>NC_143153.1:2333560-2665864 GCF_041381405.1 Jatropha curcas | reverse complement strand
TCAGCCTCAACTCCAAACCATTTGAGATGTGGAATTCCAGCTACATCAGAGGAAAAACAGATGGAATTATTTTTGAGAAAAGGAACCTTAACTTTTTCAACTTAAAAGTGGCAGTTAAACCAAAACATGATGTTCTGTCATAAATGTCATAAAATTTCATCCAGGAGGTCCAAAACATTTTAAGAGAGAGATAAAGATGTGGGCTTACTGCCTCCTTGAAGGAGCATATATAACTTCGACTCATAGTGAAGCTGTGGATGCTTGGTCTTCACAGGTTCCTGAAAATTGGAACAAAAGGTCAATAGTTGGTAAAGAGAAAAATCATAAGATACATGTAAGCCTCTATATAAATGGATGAAGAAGAAAGACTACATACTCTATGAAATACTCTATATAAAGACTTGGTTTCACATTCATTAATTTATTAGCAATATCGTAAATTCGAAGTGTACAACTTAGCATGGCATAAGGCTTAGGTAATTGCTCATATTGATCTCATTCAGGATCTTAAATGTCATCCCTAAGTTCCTCAATAAGACTGGAAGAATAAAAATATTTCCGGTCTTACAAGGTACATGCACACTCGCAAGGATCACAGCATCCACTATCCATATTGGTTCAAATTTTCAAAGAGGAATCAAAAAACCATCCATAACTGAGCTGATGTTATATAAAGTATAAGCATGCTTTAGGAATCATATATAAGAAACTTCAAACAAGATCCAATTCAACATCAAAAAGGGTTGACACTAAACAAAGAGAAATTATTGCATTAACAGAATTTGACAGAGCAGAATAGGAAAGGAACTACAGGAAAATGTTATTACAACAAAGAAATCAACATTGTGAGCACTACCCATCATGTCATATGCATGCAAAATAATAATATTAATAATAAATAACTCGTGACAAATACTCACTCATGTAAATCCAAATCATCAAGAATTAATCATTTCATAGAAAACGTCACATACCAGCTTAACAGCAACCTCTTCTCCAGTTTGCACATTTACACCTGAAAATTCAAGTCAAATAATCATCAGACACTTTTAGACATACAGAAAAACGAAACTAGTATAATGCTGTAGCTGAAATGTTATAATAGAAACGAATGACTTAGTTAAATGGAAAAATAGGAAATTAAATGAAAATTAAACCATACCCAGATATAGCTCTCCAAAAGATCCACTCCCAATCTTCCTTCCCAGCTTAAACTTACCACCAACCGTAAGGTCAATCTTTGATTTCTCCATTGCTAGATAACTCAAACCCCAGGCCAAAAATTGCTATATTTACTGAGATTTGTAACCAATGAGCCTTCTTACGTTCACGCCCTCAAAACCAAAAGATTTAACAAATTCACCGATTCACCCAATCTCTTTTTTTTTCCCTTCTTTTTTTAGAAAGAGTTTAACTTTTCACAATCAACGCATTTAGTTAGTGTTAAATTGGAAAGCAAAGGAAAAAAAATATTGACGATAAGAACCAAATCAATCTTAAATGCAATCAATTTTTGTTAAAAGAATATTGACCTTCTTCCTTTTTATTTAAAAGGGTTAGGGAAAAAAATCTTTACAATCACATGCTTTCAAACAGAATCCCAAAAATCTTCCAATGCATATGAGGGATCAAAACCCTAATCAAAACGGAAATCAAGCTACATTGACCAGAAAAATCAAGTGCAAATGCATGGTGTAAACAATAGAAAACAAAATTGACAAATCCTATAGATCCAAAAAAGAAAACCTAGCTTTGGGATTAAATCGAAAAAAATAAAGATTTAAGGACAGAAATGGTAAGAAAAATTTTTAAAAAAAAATAAAGAGGGGAGAAATGCGTTTGTGTTGATTAGAAAGAGAAGAAATGTGAGAAAGGAGGAAGAGATAGGAGAAAGGAAAAAGAGCAGGTGAGAGAGTTAATTAACTATTTCTTTCTTTCTTTTCTCTTGTTTAATAATTAATAATTAATGTTAATATTTTTGTTTTTTATGTGTTTTAAAATGAATTTAATTTATTTAATGTAATTTATTTATTTTTTATTAATAAAAAATAATATTTGAGGGGTGAAGCGAGACCTTCTCCATCCACCGCCTGACCTAACACGTTTGGGTTGCCAGCTTTCCTTTCAGGTTACAAAACGTGCCTTCTCTTCTCTTTCTTTGATTGCCCTCAATTATTATTTATTCATTTATTTTTAATAAAATAAATACATTGAAGTACCTTTCAAATGGTTAATTTCTTGCATTTTTTAATTAATTTCAAAATAAAAACATTAATTTCATGTCCTCTAAAAAAAAACATTATCTTCATGAAGGAAAAAAAATATTATTTTAAATTTACGCTTAGAGATATTATCTAGGCATGGTCGATCTGAAATTATGATTCATAGAGCAGTTAGTTTTGATTTTTAAAAAAGAAATCAAATCAAAATCATTTAATTAAAATTGGTTGCTATATGATTTCGAATTTGATATGAATTGTGTCAATTTTGATCATTTTTACTTTTTTTTTTTCTTTTCAATATAAATGATTTGAAATCGTGCAACTTTGATTGAAATAATCGAATTTCAATGTAAGTGTAAAACCAACTTACTAAGTATATTTAATATTATGTATTCATTTAATGTATAAAAATAAATATCAAATCAAAATCAAAGTTTATATCAATAAATATGAGAATAAGCTAATTAAACAATTTCTAAAAAAATAAAGTTGATAAAATGTTTTATAAACTATTTTAAAATATTACCAAAAAATGTTGTAAAAGTTTCATTGAAAATGATATTAGAATTTAATACAATGTTTAAAAATATATAAATCAACTTGGACTAAAAGCAAAAAAGAAAAGAAAAGTAAAAAACAAAGAAAAAGAAAGGTCAGTCCATGACATATGGGTTAAAAGAATTAGAGGATAGAAAGGTTGCAGGTTAGGACAGTCTGTGTCAGAGATTTGTCAATTCTGTTTCTGGAAATGTAGTTATTTACATACATAACACTCATATCATATGTGTATCAATTGGAAGAGACATATTTATCTCAATTTGTCTGAATTTGGACAAATAAAAATAATTCCTTAAGATTTTACTTTTTTTTTTTTTTCAATGGACGAAAATAACATTCATCAGAATAATTCAGAATAATTGGGGATAATTTTTATAATGATGAGACTTGAACTCAAGATCCGTTGCTTTCTGCATTTTTTATAAAAAGTGAAAAAATTTTTTATACAGTATTAGAAATTTATTATCGATTAGATTAAATTTTTATTTAAATGAAAGTGTCTTTTTGGATTAATTTCATAGAGTTTTTTCTGTCCTCCATATTATTTGGCATGTTATATATCTATTTTCAGTGAATAAAACATGAAAATCTTTTGTACATGTGGATGTTGTGTTGCACCTATCTTTCCGCTGCATTATTCATGGCAACAGGGCCTACATATATATATATATATATATATATATATATATATATATATATATTTCCATATTCAACTTATTCGATCAGACAATAATTTAGTAAATTTATTTATTAAAATTTAGTCAATAAAATTATACAATTTCATAGATAAAAATAAAAAATAAATTGCTCGATACTGTAATACAGTGTTGTTTCAGATTCAGTAGTATTCAGAACTTTACCCAAATTAACGATGTCAAAGAATCCTGTATAGGACCTAAAATTCAATTTAGGCAATTTCTTAGAAATCCAAGTCAAGAAGGGAAAGATGTGGATATATAATTTGGTTTGAGATAAAAGTTAATCTCAACCTTAATGGGATGGTCAAAATAGTCAGCTATGAACACATGTATATATGATAATAGATTGCAATACCGGTCCAGACCAAAGGTCAATGCAATATCGACTGTTATAATTTCATATTAAGTGCATGTATGATTTGGTAAATATGGATTCATCTATATATTAAATTAATTGAAAATAACTTTCCGGTTTAAACAATGATATTTTTAATTATTTACGATAAAAAAAAAGATAAAACAGTAATTAATTTTTTAAAAAATATTTCACTAATTGGTTTGGTGTATGATGATGGTTTTATATGGAATTGACTTGCCTGAATTAGATCCATTGTTCTGCCCATATATCAAATTAATAAAAATATAATTTTTTTGTTGAAAATATAATATTTCCAACTATACATCGGGAAAAAAAAAAAGGATAATGTATGGACAATTTTTAAAAAAATAAGTGTGGGTAAATCTGTTCTAAACAAACACAATCCGGTTTCATACATTTAATGTGCAGGCAAGTGTTTCCACGGACGTGTATATATATATATATATATAATATCATTTGAACTCCAATTAAATACAATTATAACCTCCATATCCACAATTCACTGAAATAAAAACTCACAAATCAAAATTAAAATACAAAATAAACTAATAATCAAAACAAAAAGAAAAACACTACCAAATTAAATTAATTATTAAAAATTAATTACACATATATGTCTATCAAGAATGAAGTGAAGTCCAAGCAGAAGCAGTGAACAAACTAGTATCTTTCCATCCAAGCTTCAAAGTCCCATCTCCTTGAACAAGACTATAGCCATGAGCAGGAGGAAACATATTCAATATAAGTTGTGCTTGAGCCATAGAATTTCCACTCATAGGAACTTGCATAAATGAACTATTTCTTCTTGCGATTTCACTTCTCCAATGCCTTAACTTATCTTCCCCACTTCTTGCAGGCCCTCCTATTGCTAATATATTATTAATTTCTCTGTAAAGAAGACAACTCTCAACTCTGTACCTACTGTTATCTTCACTGCCCAGAAATGCACCTAGTGAATCAAATATTGTTGAGTAGTAATGAAGGGAACCGACAAATCGATCCAAGAAAGACCCACCATGAGAGATTTCTTGTTCTACTAATGTGATTACTTTCGGTGATAATTCTTCAAAAAGTCTCATTGTTTTCCAATCTGGTCCAGTTGCATCATATAGTGAATGTTGTAGCCAATGCACAGCTAGGGTTTCTCCTCTTCTTAATTGCACCATTGATAGATCAATTTCTCCAAATTTTTTTGCAATTGGGTGGAACTCAAATGACATTCCAAGTCTTTTAGCAAAATTGGAGAGTTGTTTTCCTGTCTCTATTAAGACTTCCATTGAAGTACCCAAACCGGTCATTCGGACATGTGGAGGACCTTCAATTCTTGTAGCAAGAATGTGAAATAAGGCAGGCCATTGCAGACCTTGCATAATATCAAGATCAATTATGTGAACCCTATCGCGGCGCTGGAAAGCTTCAAGAATTGCTTGATTGGAAGTGAAATGAGCGAATTTGATGAAAGGAGAGATATTGTTAAAGATTTGAAAAGAAGAGTGGACATTTCTGTGATTAATCAAAGGAGAGCAAATGCCTAGCCAAGAATTTATAACCCTACTGGACATTGCTTTAGCAAAATAAGCTACAACTCTTTCAGCACAAGAAGGACCATATGGAGAAGCCATTTGGGTTAGCTCAAGTAACATTCTGTGAGCTTCACCAAGATTATCAACTGAAATAGCTACTGCACATTCTAAAAGAAGGGTAATTAGGTTTAACCCTTGCTCATCAACCCTAGTCAACCCTCCTCCTCCATTAGTATTTTCATGCTCATTACTAATATTGTTACAGTGGAACTGATTTTCTTGATCAAAATGACTTCTCCTTATGGATTTTCTTGGTCTAAATTGATCAAGACCATTATTACCCATTAAGAAGCTACTATTTTCTTGATCACATAACATTCTACTGTCGTTTTGCATGCTTTCACTTGTCATTTCAGGCATGTCATCTATAAGTTGCTTTGTAATATGTTCAACCCACTCAGAGAGTTCATTTCTCTCCATTGCAGGCTTTGCCATGGCGTTAGGGTTTACTGTGGCTGATTGAAACCCTAAAACGGCATAATCCCATGGTTCATTAGGTGCCATAGTATCAACAGCCCCATGAACCACTTCATATCCTCCTTTCATTGTCTATAATCTAGAGGGAGAGTGAGAGCGGTGAAGGTATAGATATATAAGAGTGCGTGACAGAGGGAAAACCCGCGATTTTTGAGAGGAAAAGAGATAAATCAAAGTGTTTTTAAAACCAGTCCGATGATTAAACTGTCTGATAATCGAATAAGAAAGAAAGAGAGAAGGAAAGGTGGGAGGTTGTTAAAGAGAGGTTAGGTTCATTTTTAAAGGGAAAGCAAGAAAATTATGAAATTAAGAAACATGACCAAAGAAATGGCCTATGAAATAACAGAAAAAATTTCTTGCACTATTATAATACAATAGCATGGCCGGCATAGCTAGACATATAGAAGAAGATAAGTTGCTAAGAGACGATAACACACGTCAGTTTGGTAGTGATTTTTATATTTATTAACTTGGAACTTAAGTTAAGGAGAGAATTAATTAATTTTAATTAGGAAAGTTCTTGGATTTAATAGTGTTTTTCTGCAAAAAGTAATGCATGCAGACGAGGATTTGAGAATTATTTTTAGAGTAGAATTAGAAAGATGGAGAAAGAACAACTACCCACATAAATATAAATAACAGTATTATCAAACAGTAAATTATTGACGATCTATGTACATTAATGAGTGTATCAATTAGATTTGTTAATTATGAATTATGGAGAAAATTAATTAATTAATATTTTGAAAAGAACCTAAACTATCGGATATATAAAATTGATAATTTTTGTTCAATTTATTTTCAGCATTATGTATAATTTAATTAATAATACTGAGCTAATTAATCATATATATGTTAATCAACATAATGAAACCAATACTTAACTATGATTAGTTCAAATGGTAAGTTACACTTAATTAAGTTGAATAAGTATGCCTGCAAGGTAGGTTTGATTTGTAAAAAAGCACTAATGAAAAAACAAACAATTATGTATTTCAAAATAAAACTAGTCTCAAAATAAAAAAAAAAGAGAAAAAATAATAATCAAACTAAATATAATAATAATAATAATAATAATAAATTATTTGAGATTTTTTTCAGTCGTTGAACAAGCCTGTCTCTTTGAAACTGACAGGTATAAGCATGGTGCTAATCAAGTTGGAACACCATGACGAAAAAAATTTATGACAGATGAGCAATGGCCACCAAGCCATCTAGATAATGTTTTTATAACAAGCATTTTACATTTTTTTTTTTAAATTAATACAAACATTTGTAACATCCATTTGGATTTATAATCATTTGAAATAAATATAAATTTCAAGTATGAAAATATTAAAAAACAACAAATGTTTGTTCTAAATATTAGAAATTTGATATGAATTTTCTTAAAAGAAAATATTATCTATCGACTGGCGGACCATTATAAGGGCAACAATTTGCTTTTTAAATTGTAGCTATATTATTATTATTATTATTATTATTAAGCATTAAAGAAGAATAAAGTTTTATGAGATTGAAACATCTGTTATAATACAAAAAATTAATTAAAATTACATATAACTGTATTACAGTACAAATTAATAAAAATAAGTAATTATCAATGACACACATCTTTCCAAGGGTTCTGGTATTGCATGTGGGTCATAGACAACTTGATTACTAATTAATTAATATATAATTATCACTAAATCAACATCATGCTTTGGCTGAAAATTTTGGTACTTTCTCTCTTAGACGGTTGCTTTATCAAAAATATGCCAAAAGCTTTGTAAATCCCAGTTGCGGAACTAAATTAAATAATTAAACAAAAAATATATATTTAACCTTTTTCTTAATTTCTGTAATTAATTAATTAATTAATTAATCCTTCCATTTATATATATATTAGTACCCACTTCCATCTGCATCCAAAAAACAAATTACTAGTAAAAAAGTGGAATCTTTTCCAAAAGGGTCAAACCTTAAAAACTTGGTCAATAGGTCCAATTCCTGGTCAACAAGTCTTGGCCTGCGAAGAATAATATCATATCCTCCATTAATCTTGCATCAACCATATGTAATTGTTTAATTGTTTGAGTAGAGATGATTAGAAACCAAAGTATAAAACAAGCTATTTACTTGCCATTGCCTATACGGTATGTCGTTTCTACGGTTAATTACTTGATCAACACTTGTATGCATAGGAAATTTGAAGGATTCTCCGTCTTTAAGTTAATTGAATTTGAAGCTAAAATAAACATATATATATATATATATAATCTGCAAGTGCAAATGACTGGTCAAAACGTTCATACCGGTTCAACTCAAGAGTTTCTTTTTTGATGAATGATAATGACAGAAGATTGGCATGATTTCTTGACATATGGAGGATACAGAGCAACCATAGACCCACCAAACATGACTGACCAGACAGAATATTTAGGAATGATCCTTTTCTGGACCAGATTCCTTTGTTTTTTTCTTTTTCTTTAATCATATGTCCGTATGAGATTAAGAGGTTATTACATTTTGGGATTAAGAACATCCCCTTTTCGATTTTGAATAATTCATTTAGATGACTTTTATTTTTTACCTATATATTTCTTCTTTTTTTTTTCTTTTTCTTTTTCTTTTTTTCTTTTTTGCTTATTTTGGAGTCTTTATGCGTCAACAATAACTAATCTTCTTTTACGGAAGGAGTATAATAATATTCATCTTATTTAATATAAATTTAAAAAATTATCAAAAAATGGTCAATAAAATTGAAAGTAAATTCATATTGTCAATGTAGTCTCTTCGTGTTACTTACCCATATATTCCACATTCTAACTATGAACATTTCAAAGTCTGGCAGCTAACTCTTTTTTTTTTTTGGTTTTGCCCCTCAGTAAAGTGGCGTTTGTCATAGAATTGAACTCGTATTCTCGTATTTATGATGATTGAAATAGCTTACCATTTGACAAAAGTGTCTTAATTTTTTTATTCAAAACAAAGTGTGCATCTATGCTTCCTTCTAAGGAAGGAAAGATATCAATAGCTTGCTATTAGATATCCTAATAATTTGAACTTGAAAATAAAAATTCCAATCCACTGAATAGCTCAAATGTGAAATAAAACAAATTTATGCATCTATTTTTGCTATCAGTAATTAAGGAATGCATGTATTTGTATAAATGGTATGAGTTGAACTGTGTATTTGTACAACATTTTGACTCCCATGCCAAAATGATAAAATAATAATAATAATAATAAATTACATTCCAATAGGAAACGCATTACTATCTTATCTACTCTTTGGTTCTGTCTAGTTTCGCAGATCTATTCCTTGAGCAGGGTTAAGCTAAAATAGTAGCCTAAAAACCACAGCACTTTGTTCAATCGTTAGAGATTGAGCATCTAAAGCTTTGTGCGAGTGTCAGTAGAGCAACAAATCCAAATGTGGGAAGTAGCATTAACAATGGAATCTAATAATTTCAAGTCAAATTTTGCAGTTGGTTAACAGGTTGGAGCTGTCATCCAACAGTGCAAAAAGATTGGCAGGGTTAGAGGCCTCAGAGAGATTCCTTCTGCTTTTCAGATACTTCTAACTGGGGAGGTAAAAGGTTTAGAAAACTCCCTTGAACACATTTATCGCTTGCGGTTGTATCAGATGATTCCGATGTTTCTGACTCTGTATCTGCACAATTGAAGCCAAAGATAGTTTAAGAGACAAAACGCAATCTAAAGGTAGTTAAATCCTAAGAAGACAATAACTTGCTTCAAGAAATGTTATAGGAACAAAGCCTACCAAAAAGTGACTTCACGGAAGGCCTCTTTGGTTTGTTGGTTTTCTTCTTCAAGTCAGCTGAGGTGGAAAGAAAAAAAAAAAAAATCAACATGAAATAATAATTCTAAATTGAAAATACCAGAACATAACACAGGAACTCAATCTAACTGAAAACAAGTATCAAAATTAAATAAAGGGAACAAAGAAAATACGAGAACATTCTGTTTCTTTAAATTTTCTATTTAATCGTGTGTGAACTTGTATGTAATATTCAAATATCCAAGATTCATCCATCTTCATGCCAACCGATCATCATCTTCTCCTTCTTTTCTTGCCAGGCACTTGAAAATTTATGATACACAAAAACATGAACATGCAAGATAGACAAAAGCACACCAACGCAGCAGATCAAATATTACACAACTTCCAGGAATTTCAGCCACACTGAAGCAATTTAAGAACATTTAAAAAGATTAAATGAAAATTTTAGGTTTCCCTGGGAAACCTTAAACATTATTCATAAAATCCATACAATTGCTAATCTAGAAAGAAAATGATGAAAGATCATTAGTTGATCCAATTCAAATTTAGAAGTCAAAAACACAGATAATATGCATCTTCACCTATCTATGGCCAAAACAAGACATGACGTGCACAGGTGTAGAATATTCATAGCATAAATTTTACTTTTGTAATCCCATTAAAATAGAAGGTGCCATATGCCTCTTTCTTTGATTCTGAAAAGATAAGTAAATTTTTCTGTCCCTTTTAAGTGGATGTGCTCAAGGCCCCAGATTTCCCATCCTCTCATTAGCTAGTCTAATGAACAGGCCACATCATAAAAAAATGAATAAATAAATAGAAGAACAAAAACTTATATTTTAAAAAGAGAATGGAACCATAAACTTATTTAAATTGAATGCACAGCCAAGCTTACCCATTCCAGGCACTTGATAATCGTTCACTATTTCAAAGTTCTTATATGTGTAGCCAACAAAATTGAGGTCTTTAGATGAGAGCATCTGCAAAATGGAGGGTAAGAATGTAAGAAGAAAAATAAAAAAATTGGGGAAAAGAAAGGATTAAAGCACCAGTCATGACTTCGCAGAAACAAAATATTAGCAAGTTACAGCAAATACCAGAAAAGTTAAGAAAGTTTTTATGATGCTTCATGGGCATTGGCACATGCAACATTCACATCATCAAGTTTTTTTTGCAGGCTTAAAACAACTTATTCAAAATGGATGTTTATTAGTACTTAATCCAGAGTGAATCAAGCCAAACAAAGCTCCTCAATCCAGACAGATAGGCAACACCAGCAGACTAAGGATTGAGTAATGTATGAGTAAAGTTCCTCACAAAAGCTGCTTGCAAATGAATAGAACTCATACGACACTTGGGAGAGAAGCTACTGCAGTAACTTTGATTTCATTGCTTCAGCATCAAATGACAGTTCTTGGTTTTTATGGAAAGGCAAAAATGAAATTCCAAAGGAACCAACAAAACTTCATAATAGAATGTGATACAATGCGGATGACACCGCTACATGCAAGTTGATCAAAATTCAAAAATAGCTTAAATAGCACAAGTGCATGTAAACTGACCTTTCTCCATGGACCAGTTTTGGTTGTAGTTTGAGTTTGATTCTCAGTCTGCTCAGAAAGGAAACTGGCATAATGAGCAACATGAGCCCATACAAAAGATTATCAATAAAAATAATAAGAAGCTTAGACATATTAATACCTCTTCAAACTTTTCAAAATTTTGAGTATCTAGCTCATCCTTGACCTCAGGGATAAATGCAGCTTCCATCCGATAAAGATTATCCCATTCAATACCTTCAAACCATGGATGCTCCTGCAAAAGGAAATGCAGAAGGTAATTCCTTATATTTGCTACTAGCTTATCTAGCAAATTCAAGTATTCAGAAAAGGACACACCATACAACACCTTTATTTCATCTGCGCCTTTTGAGCCCAATCTCTGGCTGACATTACATAAGAGCTTGCTAATAATGTCTTCTGCCTCTGGAGATAACTTTGCTTCTTCTGGAAATTTCAAATGAGTTTTCCAATTTACTATCTGCATAAAAAAGCAATAATATTTCAATGTTAATTAAGATGGTTATATTCATTTCCCGTTTGAAAGGTTTTCTTAAACTTAATTTATGGGGAAGGGGTGGAATTTATAGATTACCATCAGTAGAAAAGTCAATGCATCTATGCATGTCTGAAATTTACATTTAAAGCAAAAATAAATGCAAGAAACAGCAAAGGAAAGTTTTTAAGTATCAGACAGAAAAATTTACAAGCTAATGAGGAATCTTGGAGAGCATAATTGACTGCAAAGTGTTCTTTGTTGAACTTCTAGACAAATTCTCAGGGTATAGAAATTAACCACTCTTCATTTTTAAGTATAGAAATAACATAAGATCTAATTCAAAAATATTGGAATAAAAGCAATATCTGTGTATGAATAAATGAATGTGCTGAGAGCCTTCAAAAAATATCCAAAGTGAGTTGTGAACCTGCACAAATTAAATAAAATAGTGGGGAAATTTAAACAAAAAAAAAAGCAGTATGTCTCACTCTACCTTTCTACAGGTTGACATTGGATCATCTGAATAAAAAGGAGGGTATCCCACAAGCATCTCGTACATGATAGCACCAAGTGACCACCTGTGATTCATAATGACCATTAGTGCCACAAGTATAAATTACTTTCAATCAAATTAGGGCATCTCAAGGCATTTGAATAAATGCTCAATCAGTGCATGAAAATATGACAGAAAGTTAGCGCCAGATCCAAATGCCCCGTCCATAAATTTGCATGAGCACTTACCAATCACACTCCATCCCATAACCTTTCTTCAGCAACACTTCTGGAGCGATGTAGTCAGGTGTACCCACAGTGGAATAAGCCTGCAGTGGCCATACACTGACAATCAGAAAAAAAAAAAAAAAAAAAAAGGAAAGAAAGAAAAAGGTGGCATGCACTTGAGCAAGTGAAATATACATCTGTGCAAAGAATACAGACACATAACAGCCTTAAACTTACAAGCATTCTTCTGTTCTTCTGCCAATGTTGTAGTTGCTCCTGCTGTGTGCGCTTTGGTGCTGCTGGGCCTTCATTCTGTGCACTCTGGTTGTTGCTCACTACTGAAAAATCCCCTTCTTGAATGGTACTGCAGTCTAATGGTTTACACAGCCCAAAATCAGACAGCCTCAAGTGTCCATATCTATCAAGTAGCAGGTTGTCGGGCTTGATATCCCTTTACATGATTAAAATAACATTTTATTAAAGAAAAGTTGAATCTGTTTGTTGCTTCCAATGTAATATATTTCTCAAGAACGCATCAAAGAGCATTGATATATTGTCGTCCTTAAGCACAAACCTGTGAATGTAATTGTGCCTATGTATAGATTCAATTGCTAACACTGTCTCTGCAACATAAAATCTAGCTTCATCTTCTGTCAAGGTATCTTTTCTCATGAGTAAAGTCATCATATCTCCACCAGGTAAGTATTCCATAATAAGGTACAGAAACTCATCGTCTTGAAAAGAGCAATATAGTTTTACAATGCAATTGCTGTCAACCTCTGCAAGCAGATTCCTTTCAGCTCTCACATGCTCAACCTGAAAAAGATTGGAAAACCAATCGGTAATAAATATATGGTCTAAAAATTGACCACTGATATCAGGCAGGTCAGATTAACTTATACCTGGCCTCTACGAAGCATCTCAGATTTCTTGAGTTTTTTCATAGCATACACATGATCTGTTGTCTTTTCCCTACAAACTCTTACCTGTCCAGAAATCAAAATTTAAATACAATCACTAACTAACTGCAGAAAAAGATACATTGATTAAAAAATTCTTAGGCTCCCTTTGTTTCTGGATTTTCTGAATTTTCTGACGTTTAGAGCACTTCAGAAAATTAGTCAACAGAAAATATTTATCGGTCAAAGGGAAAACCAAATGACTCAATTAATCATCTGATATTCCAGACTTATTAGCACAATAATTTAGTATCTAAATATAATAAAAATGACGCTTAAGAACTAACAGAAATATATAATTATTGAACAAGACCTTAGCCTATAATAGCCAATCACATGCACACTATAACATGCACAAGACTGGATGCAACCAGTAAGCTAAGGGGGAAAATACAGAACAGAATGTATGACAAAACCCAAAAGAAGAAAATAACTGCCATAATAATAACATTGCACTGTGTCGATTAAAAGAGAGGCAAAAGGATATATACCTCCCCAAATGCACCTTTGCCAATCATTGTCAATAATTCAAAATCCTCAACACCCATTTTATGCCTCTGGAGTCGCATGTATTCAGTTTCTTTCTTCTCCAAAAATTTAAGTAAATTATTCTGATCTTCCTCTGATACATCAGCGTCAGCCAACTTCTTTTCCAATATAGTTCGTCTGTTAAAAATAAAATCATAATAACAATTGAACCAAAAATCATTCAGTCAAAATAACTACCACCCAATCAACCCTAAGCTAACTCTCCACCTATATTTGACCCATTCTATCTTCAAATTCAAAAGGACAACAACATATAACGTCTATCTTTTAAGAACAAACGGATGCATCGTAGCATACCTCTCCTTCCTCTCCTGGAGATTCTTCATTTGCTCTTTGTAATGATTCTCAATATACTGTTTGGCAGCAGCAACTTTCTGCTTGGTAGTATTTGAGAGAGATTCATCATCTTCTGGCGATTTCATTTCTTCTTTAGATTCATCAAACGGATCCTTCTTCCTAGTAGAGGCCCTTAGCTTGTCTCTCGGCTGAAATTTTTGGAACCAACTCCTCGCAGAATCCATTTCAACACAAGCGGACTACCATTGCCTACAAATAAAAAACCACAAATTCTGCACAAATTATATAAATAAATTGCATCGCAAAAAATGTCAGAACTCACCAAAATTTCAATAAACGGCAATGTGCTTCCAGGTTTTACAGAAGTCAGAAGAAACGAACGAAACTGAAGAGAGTGAGAAAAATTGAAAATTGAAAAACAAAAAAAAAAAGGAAATAAAATGTAAAGAAATTAAAACAATCAAAAACCTAAGGAAATGAAATGAAGACGAAGAAATAAGGCTGAGAAATCGGATTACCGTGATGATCAAAGAGCGGCGATTACGGTCTGTTGTGTCTATTTAAGAATGTAAATGAATAGAAAGAAAATGGAAGCATGTATCAAGCAATGTAAATTTTTGTAGAGAAAATGTGTTTGGATGTAGAGAAAATGTGGAAAAATTAAAATGGGAATATTTGTTGATGTCCGCGTGATTTTCTCTCGTTCTGTAATGTGAAGAAGATTGCAGGTGTACCTTCCATTTTATATAGGTTTTCCATGGTTTTGCTCGTTTTATTTTTATATTTTAGTATTTTAGTATTTTTTTTTATTTTTTAATATTTAGATTTGTGTATTTGTGTATGTGTTCGCTGCACTGCATCTCTCGAGTAAAATTGATCCGATAAGATTCGTTGGGCGGCTACTTTGATCTGTGGCTGCGTTTCGCCACATGCACAAAGCGCACCCACTTAGGCTCAATTTTAGGGTAAATAATTATTTAGTTCCCCTGTTTGATTATACGAATAATTACTATTATTAATATATTTTACCATAATTAAATATTTTATATTTATTTTTTTAAATATTTATTCTTAATATATATCCTGTTTATCTTCGATAAAAAAT
This sequence comes from Jatropha curcas, assembly GCF_041381405.1. Taxonomy (NCBI): domain Eukaryota; kingdom Viridiplantae; phylum Streptophyta; class Magnoliopsida; order Malpighiales; family Euphorbiaceae; genus Jatropha; species Jatropha curcas. The sequence goes on along the minus strand of NC_143153.1, from coordinate 2,650,469 downwards.
TATCTATTTTACCGGTAGATGTGAATTGTTTTATTAGTCAAATTATCTATTTTTTTATTAAATAAAAAATAGAAACTTTAATCAGCATAAAATATAATATTAACTACAATTAATATGATTAATTATTGATTATGATTAATTTTTATCATTATTTTACTTTTAAGACAATATTAGAGATAAGATAAAGTAAGTATTAAAACTCGAATAGGGGCAAATAATAACATTGATGAGTTAAAATTCATAGGATATATATTTATTACTCATCTTATGTGTCCAATAGTATAAGTAATAATTTTGAATTTATTTATTTTACTATGATTTCTATAGGTAAATATTATTTGATTGCAATTAATAATCTATTAAGAATATACTAAATTTTAATTGATTTCCGATTTGATCCATTTCATTTCTTTTTATATGTCTAAATTTTATATTTCAGCCCACATATATTTATATAAACTGAAATTTCATTATTTATATATATATTAATACAAAACTAAAAATTATGAGATTCGCCTCTTGTACGACCTATGTACACCCCTATTAAATAAATATATAATCTACGCTTCTAATTTATAAACTAAGTACCTGGCTCACTAAGCACTTAGCAATATAGGAAGGGACGAAAATGTAGAAGTTGGCGTTGTCATGTGGGATCAGAAGGAAGTTGCCAACCAACATCATGAAATGGACAACATTGTAACCCAGTGTTCTAGCCAGAATCACACCTAACTCAAAGTACAATTTGTCATTATTCATTAAGTTGAAACTTAAAAATTATTACGACCTAAAATTTTTATTAATGTGGTAAGAGTGATGGAAATAATTTCCATTACACTGTGTAATTCATAATTTTCAGGTAGTAATGAATTTAGGTTTGTATATTTTGTCTAACTCTAATAAGAATGTTGAAATCTTAAAATTGTTGGTTTAGACAGAGTGGTTGGTTAGGTTGTGAAGTTGGAGTTGGAGAGACATAAACGTCATAGAAAAAGTGACTAGAACCAAGTGTCTCGTTCTTCTCCCAATTTACTGGCTATTATGTTTACTCCATCTTTCTAAGTTCCATTTTTGCTAGTTGAACGAGTGTGTTTGGTATAAATTTGAAAAATATCCCCACCAACAACGATTCAGTAATTAAGTCTACTAATTTCAAACTATTTGCTTGTTTGTATTTCATAAATTTAAGAATTTCACTGTTGATTATGAAAAATGAGAGTCTCCGACTGTTCTCGTTAATCATTACTTTGATTCCATGTTAATATATACACAACGTAGTATTGTTTTGAGCACTCTAATTTCTTCAAAGTAACAGCATCAGAGGCAATCGAAATAATAAATTATTATTATTATTTTACTTTGTAGAGGTCCATGCGAATGAAAAAAAAATATATATATATATAATTTTAAATATGACTTTTCTCTATACGATTTTTAACACAGTTCTTTCTCTTTGAATACCATTTACCATCAATGCATCAAAACTTGAATAATATCAAGCCTTTTAAAAAATTGGATCCATTTAATTCATAAATTTCTTCTTAAAATTGAAGTAAGCAAGAATTATACTCCATAAGAGACTTGAATTGGGATTACAGTCAAGTTCATAAATTTTGTTTTAAGTTGAGTGTAACTAACCCTACGAAACTCCATGTAGCTCAAATGATTACCTCACTGGCTATAGGTATTACATCAAAAATTGACCATTTTAATAACAACCAACCTGCTCCTCCTGCACTTGTTGCCAAAATCTCTGTATCCTTTTGTTGGCTTGACAATCCCCATATCTTTTTCTGGCATATTATTTTTTATTTTCTTCCTATAAGTTTTGCGCAAATATTCTATTTTTATTTTTGGACCTTCAAAATTTGAATTCTAGTTCCGCTCCTGTCATACCATTCATTAAACAAATAATTATTTGATCATCACATGGACATTTTGGGCTAAAGTAGCAGCAGCAGCAGCAACCTTTTTCGCCATGAAAGAGCCATTACCTTCAAAAGATGGAAGACGATAAATTTTTTTTTTGTTTACCGTAGTAGAAAAACATTTTCCTTGGAAAAAGAACGGATAAGCAATATTTTTCAATCATTTACCTAAAGGAAAGAAACTGACTTTTAGTTTTTTTTCTCTTTTATAATGGATCTGTGACTGTGATGCCAAACACGGAAAAGATTAACAGAAAATGGAGATCTAATTGTACTAGCATTAAATTACTAATCACATAATGGAGATCTAATTATGTAGTGGAAAAGATTTTGCTAACATTGTAGAATACAACATTGGCATAAAACCTGTCCAACAAGAATAACATGGTAATTGGTTACAAACTACATTTGCTGAGGGTACATAATTATTTCTTTACCATTTCTACCACCAAACCAAAAGCCAGCAGTTAAGCCTTATCTGCGATACGTTATCCCCATTTCTGCAGACAGCTACTGGAAAGAGAATTTCTGCATCATTTGAAGTTTGAATAATCTAGCATACAATCAGGCGTCAATAAGTTTTCCCAATTTTCTCATGAAGTCCTGGCCTCTTGGTGTCTTTGCGTTTTCCATCATTTGAAAGTATGATTCACTGTACTCTTCCCCAATTTTCTTGCACATTTGGCTTGGAATTTGAAACTGGAGAAATTAGCGATAGTAGGCCATGTGTCTGGATGACATAAAAGGAGAAGCACCAAAGGGAGAGGTCTTTTGCTTTTCAGGAGGAGGGTTAGTTGGTTTCTCTTTCTCGCTCTTTGTTTCAGAGCGGAGCCAGGACTCGACGACTGAGAGCAGATTGGCAGAACTTCTCAACTCACTAACTTCTGTTAACTTCTTGGCCCTCCTCAGTTCACCATCCTGAATGTAGGCTAAATGTGTTGCCCATGTTTCCAATCCATCAAAAATATGAGTTGCATATACAATTGTAGCACCTCTCTGAAATCAACAAAATAGCATTATATATTCATATTGCGTTGTAGCAAAACTTTCCAGTAATGAATAATGATGTCACACACACACAAACACACACATACATACACAAAAAGTCTGTCTGCATTTCATGTTTTGTATATATATATATATATATATATTTTAAAAAAAGAGGAGTAAAGAGGACTCCATGGCAGATGATATTTACTCGAGAGCAATGTTTCAAATTAAAAATCAAGGTTCATATGAAAATTATTCCTCTTTCTTGGATAGAATTCCAAGTATGGACATCAGGTGGTCGGTCTGTCCTGTAACAATTAAGCTAATCTAGTCCATTTCTTATCTAGCCTTCAATCAGGCCTGGTTAGCACCATACACGTGGATGCTATGTGGTATGATAAGAATGGGAAGTAATACCTGTTCACATTCTTGCTTGAAGAACTCTAGCAAATCTATCCTGGCAACAACATCCAAGTCAACTGTGACCTCATCTAGTAAAAGAACCTGAAACAGAAAAATTTGGCACCTATTTAATGAGAAAATTGAAATATCTTCTTCATATGCAGACCCAAGATGCAAAATAAACACTAAAACAAATAACGAGCAACTCTGACTTGTTAGGATTAAGTTCGCAGATAGGCTGGTGCTCAAGACTTATCATTTCTACTAGTAGGTAGGTCAAAACTTGCAAGTTAAAAAGCAAAAAAGTAGGAAAATATTTTTTGAATGCATAGACCAGAAGTTCAGTCAGAAAGAGAAAAAAGGGGTATAGGATAAGAAGTTTAAAAGGGATATGCAAGTACTTCCAGATAGCAGGACTACCCAATCCACATTCATTGCAAATGCACAACAGGACTTGCATAGTGTTATGGTACCTTAAATGGAACAAGAAGACCCATACAGATCTGGACTCGACGCCGTTGTCCATCAGATACCTTATGCATACGCCATTGAAGATCAATATCAAGCAAATCAATTAACTTTTCTCTCCTAGCAGGATCAATCCCTTCAACTGCCCACAAATGAAAGGTACAAATAAGCACATTTTCTCTTTATTTGAATATGGTTGTGAGTAAACAAGAGATAATAACAAAAATAGAAAATGCAACATCATCAAAAATTGAAAGAACAGAAAAATAATAAGACAATGCATTAATTACCTCCAAATATCATTTGTTCTGCAGAGAAGTCTCCCTGGAGTGGAATCTCTCCCTGGAAGTTAGCAATCCATAGTGAATATATTCAGAGTTAATAGAATAATTTGATGGTAGAAGACCCAAAGGATAACCACAAATCATCGTTATATATTTCTAACTTGGAAAGATTACTTTAGATAATACAATGAGCAGTGAGAAGAATGAATCACATGCTTAATCCAATCCTGTATTCCAAATCAACTCTATGATAAATTTTTATAACTTCTATCATGAATTAGCCAGACAAATTAGTCACATTAAATCTCATCATAATTAGACATATTTCTTTGATAAACATACTACTTAAATAGATTTTTAAGAACAAGCACACACAAAATTATATAGAAATATATCAACAGACAGCATTATACAAATATACAAAGAAAAAAGAAATTGAATTTGATAGAACTATTAAAAGCCACAAAGCTCAAGAACTTACAGCAGATCCAACAGTTTTACTCCAAGAACCGCCTAAATAGGCCAATTCACCACTGCAAACCAATTGAGTGTCATGAAAAGCCGAACGATTTAGCACTTGCACTACATCTCTTCCTCCTACCATATGCTTACCCGCCAGAATCCTCAGCAAAGTGGTCTTTCCTGCACCAGACAAGTAATAAGCACCAACTACCAACTACCAAAGCTCAGAAAAGTCTGAAAACTGAATCGGATTAGATTCTACCAGATCCATTAGCCCCGACAAGAAGGTAGCGAGATCCTGGAAGGGTATTGAGATTGAAACCGTAGAAGAGAGGAGATTGTCCTTCGTATGCAAATTGCATACCAACCACACTGATACTATTTTGTTTCTCATTTTCGGATTCTTCGTTTTTCCATGCTTTTTCCGCCATTTTTCTTTTTTCTTCTTCTCCTTCTCTCTTTGGCACTGCAAATGAATGGGTTGTACGGAACCTATAGCGTTCTCCTTGGTGATTCTATACACGTCTCCTGCTACTCCAATTTGCCTGTAGATTCTTGACGCGTCAGTTGAGTTTGGTGGCAGCCTAGTTGGTTCCATCTTTCGTTTACACGTGTTGAGTATTTAGAATGCCACGTAACTCTCTTGGACTATCCTCTGGGTATATTTAATAAATGGTGAAAAATAATTTTATTTTATTTATTTATAGGTCAAACGACGTAGGTTTAGCTATCGTATATGGCGACGTAAATTGCTGGTGAAGGAGAAACAGCGTAGGACGGTAGGAGAAGAGAAATAGAAGCAGAGAAGCCGCTGACGGAGAGAAGAGGAAATCATGAATTTAGGTTTGGCTTAGATTGAAATTTTGTATCAAATTTGGGGATGAAAATCTAAATATGAGAGATTGGAGCTGGACTTAGAATCTGGCAATTTCGACTCACAGCCTTCTAGGTATTATAATGTTAATGCAATTCGTTATGGAAAACAGTCGGTTTCGATTTTCCTTATTACTCAGTTCCTTTGATTTGGTTTCCTTTGCTCTTCGTACGCAACTCATGTGTTTATTCCGCGATTGAAACTTTTTGCAATTGAAAGTCCCAAAATGGAAAGTGTGCGAGTTAAATTGTAGAAAACAAGAAGATAGTGTTGTATGCATGGTGTTTTGGGCACAGCATTCCCTGATAATTGTAGTGGATTGTAGGGCTTGCTCGAAGGTTACTTGCTCAGAAGTTGGTGGGCAGAGCAATAAAATTCTCTCTCATTTAGAAACATTAACTGGTATGCTTGTGACATAAATTGAAAATGCATTTAAGTGAAATATACTATTATTTGTGTTATATGTTGATTAATTGATTAGTTCTAAGCAAAACAGTAGAGTGAGGAGACTTTTTTCAGTTGGTTAATTTTCCAGTTGGTTTGGTTGCTTAAACTTTTTGTCGAATTTGTTTTGACCTTATGCTGAATATTTTGAAACTAGTGGGTCAGAAAACTCTGTTTTCTGGAAGGAAAGAATCATGCTTGCTGAACATTTTGAAACTATTGGGTCAGAAAACTGAAAGGGAAGAATAGTTTCATTTATTTCCATTATTATGTTTGGTTTGGGGGAGTTTGAAAAATCCATAGATTTGGGTAAATCTATTGTTTGTCAGCAAATGTGAGACAAAAGTCCAAGGACTTTGCGGAACCCCTCATTCAATAAAATCCCTAACTAGTTTTAAAATTACACCTCTCAAGTGAGTTTTGGTGAAATCCAGATGATGAATTTGATGAACTTTTTTCATTCCAAAAATGCCATTCTCTTCTATGGATTTACTTTACAGACCAAACAAAATACTGCAGATCCATGGAGTAAAAAATCCAGTCGAAGGAACACAAACTCCCCCCCTTCTTTTCTCTCTCTCTCTCTCTCTCTCTCTCTCTCTCTCTCTCTCTCTCTCTTTTCGTAGATGACTTACCTTGATTTTGTCATGTTGTTTGGGCAGCGTGATTTTAACAATGGAGGAAGACGAGGACAAAGTTTTGCTCAGTTCTTTGGGTGTAACATCTGCAAATCCTGAAGACATCGAGCGTGACGTTTTAGCAGAGGTATAAATTTGGCTTCTTTATCATCTTTGTTTTTGTAGGCAGTGATAAATGCTTATCTTTATTATTGATGAACGGAGCATCATCGTATGTGTGAAAAGGATGGGGTTATTCTACACTTAAATTTCTTCATGTTGTTAGAAGTTCTTTTGCACTAGGGCGGGTCTTTTCAATTTATTAATGAAGTGAATAAAAAAGGATGATCTTACAGATTTGGTTCTAATTTTAACTGTTATTTTATTTTACATGTTTATGAGATATTGCTTGTTCTTGATATTTTTGTTGTTAGGTTTTTCTGGATTTCTTATCCTGTTTTAGCTATGAGATGATGTGACTTTATGTTGTTCGCCAAAATGTTACAATTTGACAAAAACATATTCCTTTGTGGCAGGTGACAAACGATGCAGAGAATAATGGAGAAGCTAGAGGGAGCACTGAGGAGGAACTTCCTGAAATATCAAAAAACATTGATCCAGCATCTACCAGCCAGGCAAAACTCTATAATAGATTGAGGGCTGTAGAGTACGAAATAGATGCTGTTGCATCCACCTTTAAACAAGTAAAAAATGTTGCTGGAAGTGAAGATCACGCTTATGATGATGTTGATGGAGTAGAAGGTGGGGATAGAAAGGATGATGAAAGTGGTGTTCAGGTGTCACCCAGTGGTTTCACCCTTCAGCAAGCCCTAGCTGCTGATCGGCTGAAAAGTCTTAAGAGAACTAAGGCTCAACTTGAGCAAGAATTTTCAGATATGTGCAAGGATGATATGACCAAGGGTGTGAACTATGAAAAAATGTTAGCAAATCTGGTTAAGGAAGAATCAAGACCAAAGAGAAAGATGAAGGAAATTCAGAAACCAGGTAAAAAGAAGGGAAAGAGTGAGAAAGTGGTTTCATTCAGTGATGATACTGATTTTGATGCAATGTTGGATGCAGCGTCTGGGGGATTTGTTGAAACAGTGAGTTAAAAATTAATTTCTAGTTTTCTCTACATTAGTTAATCAGGTTTTCAGGAGGATAGGAAGAATTCAATGGCTTACTTTCCATTTTTAATGAACTGAGCTTTGTTGGCTGCTAACTTATTGCTGTTTATGTCCTAGGAAAGGGATGAATTGGTCAGGAAAGGAATTTTAACTCCTTTTCATAAGCTTAAGGGCTTTGAACGGCGTCTTCAGCATCCGGGGCCATCAAGTAGGTACAGTGTATCTGAGGAAGAGGATAAAAGTGATGAGCTTGCTTCTGACAGTATTGCTAGAGCTGCAAAGTCAATTTCAGAGGCTGTAAAAGCTCGCCCAGTGACAAAACTGCTTGATTCAGATGATCTGCCAAAGCTTGATGGACCCACTCGCCCTTTTCAGAGGCTGAAAAAACCTTTGCAAATTAATCAGTCCCCAGAAAGTGATGCAGAGAAAAGGAAAAGCTTCAAAAAGAAAAGGAAACGGCCTTTGCCTGGCCAGAAATGGAGAAGACGTCTTTCACGTGAAGAAATCCACCTGGAAGAAAGCAGTAGGTTTACTAATTTCCTTAAGTTATTTGAAAATTGCATGGGTTAGCATCTTCCTGTACCATGGGAATTGCTTTCTCATCTTCAGCTATTCACTTTCTGTTTCTTTACAGCTGACCTCGCGATCTCTGGGCACCTTATCTTAATTCTAAAATGGCTATGACTGATTTTGAAATAAGTAAATAGTTCATTCCTTTGTTCCATTCAGATGTTAACAATTTTTCTTATCCAACAACATATATACTCTATTATGGCCTGTACCATATATGTTGAAATTTGTAACCTCGTACTCTTCCAGCTAGTTAACAGTCTTCATTTACGTGTGGAATAGTCGGACAATAATCAATACTTTCATGATGATGATATCTATGTTTGGCAAATATTTTAAAGGAAAATTTACCTGGAAATAGATACAATCAATTGTTTATTTCTATTTCACAGAGTGATTATTACTTTTTTTTTTTTCTACATAAGATGCAAGGGGTAGCTCAGTTACATCCAGTTATGAAGAAGAAAGGCTAGAGGATAGCGAAGATGTAGAAGATGATGATTCTCCTTTTGTAACTCTTGAAGGAGGGCTAAAAATCCCAGAAGCTATTTTTAGCAAACTTTTTGAATACCAGAAAGTGGGAGTGCAGTGGCTATGGGAACTGCATTGCCAAAGAGCTGGTGGTATTATTGGGGATGAGATGGGTCTTGGTAAGACCATACAGGTCTTATCTTTTCTAGGAGCATTGCATTTCAGTAATATGTACAAACCAAGCATCGTTGTTTGCCCTGTCACACTTTTGCGACAGTGGAAAAGGGAAGCTCAGAAGTGGTACCCATGCTTTCATGTTGAGTTACTTCATGATTCAGCAGAAGATCTTCATCATAGAAAGAAGCAGGCTGATTCTCACAACAGTGATGATGAAAGTGAAGGTTCTCTAGACAGCAATTATGAGGGAAAGTTATCATCTAAGGCCAATAAATGGGATTCCTTGATAAATCGAGTTTTGAAATCAGAATCTGGTTTGCTTATTACTACTTATGAGCAACTCAGGTTGCTAGGAGAAAAATTGCTTGACATTGAGTGGGGTTATGCTGTTCTGGATGAAGGACATCGAATTCGTAATCCAAATGCTGAAATTACTCTGGTTTGCAAACAGCTTCAGACAGTTCATCGTATAATAATGACAGGGGCACCAATTCAGAACAAGTTGAGTGAATTGTGGTCTTTGTTTGATTTTGTTTTCCCTGGAAAGCTGGGGGTACTGCCTGTGTTTGAGGCTGAATTTGCTGTTCCCATTTCTGTTGGTGGCTATGCCAATGCCTCACCATTGCAAGTATCTACAGCCTACAGGTAAAAGATGTTATGTGTCTGAAATGTTTTCAGAGGTTCCAAAGTTTGTATGGAAGTGGTAGCTTTTCTATTTTCGTTGGTTTCTAATTTTCAAATTTGTAAATTGTTTGTAAGAATAATCAATTTCTGGATCCTATATTTGTCTTGCTACAGATGTGCTGTAGTGCTACGTGACTTGATTATGCCTTATCTTCTTCGCCGTATGAAGGTGGACGTGAATGCGCAGCTTCCCAAAAAAACTGAACATGTCCTCTTTTGTAGCCTTACAGAAGATCAACGTTCTGCATATAGAGCATTTCTTGCAAGCACTGAGGTGGAACAAATACTTGATGGAAATAGGAATTCCCTATATGGAATTGATGTGATGCGCAAGATATGTAACCACCCTGATCTGCTTGAAAGAGAACATGCCTGCCAGAATCCAGATTATGGAAATCCTGAACGCAGTGGAAAGATGAAAGTTGTTGCCCAAGTGCTTAAGGTTTGGCAGGAGCAGGGACATCGTGTTCTTCTTTTTGCTCAAACTCAACAAATGCTTGATATTCTTGAAAATTTCTTAATCTCTGGTGGTTATAACTACCGAAGAATGGATGGTATGACTCCTGTAAAGCAGAGAATGGCCTTAATAGATGAATTCAACAACTGCGATGATGTGTTCATTTTTATCTTAACTACAAAGGTTGGCGGATTAGGGACTAATTTAACTGGTGCGAACAGAGTGATTATTTTTGACCCTGATTGGAATCCCTCAACTGACATGCAGGTATTTTGCTGCTAATGTTGGTTTGAACCCCATATGTTGTAATATGATTTTACATCTAACCTAAATTATTACATCATAATTTTTAAAAATATTTTGCATGGTAATCATCACAAGCAATTCTACTGCATATAACACTTTTCAGCATACACAATATCTAGTGGAATTTCAATAAAATTTTGTTTGAGAATATGTTCATCCTTTTGACCATAGAGGTGGCATCTGAATTTAGCTTCATTGACAATTGATATTTCTAGATATTGAGGACAACTATTGCTCATAACAGGCCAGGGAACGTGCTTGGCGCATTGGTCAGAAACGGGATGTTACTGTCTATAGATTGATCACACGTGGAACTATTGAAGAAAAGGTGTACCACCGGCAAATTTACAAGCATTTTCTTACTAATAAGATACTAAAAAACCCGCAGCAGAAAAGGTTCTTTAAAGCTCGAGATATGAAGGATCTTTTTGCTTTGAATGATGAAGAGGAGACAGGGATGACTGAAACATCTAATATTTTCAGTCAGTTATCTGAAGATGTTAGTGTTGTTGGTTCAAAGAAAGAAAAGAAGGACAAGCAGAAAAGTTGTAGAGGTACTGCATCACATGCTTATGATGATTCAGATGATGAAGAAAACAAAGCTGAGGTTCGACCTTCACGGAGGAAAGGAAAAGAAATGGCTGATAATAGTGATGGTGAAGTAGATGAAGAAACAAATATTTTGAGGAGTCTTTTTGATGCACAGGGTATACATGTGAGTTTCAGCGCTATTTATCTTTTGATTATTTATAGTTTATAGTTGCTATCATGTTTTGGTCTCTTTATTATGCTTGTTTTTTTGTGCTATGATTGGCCTTCTTACACTATTCTGAACTTTTTTGATAAAAAGACCTTCAGTACCTTTTCTTTTGTAAAATAACCACTAACCCGTCTACAACACCGGGATATTTAATAATTATAATTTGATTTATAACATGTTAGAATACATGTTGGTTAAAAACCCAATTCCGTGTCTGAAGTGAAATGTGTGTGTTTTTCTTCTCACTCGGTCTCTTTTCATCTCTTTCTTCAGAGTGCTGTCAACCATGATGCTATTGTGAATGCACATGATGAAGAGAAGATAAGGCTTGAGGAGCAAGCTTCTCAAGTTGCACAAAGGGCAGCTGAAGCATTACGTCAATCACGACTGCTTCGTAGTCGTGATAGTGTATCGGTCCCAACATGGACAGGGAAATCGGGTACTGCTGGTGCACCATCATCTGTTCGCCAGAAATTTGGATCGACTGTGAACTCACAGCTAATCAGATCATCTGATGAATCATCTGGCAATAAAATAAGCAATCTGAATGGATTATCAGCTGGAGCTTCTGCCGGAAAGGCATTATCATCTGCTGAACTACTAGCTAGAATTAGAGGAAATCAAGAGAGAGCTGTTGGTGCAGCACTTGATCAACAGTTTGGATTGGCATCAAGTTCTGCTAACAGAGCAGTGTCTGAAAATAATGGAGTATCTAAGCCATCTAAAAATTTATCGAGTGTCCAGCCCGAAATATTGATTCGTCAGATCTGTACATTTATACAAGAAAGAGGTGGAACCACTGACTCGGCGACCATTGTGGAACACTTTAAGGACAGAATACCTTCAAAGGATCTGCCCTTGTTTAAAAATCTTTTGAAGGAGATAGCCACATTGGAGAAAGACTCTACCGGCAAACTATGGGTTCTCAAGCCAGAGTACCGGTAAAAATTGGTTAGCCCAATTATTTTGTGGTTGTTTTGACATCACAGATCTCACCAGAGGATAGTCTTTTGTGGTGTTAGCATCCTCCATTTTTTGCAAGGAAAGCATTCTTAGTGTACGGTTTGGTAATGTTTTTTTTTCTAGCAGCTTTTCTCATCCACTTAGTGTACAGTTTTAAGAATTATTTTTTCTCACTTACTGCAGGAAACTTGGATGCGATTTCATTAAAGAAATTGTCAGCCATGAAAGTCGAATAGATATAGGTTTTAACGTTGAACATAAGGCTCCAAAATCCAATTTTTAATTCCTTTCATTTAGCTTAGATTATTCATTCATATTTTGATTTGAAAGCGGTGGAATGCAAGGCACATATTGATTGTGGCACTCCAGCTCTATTTGTACAAAGAGCAATCCTATTTTTCCTTAAAATGTGACTCGCTGGAAACGGAAGACGTGGGCCGATCTCATTGCATTAGCATGGTGTTGCTTCGGTGGGACTGGAGCATTGACTCGAGGTTATTAAAATTTGTTTTCATTTCATAAAATTTCAAAACAGGATTGAAGACTACTTTTTCCAATAAACACTTAAAATAACATTCTAAAATTGTTCTGGAAAAATAAAATTTCAAACCATAGCAATCAAGTTCCTTGATAGGCATGTATTACTTGGATACTTTGATAGGCATATAAGCCAACAAGCAAAGATCTCAAACTAAAGCATAACAACGTTTAGCTCAAACGCCAAACATCAAACTAGACACCATATTTGGTCCATAGTGTCTCTAAATATCAGCCAAAGAAAATGAAGATGAAACATAATTCAATTTAAAGAAGTATTCTTGTAGGAGAAAGAAGTATTCCTGTATTCCATTAAACATTATTTTCCACACATGAACATATATGGCTGTGCTTTCTTACTTTTTTCAATTATATGTTCATTTTCACTTTTGTAAAGAAAACATCAACAGAGGTTTCATACCCAAATAAATAACCCACAAAACTAGAAAGCCGCCCAGCCTGATGCACTCGTCTTTGTTGATCCTGATGTTGCTGAAGGAAGATTCCTCTGCAAACACCAAGAGCAAATGAGCCATAACATATGCATCTATAAAAGAAAACTCCAAACATGGGCTTTTCAACTTATTGGTTAGTCACTAGATAAATGCACAATTCAAGATGTGTCCACAAACACCAAAATTCAGCAACAAACATTTGTGGAAAAATTAATATGCTTCCTAAACTTTCTAAAAGGATATTATTAACAGCTACTGTGATAAGAGGGAACCAATATTATGAACTATAAGCATTGTCATTGTTTGACAATGCAAGTGGAGATAAAGAACATGATCTTTTCAAAACATACATCTGCTTGATAAGATGCAATGCGACCACTGTGTTTTGAGTTAAAGAACATTGATATTTAAGGCCTCATGTATTATGGAAATGTAGCCTATGAAAACAAGAGGCATACCTCAAGTGGAGAAAGATCTGATAAAGGATCAGTAGATAGCTTTGTATTTTCTTTAGGTGCCCTGAGACCAACACCAGGATTAGCAGCAGTCATTCTTGCAGCAGCTGGATCATTTGGAGGTGGTGGGAGCGGCGACCTTATTTTTCCCGCCCCACTTGGTGGTGGTGCGATGCCTAAAGTCTTAGGCTTACCAGTTCCCGAAAGTCCCCCAGATAGACCTGCTGCTGAAAGCATTCCAGTTCCACTGGTTGGTTTAGGCTTCACATTTATACGGATGGTTTCACCTTCCTATAATCCAAGAGTCCAAGATACTGTAAGCTAATTTCATCCAAAATAAGGAAAATTAGCTCTTAAAACCCATATAATAAACTAATATCAATTTACCAACAGTTCAAAGACAAAGGAAATCATCTTTTAAGGATTCATTTAACTGCTAAATCATCCCTCTTAGTTAAATTTTGGTTCATTTTCTGGCCAAAAAGAAAATTTGCCAAAAAAATAAAAACTCACACTGTCTTCACATGCATTGTTATATTAAATCGCTAAAAAGGGGAGAGGAATAAGGAAATTAAGAATACCTTTAGTCTGTGATTTACAGCAGGATGTATATCGATGTGGGTGTCGCTCTCGCTCGTCTCTCCATTCTCCTTCTCGTTTTCTCTCCTAACGTATTTCTCGTGATCCGATAACGCGACATTAAAATCAAACGCCTCATTCCTCTCGGTAAACCCTAGCCCGATAAACGCATGTTTCCCTGTTCCGTCCTCGATCTTAAGCACAAAATACCTGGACGAATCTAGCACCGTCTCTACCGAGTTCTCGCGCTGACCCGGTTGCACAAAACACGCTGCGAAAAGCTCGCCAGAGTTAGGATCCTCTAATCGGATCTCACATCGGTCCTTACAAGACACGACCCGAAGCCTACCGGACCAGATCTTATCGGACTGTAACCACTCCCCACATTTGTAACCGCCGGAAGTAGAACGTGGAGGTATTTTGTAAACGGAAACCTCGCGGACCACCAGGAGGGTGTGCTCCATGGATTCCTCATCCTCCTGAAACGACATAGTTTGGATGGTTGGCTGTAATTCCTTCCGGTGGCTTCTCTGAGGACAGTGAGGGAAATGTGAGATCGTGGACTTGGTTTTGTAAGAGGCAAAATTCCGATAATCTCATAAAGGTGAAGGGTTGTATCAAATACAGACAGAAAGATAGAGAGAGATAGAGTTGCAGAGACGTGGATTCGAAGAGTGATTGATTGGTCAGCTGTAACGAGAGGGAGAGAAATTTATTTGTTTAATTACTGATTTGCCCTTTGTCTCTTTATTAATGACATGACGCGTTCTCCACAGCTGTGTTTGGGAAGGATGAAAATGAACAGTATTTAAACACGAAGAAAATGTGAAAGAAAAATAGTGCAGAATATTCAATTATATTGCTTTGATATTTTCTTCTTTCTTTATCATATATATATATATATATATATATATATATATTTTTTTTTTTTACTAGAGAATTTTTAGTTTGAGTGGTTGGATTTTTTTTTCTTTAAGCATCTGTTCAGCTGTTAGATATTTTATAATTTTTCATAAAACATTAAAAACTAAACGTTAGAGGTTAATATTCAAATATTTATATTTTTGAACACTCTAAAAATATGATTTAGCCAAAATTTCTAAAAATTAGTTTAAATGTTGTTTTACCCAACATTATAAAAAAATATCGTTTAGTCAAAATTTTAAAAAACTATTTAAAAAATTATTATCGAACACAACTTGATTCAAGTTGGATCCATTCTTATGGATGAAGTAAATCCTTGATGGACCGACTCCGTCCACATAGATTTAATCTCAGCTAATGGATATTTTTCTTTTTTTTTTTTTTTTTATAAAACGATACGCCTACAAATTTCTTTGTTTTGCAATTTATAAACTCTTACATTTTTGTTGCTATTTTTCTTTCCTTCCTCCAATTCTTTCCAAACAAGGCCTAACGTTTTGGATAAACGGGCTTTAGGGCATTTAGCCTCATTAGAATCTGGCCTGGTCTCTGTCTCTCCCTTGACTATAAAAAAGTCATAAACCCTAGTTTTCTTACCTTTACATATCTGCATAAGCTCTTCTTTTTTGCGTCGGTCACTTGACTTTCCCGTGTAACCGAACTGCTGTTCAACTTTTTTCAGACGAGCTTCATACGGTATGGTTCTTATCTTATTAGTCTTTTTTCGTAGCTTTGTGGTGAATGGTTAAGGATCGATTAGGGTTTTGTACCCATCAAAATCAAATGGATATTAGGGTTTTAGGGTTTTACTGATTTGGGTTTTTAACATATTTGATTTGATGATCTCTATTTTTGTTTAAGCAGGCTAGATATCAGTTACAATGTATCTTCAGTTCTATATAAACGAGAATGGTGATAAGGTGTACACAACCAAGGTATGCTTGCTTGCCGTGGTTGTTGTTTGTTTTGTTTCTGCAATAAGCAAGACCTTGTTTCGGCCTTTTTTTCCCTAGCTATTTTCTTTGTGGCTTCTTAAGGATTTTTTCTAATTTTATTTTATTTTTGAATCTTAGCTTTATGCATATGTTACATATATATGTGTGATGGAAATGCCGGCTGATTTTAAAGAATGATATTTGTTCTGGTTTTGAAGTAGGAACTAAGTTCAAATCATCCATAATCACTTTTGCTTTGCTGTTAAAATGCTCCTCTCCTGACTTTGAAAGTGATGGGATTTGGTGTTTGCTGTTGCATTGTATTGATCTTTGCTTTAAGATGTGTATTACGGGCTTGAGATTTTAGGCCTTTTTTGAGGCATGATCAGTTGAAGCTATTAGAAAATGATCCATAATTAGCGTGCTAAAAGTAGATGCTCTTTAATTGGTGATTAGGATTTCTCTCCTTTCCTCCATTGTATGTATCTATCTCTATTTTCTCTTTTCTTCTTTTGCTCCTTTACTTCCTTTTCATTGTAAAATGGGTTAACTGATGGTCTTACTCAGTAATAGTGAGATGTCTTGAAATTTATATTCAAGTCTTTGCTCTTTATATATCGAACTTTCTTTTAATGTTATTGTCATCTTAATTCATGTTGAGTTGACCCATGCAGAAGGAATCACCATTGGGGCTGCCCACTCAATCTGCTCATCCAGGTAGTATATCTTAGTAGCTTAGCTCTGATTATTGAATTTACTATACTGCTGCATAGTGCATATGTTATAGGGCCCTGATGGATAGCTCCACCCCCCATTTCTGCTTCTGTGAGCAAAACATGTCATCAAATTTAGAACTAATTTGTTGATCTGCATTTCTTACTGTTATTTTATAGATGTTGAAGATCAACAATATGAAGCCTGTTTCCTTTTCTTTCCTTTTTCTGCTGTTTTTAATGAATCCTAAAAACAATTAATTAGAAAAGAAGTTGATCTGCATTTCTTACTGTTATTTTATAGATGTTGAAGATCAACAATATGAAGCCTGTTTCCTTTTCTTTCCTTTTTCTGCTGTTTTTTATGAATCCTAATAACAATTAATTAGAAAAGAAGAATGCAATTGTCTTTTTGCTGGAATGCATTCTCAAGGTGTATTGCATTATACTATTTTTAATGGGAGTTATAGATATTTTTTAACTGAAATTCATCATTGGTTCAATTTGTGTTTCTGGAAAGCTGTTTGCCAAGCTTGATATTGCTTTTATCATTATTTTGCAACTCGGTTTGACACTGTCACAACTTGTTTGTTTTGATATTATATCTTTTGCTGCTGTTGGATTATTTACATTTGGTTGATTTTGTTAAAATAGAAATGGTTTGAAGAGGATTTTGGTGAATGTGGCTAATTAAATTTTGACTAGCCTGCAACTCTGAACTCTTATGGCCTGCTAGCCCTGACTATTTTGCTTTCCTCTTTCTTAGAAATTGTTTTTAATTGATCTGTTTTTCCTCAACTCAATTGCAGCTCGCTTCTCTCCGGATGACAAATACTCTAGGCAAAGATTTCTTCTAAAGAAGCGCTTTGGATTATTGCCAACCCAACAGACACCTCTAAAGTACTGAGTTTGTAGTGTGCTTAATGCTGTATTGTATTGAAGCATATCTAATTAATATGGAGCTTTCCTTCTCAAGTTCCAAAGAGTGTTCTAAATTTTCTACCATTTTGTGTCTTTGGAATGTAGTTTGTTGCCTGCCATAATGTAGCAAAACTGTTACAGCCAGTATTTGTTGGATGGTTGAAATGCATGGAAGTATCAATGACTTAAAGGCCATTATTGGCCAATTTACAAGTGACTTGCAAAAAATTTGAATCATTGATTTTTCACACAGTTGATGTATTGCACAAACAGACATCAGATGCTATCCACTGGATCTCTTCAACATAGTAGTTGGTGTTGTATGGATGGAATCCCATAATCCAAATGTAACAAATTAGTTTATCATAAGGATAACATTAAGTCTTAATGTTTTAGCGTTCTTACCATCTGTTGCCCACCCTTGTTTATGTGTTGTGAACTTCAGTGCATTTTGTCATGAGTTGATCATTCAGGCAAGTAGGACCTTATACTCATCCAACTACTTCTATATCGACCTAGCCAGTCGAGGAATTAATTGCTTTCACTCAATGAAAATGTTTATTTCATCAATGAAATATGAATTCAATTTCTTTGAATTATATGTAATTACACTAAATTCGTACGAGGTAAAATTTTTTCCATTCAACCTGAAATTTCTTCGACAAAGATGATTGGATAGGTCATGGTAAAATGAATTACAATTATGTACACCTGTATCCTAATTGAATTGAATTTTTAATTAGCTTTGACTATAATTAATTGTTAATTAGGTTCAAATGGTTTTTAAATCTACAAATTAATACGGGGTTTCAAAGGAAAAAAAAAACATATAATACAAATCTATTTTGATAAATCAAATTAATATCATATCTCAAATAATATGCAATTATGGACCTAAGGCTAAGGGAGCATATGAGCGAATAGTAAATTTATTATATAATATGTATAATTTTATAAATTAAATGGGCTAAAAGTATATTTTTTTATATAATATATGTAATTTTATATATAATATGTATAATTTTATAAATTAAATGGGCTAAAAGTATATTTTTTTATATAATATATGTAATTTTATAAATTGAAGTGTGAATTTATCTGCCTGTTGATCTCAATATTGCCTTTTTTTTTTTTTTTTATTACATGAAACTCTCCCATTTTTATACTCTCACATTATCTGCCCAGTGATCTCAATATTGCCCTTTTTTTTTTTTTTACATGAAACTCTCCCATTTTTATACTCTCACATAAGTCCCGCACGTGCTAGGTATTATAGTAGAAGTACAAGGTCAATTTCGGAATAGTGTGAAAATTTTCACTTGTTTAAGCAGTGGCAGGAGACGACGACACCAACGACTAATCCCTCCAGTCATCGTATGCCCAGTCTCACTCCACTGCCGATCGTCTCCATTTCACGTACGATTCTCTCTCTATCGGTCTCGAACCTCAGCTCCTCGTTTTCCCAAGCATAATGAAAATATAGATTCTTTTAAATCTTCATTTTATCATCTTTACCTGATTCTACTGCAGGAATGGCCAGAAGTCTAGGAGGATTTCTGGTGCTGCTCGCAGCAGCATTGATCTACTCGGCTTCAGTCGCATCCGCTGCTTCGATCTTTCAACCGATTTCTGACTCTCACCGATCCGCTGCTTTGGAGCTTTTCTCTCCTCGTGATGGCTCCTTTGGAAGGTTGTTAAACCCTAGTTAAAGCCTGTTACTCGTTCCCAGATTGGCAATTCTTTATTTCCTCTCTGCGTGAATAGTCTGCAATCTCATCTCTTTTGTCTGTTGCAATTATTGAACTCTTTAAGATTTGGAGGCCTTGTCCGTTTCCAATATTTTTGCGTGGTTACAAGCGTATTGTTGTGATTGATCTAGTTCTGACTGTGCGATTATTTGATCTGATTAATTAACTTCTGATTTTTTTGATATGTCATGTTGCTATTGCAAATGCTGAGGTCATAATTTTTATTATCAATTATGTAACTTTTTTTTTATATGTTTCTCTTGTACTGGACTGCTGGATATTAAGCTGAATCTGGTTACTGCAAATGAATAATTTTGCATCATTGTGATATTTTTTGTTCATGCTTACAGATGCTACTTTGACGCCGTGGTTATTTTTCTGTAGAGATTTTAGCAAAGTATCTTATAGTGTTTGTTTAACTAATTCCCGATAAGATTTTATGCCTTCAGTTTGGAAGAAACATATGAGGCACTCAGGACATTTGAGGTTCTTGGAATCGATAAAAGTGTTGCAGCTTGTCAATTAGTATCAGAAAGCCTGAAGTCATCATCTTCTGCTTCAAAAGATTTATTCTTTGCATTAAAAGTGAATGGAATATTAAAATGTGAGATCAATGACGGGGTTTATGAGGTATTTATTTTCTCCATCATATTTGTTGCCAGTCTGAAAGGTTTTAGCTTTTGCCTGTGGAAGTTACCAAAACATCTTCTATTGTCTGACCTTAGAATTTTCTTTTTCTTATGCTATCAAGGGCATTATTTCAAAACTGAAATCTTCCGTCAGCAGTGCAAGTTCGTTGCTTGATTTCTACCATTCAATAGGAAGTCTGGTACTTATCAAGGTAATAATGAATTGGAATGCTATTAGATTTTATAGTTGTTGTCCTGCATTTAGATAGAATGAATTGGAAAATATTTAACCTTGTTTTCTGATTGCCTATCTGATAAATTGAAGATTTTACCCCTCTAATTATGGTATGTTATAGGTTCAAATATTGTTGAGCATGGGAATACAATGGACTTGTAATTGTGAAACATTTCTTTCATATTTTTTTTAACTTCATTTCTATTTGGTCGTCTTCTACTAAGAGAATGAAGCTTTTGATCTTGGTTATGTATTACTGTACTTGCTGGCTTTGGTAAATGGTTCTGGTCTGATGTATTGTTTAATTTTTCTCCATGCAGGATCAAACATCTAAAGATGATGTGCATCTTGGAGATGCTGAAGGAACTTTTCACTCCATTAAGGTTGGTATCATTGGCGTTATTGTCACAGTAATGATTAGGCTCAGTACTGGAATGCTCTCTATT
The DNA here is from genome assembly GCF_041381405.1 of Jatropha curcas. Lineage (NCBI taxonomy): Eukaryota > Viridiplantae > Streptophyta > Magnoliopsida > Malpighiales > Euphorbiaceae > Jatropha > Jatropha curcas. The sequence goes on along the minus strand of NC_143153.1, from coordinate 2,629,908 downwards.
GAACTCTTCAGGTCTGACTAGGCCCCTTGTGGGACTTAGTTGCTGATAACCCTTGTGGGACTTGTTGCTGATACAGTGAGATTAGGTTGGGGGGTGGGGGGGGGGGTGTTGTTGGTTTGGTAGTATTTCTGATTTGGCAGCTTATTTTTGGTTTAATTATTTTTTTTTCCTGCGTGTATAATTTGGGTTAATTTACAAATTATTGTCAGGCTTTGAGCCAGAGTGATGGAAGATGGCGCTATAGTTTCAATAATCCCGAGTCCAGTACCTTTGCTGCAGGTAATGATCCATAATTGTTTGTGCACAATTATAACATTTTTTCTTGTGTTAATACTTCCCTATGCTATTGTTTTGGTGTTCCTTTCTGTAATTCCAGCTTGACTTCTTTTACTGCATTTTCATTCTGTTGTAAAGTGCAAGAATATGTAAAATTTCCTATATAAATTCCATTTTGTGTCTTCTTTGATTCTTCTTTGTGGGCATAATTTTACAAAATGATCGACTATTATGTGTATCGAAAATTGACATGCAATTGCGACATACCTAACTGCAAATTTCCAGAAAAGTATGGAGTACCATATTTATATTCAATACGACAACAACTAACTCAATCTCAAACTATTTGGGATTGGCTATATAGATCCTTTGTTTCTCCACTCTGTTCATAACTCTGTGCTAATGTGAAGGAGTAGTAGGTCTTTTCATACATTACCAAAGTTAGCACTTCTGTGCCATATATTGGCAGATGACGCTGTGCTTGGTCTTTTTTCTCAGGTTTAGCACTTGAAGCGCTTGCTGGAGTGGTGTCATTATCGTCTTCTGAGATTGATCAATCTCTGGTAATTTGAAATGTATTCTTTGGCAATGCTGAATTATCAACCTTTTTCTTTTGTGAGCCAGAAATTTATTTCTTTTCTTGTGAGAATAATTCCAGTTAAGGTTAATTTGCTTCTCAAGATTAGAGGTTTAGGAAGTCAATATGGAGCTTATTATTTCCTTAAAATATGTGCTATGGTGCTATACATGGATGCAATTTAATGGAAATATTCTTCTTCCTTTGTAATGGAGCAGAATTCGCTTCATGTTAGTCTTTCTGCTGTTTCACATTACATGTGGTGCAAAGTCTACAATATGGTTGCCTTGTCTATTTTTTTTGATGGTTGTGCTGTGTGTCTTTGTTTTGTCTTAACTGATATTTCTGGTACCTTCAATATGATGAATCTTACATTTGTCTATTGATGGCAGATTGGGACAACTAAAAATGATATATTGAAGTTGTTTGACAGCATTGAGAAGTATGGTACGTATATATTTCTGGTCCAAATGATTGATTACCATGTTGATAACTATGTACTGCTTCTACTCATATGGTTCATGTTGGAATATTTGTCATTTACCATTCTTAACAGTCTATTAAACATTGCACTTTTCTCAATAGCAGTGCAAACAACAATACCTTATGGACCCACAATGCATCTAGGAATGTTTTTTAAGAAGCATAAAGTCATCTGTTGCTGAGCTTTCTATAAATCCATTTTGATAATATATTGCTAGCATTATCATTTAGGTGAGGCTAAATTTGTAGGACTTGCTTGTGTTCTTGGACAAAACTGCATATTACACGGGATTTTTATGTTGAGGTTGTGACTGGTTTTGTGAAATATCTTGTGGGACCAATCGACTTGATGCAGTCTACTCCATACTTATTTTCAACTTTAATCTTACTTCTTAAAGCAAAATATCTTTAGTTTTTAGGCTATGCAATTAGATATAGTTGACATCTATTATTATTTTCGTTATTATGTTGTGCTATAACATGTTTAATAAGCTATATCTCCTTATTCTAGATGATGGGGCTTTTTTCTTTGATGAGAAACTGGTTGATGCAAATGAATATCGAGGTCCTCTTTCAACCACATCATCTGTTGTTAGAGGATTTACTGCATTTGAAGCTGTGACTCCGGGAAGCTTAAATGTCAGTCAGAATTATCAATTTTGTGAATCTAATATCGCTAATTTTCTTCTGAAAGTGCTACTGAAATTTTTTTGTTTGTTTGGTTTTTTAGCTTCCAGGTGACAAAATTGTTGGTTTGGCAAAGTTTTTCCTGGGCATTGGAATTCCTGGTGATGCCAAAGACTTATTCAACCAAGTAGACTCCTTGAGTCGCTTGGAGAGCAATAGGCAAGTTCTTTTTCAATGTTTTTCTGCATGCTATATTCCCCCCCACACCCCCCTCCCCAACCCACACAATTTTATAATGTATATAAATCATATGTTGTAAGGAACCATTGAGATAGTTGCTTGTCAGACAATGGGTGTAATTGGTTCTATCAGAAGAACTCAATAATTGGTAATAAATTTTGGGAAACACTAAATAACTTATGGAACATGCCATAAATTCTTATAACTATTTTCATTAAATGTGAACAGAGCTTGGAAATTGAGTTCTCAATTTTAACATATTCTTTTTTCAAATTATGAGGTTTCGATTTTACTTCCTGGTGCAGGGTTTCCATCCCTCTGATTTTATCGCTTCCAGCAACAGTGCTGTCATTGACAAAGAAGGAACCACTTAAGGTGTACTGCCATTCATATGATAATGAATCTTGTAGACTGTCCTTTTTAGCTTACTCAATTTTTGCTTGCTTTTATAACTACCTTCTTTTTTCTTCATATCTGGAATCTTTATGAAGTCAGAGCCAATAATAATTTTTTTCCTTGCACATGAGTTTTCTAACATTTATGATCTTATGAAAGTTCTGAAGGTGTCCTGTATCTCTGGCATCAATTAATTGTAACTATGTATGTATAATGCTGTGTTAATATTTTCAGGTTAAGGTGAATACTGTGCTTGGTTCAAATGCACCTCCCTTGATGGTAAAACTTGTAAGAGTTTCCAGTTCTGGTTCAAAGGATGCTCCCATAATTGAGAACCAGGTGTGGCTATGATTCAATTTTGGTCAATTGGGTTCATTTTATTCTCAGCTATCTATTGCTTCTCTCCTGCTTAGTCTCTTCTAGTTCAGTGGATTTTACCCTTGATGAATTGCATTTCTTCAATTTTGTGATTTAGGAACTCAGCTTTGACGATGAAAGAGCAGAGCATTTCTTGGATGGTTTATCAAAGAGTTTTGATGTTGGAATTTACATTTTTGTTTTTGAGGTATTTCTTTTTCCTTTGATGCTTCAGATGTCTTTTAGCTGTGTTTCAATCCTTTATATGGTCAACCAATTTTTGCAGGCGGTGCTCCATGATCCTGAGCAGGCAAAAGTTTATACCTTGGGAAGCGAAACCGAAGTTCCAGTTTTTTTCACAGGAGTTGTTGAAGTTGATAATGCTGAAATTGAAGTGCTTGATAGTGACCATGGGCTTGCAGAGAGCCAAAGGAAGTATGCTTACATCCTTCAACCTTTATCTATGATGCCTTACACCTTACTATAGATGTGTATGATGTCATAGCATGTTGGAATGTGGTCTCTAGAAATTCATACTCTCTATTGAGTTATTTTTCACTGGAATCAACTGCAAAACTTTAATTAGGGTATGATTCTACTTCTTGGATCATGCAGACTAGATTTAGCTGGAGAAGATCTTGTATCACTATCAGCAAACCACCTCCAGAAGCTGCACCTCTCTTTTAAATTGACCACTCCTCTTGGCCATGCTTTTAGGCCACACCAGGTCTGCAGTTCTCTCTGTCTTCCTGTTGTGTAGCAACCTTTGCAAATTTAATTGTTGAGGTTTCTTTCTTTGCAGGCAATTCTTAAGTTGAGACATGAAACTGGTGTTGAGCATATCCTTTTGGTGGGGAACTCGGGACGGAAGTTTGATATAATTCTAGTTAAGTTATTTTCATAATGCCTTTATTCTTTTTGTCAGTTTGTCCATCTGTCTGTCTTCTCTCTCTCTCTCTCTCTCTCTCTCTCCTGTTAATTACTTTTTCAAATTCAACCTGCTATCAGCAGAACTGCATTTTATTGGTAAATCAATGCATAGAAATCAGGGGATGTCTTCTCTCCCCAGCAAGTGGGATCTGATAGTGGATATATCAAGATGATGGTAAACTGCTGTACAGAAAGTTAATGAACAGGGAGTTCTTGAGTACATGTCCAATACCTTTTTACATTTCTTAGGGTGCATGATGAACATGACTGACTCTTTAACTTCCCTTGAGGGTGAAGTTGTCATCCAGACCCTCATTGTTTTGTAATATGATCAGGATTTACTGACTTCCCTCCCTGTGCTTCTGTTTTGCACCAGTGTTGTTTGCTTATCTCAGAAAATTAAATTTTGCAATATTTTTTTGATATTCTACAATTTGCCTTGTAGGATTTTCTTGGACTCGTTGAGAAATTTTACTATCTATCTGGCAGATATGACATTCAGTTGACTGTTGGTGATGCAGTCATGGTAGGTTTCCTTTTATTCTTAAATATTTTTCTTACTTCTGTTTGTTTGTTCTAGTTTACAATATTAGAATAATACAATTGTGTTTTTCTTCCTCAGGAGAACTCTTTCTTAAAGGTTATTGGTCATGTAGACCTAGACCTACCAGAACCACCTGAAAAGGCACCCCGTCCTCCCCTGCAGCCAGTTGAACTATACTCAAGATACGGCCCAAAGGCTGAGATAACCCACATCTTTAGGGCACCTGAAAAGCGTCCGCCTGAGGAGCTCTCCCTTGCTTTCTTGGGTCTTACACTTGTGCCATTCATTGGATTCTTAATTGGGGTGAGTTGCATATTAATATTTGTTAGAAATTTATGAACATGTGAGATATGTTGTTATCTTCTTTTGAAAAGCTTATAATATGCCTAGACTGGATTGACTTCTTGGTCACTGAAATGGTTGGATATCCATGCTGTGCACAGAGCTTTTGTACAAATAATATGTTTTTATCTTTTGTTCAGTGAATTGGTTAGTCTTTTCTAGCTTGTTTAGGACACCAAGTACTGGATTCATCTTGGTACATGTCTCCATGCGCGCAAGTGAGCTTGTTACAACATTAAATTTCTGGTTGAAATTAGGTTTTAGGTTTTTGGGATCAGGATCTGCTAGTGTAGTAACTTGTCATATGACCTCAGTGTGAAAGGCCTGGAGTCTGCACCTGGTTTATAATAGAAAATGAAGGTACCTTTTTTGTGTTCTATAATTCACCCAAATAGGGGAGAGTTAAGAGTTCAAAGTATCCCGGAGCCCATTATTTGTGCCTGTTTTTTGTTGGCATGTGATGTGAACCAGTTCGCTCACAAGGTGGTAATTAGTAACATATGTTAACATGCTTTTTCTTTTGGCAGCTTTTACGTCTAGGGATAAACCTGAAGAATTTCCCTTCTTCACCTATACCTGCTACATTTGCCATCCTCTTCCATTTTGGAATCGCAGCAGTTCTGTCGCTCTATGTGCTTTTCTGGCTAAAGGTACGTTTTTTGACTTTTGTTTATTTCTGCAAATGTTGGATGGCGTCTGCTAGGTGCTGAACTACTGTGATTATGCAGTTCTGGTTTTCTTTGAACTTTGATTTACTGATATCTATTGCCTAATCTGCTGACTTTTGTTGCACTAAATATACCTTTAACTCGGTAGTCATAATAGCATTTCATTCTTGGTTATTTCATTACCTAGCAGAAGGGGCATTCAAATAGAAACTTATAGTATATCTAGTGTTTTATTGACCTTATTTATTTATTGGGTGAACAGTTGGATCTTTTTACAACATTGAAAGCGCTTGGTTTCTTGGGAGCTTTCCTGATGTTTGTTGGACACAGAACCCTTTCCTACCTGGCATCAACGTCAACCAAGGTGAAATCTGCTTGAAGACACCATGAAAACCCAACTACTGAGCTAGGATAAAAGTGAGGAACGAGTGAAACACTGTTAGACAGTTTGACTCAATTTTGTAGGATTTTATTTGATGAACCTTATATTCTGTTGAGTATTTTACTACACATTTATTTGAAAGAAGAAAAAAAAAAAAATTTTATAGAGTCAATGACTTTCTCATCTATTGGATTTCCCTTTCAAGCTGTTGAGGTGAGTTGTGATGGTAAAGACTATTTCTGTGTTGGGAAGTGCATTTGGCATATCAGTTCTTACAGGCCACTGTTTTTCTCGAGGCAGTTGCTTATTCAGTGTTAATATGACATGGCCAAGCAAGGAGCTAAAAACAGTAAAGCAACTATATATACAAAGAATGTTATTTTCTGCATGTCCTGTTGTATGAGGTAGAGAATTAAGCACGAGGAAGAAGGATACAAAATTTTTTTAGTTTTGATGCCAATTGTTTCTCTACCATTCAATTAAAACTAGATTGGTGTATTTTATGAGATTCATATCCAAAAGCCAAAAATTCTCATTATTACAAACTTGTCTTCATTCGGAAAGATTAGTGATCAATTATATACATCTCACGTTTATACTTGTAATGTGGAATTTAAATTATGTAACCATAATGTTCTCTGCGCAAGTGGACAAACAGTGCATCACGTTTATACTTGATATGACCCTTGAGATTTGAGAACCATACCTAAAAAATATTTTCCAGATCCAAATCATTGATGTCGTGTCTTCGAAAATCATGATAGAGATCAATGTTCAAATTCGTGAAAACGAAAACGGTAAAAAAAAAAAAAAAAAAAAAAAAAGAAAAAGAAAAAAACAATATACTCTTTTTCTAAAGAAAAAGCTAGAGCCTCCATTTTACATTATCTTACGGGGTTTAGATTGAGTTTTCTGCTATGCAATAGGAATAGCTTTAAGTAATTAATTATTCATTTATTTTTAACATTCCCAAATGGCTAGAAAAACCCAAATTAATTATTTTATATCATATTAAGTACTAAAAAAGAAATTTATTTCTTATTAATTAAAATCTGAATTAAGGTTGTAGCTTAACCTAACAAATTTTGGAGAAGCCTTTCAAAGGTGGAGAATACAAACAAACAGAAACAGACATAAGCACATAAACATATATCTGTCTTGAAAAGAAAAGACGCAAACAGTACTGTCTTCCTCAAAAAGAAAACCAAACAATTAATGCAGGTTGCATCATATTATATGTCTGTCTTTAATTACAAATACAACAAAAAGAGAACCAACAACAACAACAACATGCCATTCCAATCTGGTAATTTTTGATTCAATGCCTCATATATGCTTTATTCCTTTCTTCTATTTAAATATAACTACCAACCCCATTAACCTAATTTCAATCTCTCATTTTTCATATGACGACTTCTTCTCTTGTCCTTTCTTTATACACCCACTGTTAGAACATGCATCTTTCTTACATATATGTCATAAATCAAATTCACATTTAACTTTTTTTCTTTTGCAACAAAAATGTTTGATTTTGAAATTAATTCATTTTAATTTTTCTTAAATATACTTTTTTTTTTCCTAGTTATTGACATGAGTGCGCATTTAGCTATGAACACAGTATGATGGATAGCTTTCTCCATTTTTATAATCTTTCAACAACTGAAATAAGTAAAGGGAAAAAGAAAAACAATTCTTAACAAGCTTATCTGAAGATTTCAAATAAAAACAATTGATTGTCGAAAGTCAGATTTTATTGAAGACAAGTGATTAAAGGAAGAAGAACTATTTAATAATTAGGTAACAGTTGCTTAATGAATTGATTCTTTTAATGTTTATAGTGACTGAGTGAAATGGAAGCAAGACTTCATCTTCTGTTTATACATACCAAATTGTAACACACTAACACTTAAAAAATTGATATTATTTTACCAATTTAAAAAAATTAAAATTATATATATAATAGATTTTTGTGTATATCTCTAACAAAATTATATTCAAGAAAAAGGAATTGGAAGAAAAGAAGCTAAAGAGATGGCAACGAAGAGCATTGGTGCCTTCATGAATAAGGCAGCAAAGCCCGAGTCAGACAATTGAGAACAAAAGAGAATGAAGCCAACGGTCGAGATTCAACAAAGAAAATTTCTTATATTATTATTTTATGGTTGGCTCCAAATATGGGAATAAGATTCATCTTTTTGTTTGGTACAGAAAATAAAAATTTTAATTTTTTTAGTAATGTTTTTACGTTTGAATTACATGAAAATGATATCCAACTATTTAATCATAATTTTTTAGATAATCATTAATTTTAATTTTTAATTTTCAATTTTCAATTTATTTAGCGATGAGATGGTTTCATGGTTTACTCCTTAATTATATATACTAAGTCAACTTAATTCATCCCTCGACCCATTTGTCATATTTCATATTCTCGTTTTATGATTAATCCTAAATGAGCGAATTCGATAGATTATTTACACCAAAATTACAGAATTTAAAATTGTAAAAATTACTTCATTTTCTGATCTGGTTCTAAAGGCAAGATTTAAAAATTCGTTTGTATTTTTCAATTATGTTTCTAGAAAAGAAAAAAAAAAAAAAAAAAGGTGAAACACATGAAATAATTCGCAATTAAGGATAAATGATAGTACATGAAGAATTGATGCTTTTGACAAGAGAAGAAAAAGGAGAGTGTCATCACATATATAACAAAAAATATGAAAAAAAAATAATTATTGAAGTGACTTTAAGATTTTGAAAAGAAAAGAAAAGAGACACAACACATCAATTATATGCCATGTGTCAATGAAATTCAATAATATTATTACCTTTACAAGGAACCAATTAAGATTTAAGAGCGTGAATTCATGATTTTCTGTCTCATATTAATGTTTAATTTCAACTTAATCATAAATCAACACGCAAAGTTCAGTATTTTTCAAAATTAGAGAGACCATTGAGATTATTATCCTCGTAATTTAATATCACTAAATTAAAATTTATTAATTATTTCAATCATTGGAATTTGTATGGACTTTCTTTTTTACGTAGTAAAGCAAGCAAAAAATTTATTATTTTTAAATTAACCTTATACTTCTCTTACCTACATAAGTCAAAAGAAGAAATATTTGTTTCTGAAACTTTTAACAGAATATGAACAATTACAGTATAAGGTTCTCCATATCATTCGGTTTGATTCTTTCAAAATTTATTTTTATACAAGAAAATAAACAAATATATATATAAGACACAGAAAGAAATTAAGGTTTTTTAATAATAAACATTTATGTTTCTTTTATTCAAAGAGAAAATTAATTATAGCCAATATAATTGCAAATTAAAATTATAAACGTAGTATCTTTGAGTAATATTTATTAAATAAATATTAATCTTACCCTCTTTAATGGTAAAAAGAGAAAGAATTAATTAGCATATCAGGAATTTTAGGATGAGACAGAAATCTTGCAATGCGAATCTTAACCAGAAGCACCTAACATCACGCGGTTTGAAGAATCCAAAAGAAATTATCTTGATGCTAATCAAGAATATTTTTAGATATGATTTCAGTAAGTAAATATATATATGATAAATATAAATAATTTGTACATCATTACATGGATGCCAAAATATTTGTATACAAAAAAAAAAAAAAAAAAAAAAAAAAAAAAAAAAAAAACCCTAAGCAAACTAACACAAATCTTGATTTCCTAATTAAAACATTTGATCCAATCAAACCTAGAGTTTTCCCTCAAATCCAAACACCACAAATTACATATATCATAAATCAACAAATGGGTATATACATAAATATATTTTTTTTCTTTTTCTAATAAAAAAAATTATAGCAAAACCATATTATTATTATTACCCATTTCAAATCTAATATTTTCCAAGCTTGAAGCTCCTCCATCTCCCATATCAGTTTCTTCCAAGTGCATGTCATCCCACAGAAACCCATAATCATCGTTTTCCTTAGAGCTCATGTCAGTAGTAGTAGTTATAGGGTTTGTGTTATTTCTTTCATGTGAAAGTTGGAGAAGGTTTAATAAAGAGGTCTGGTCATGGCTTATTTGATGTGGAGAAGATAATGAGGTGATTTGCTGATGAAACCCACAAACCAGAGCTTGTTGGCCAGTTAATGGAGGAGAAACTGCTAAATTTAATGGACCACTACTATCTGTTGTCTCAAACATGTACTGTGGGTTATATAATTTGTTGCTGTTTTCTCCTTTGCTTTTGTGAAATACTCTACATAATACCCAGTCCTCCTGTAATTCACACAAAAATAATTAGTTTTTAAACCAATAAATTAATTATAACTCGTAACCCAGTACACGAAACATCATATATTTGTAAACTCCAATCAGAGTTGATATATGTAATATTTCTCCGCTTTTACAGGAAAACTCTTTCAAGTTACAAAGAAGTAACTTTGTTATTACACTGAAATTAATATATATATATTTTTGGTATAGTAGAAGAAAATATTTGAATTGGAGCCACACAAATTTTAGGTCATGTGAGACAAGAAAGGGACAAGTGCCTTGCATGAGAGTCACAACTCATTGAAGTATGTCTACTTCAGAGTTTCCAATGAGAGAACATGGTCTCTCTTCTCCTATTATGACCTGCTCTATCCTTACCCGTTAATTCTGTCTCTCAAAAATTATTATTCATCAATTATTCTGTACATTCTATGCATTCTGTACTTTTCTTTCACATTCTTGTAGGATGGATATGTTTTTAAAATTATTAAAGTCAAAAGTATAATGATTAGAACAACTGTCATTATCTGTTATGAGATAGACACTCGATTATTAACCGGAACTCCAGATCATCTGATTACTAATTAACCGTACAAATTATATATGAACAGTATTAGACATAGAAGTTACCTTAGGAGGCATATGTGGGGTCTCAAGACGAAACTCATGCATGATCCAACCAGTCTTGATCCCATTAGGAGCTCTGTTCCTGTAGAACACTAAAGTCTTTCTCATTCCTACAATCTCACGAGTTGCAGGGTCCAGAACTGTACGATCTTTTCCTGTAGCTTTCCAGTATCCAGATGTCGTTGCCCTGTTGGTTCGAAATCCGGTTGCGTACTTCCGGTCTCTGAAGCTGAAGAAATACCACTCATTTGCGTTTAGCTTAGCCACCTCTGCATAATTGCATACACAAGTGGGTAAGTGTAATTAAGAGTTAGATAAAACAAAGCTTTCATAAACATAGTTTAATGTCTCGTAAATGGTTAAGGTTTTCACTTTTTAAATAGTTACTTGTACAAACCATATATTATTTTTATTTCTTGTTTAAATTATTAATATTCACCATATAAACTACAAACTTGAAAGAAAAAAAAAAAAAGAAAATTACAAATATTAATATCATTTTATGGTATGAAATTCTATTTTCATGATATTCATTTAGTATCATAATTAAGAAAAAGAGCAAGAAAAAACATATTTATTATTAGGAGTAAATTTTAATTTGTAAAACAAAAAAAGAAAGGATTTTTTATTATTTTTAAATAATTATTAGTTTTCATTTATACTGTTGACTAAAGAGTATGTAGGCCAAAGTTTCTCTCCTGAATAGAATAATTACCCAGAAATAATGATGGTGAGTTATGTCATTTCATGATGAGTCGTGTCTAAGAAATTAAAGAAACCTAAGCAATCATTTTTCAACTATTCATCTATAAATCTGGAGTATATGGAAGAAACAAAGAAAAAATTGCTAAAAAAATTTCTTTATTTTTTTTAGAAAAGAAGAAATCCAATTTGTTTCTATAGGACTAAACCAGAATTTAAGTTAGGGACGAACACTGAAATAACTAAATTGAGGGGTGAAAATAGTTAAAAAAGAATTTTAAAAAGCTGTAAATCCTGAACTTGAACAACAAACTTACATCAAAAAAAATTTTTTTTAATATATAATTACTGACTCGGGTGGAAGCTTCAATTCCTTAATATTTAAAATAAACGAAAAGAGAAAAGAAAAGAAAAGTGTTTTTAAATTAACCCTACTTGTGTATAAGACAACTATGATTAAGCACAAAATAGACTGTAATTAAGGTATATAGATATGGCGACTGCAAGCATGCATTGGCCCATTGTTTGACTCCTGAGGTGGTAACTGGTAAGAGACTAGAAGAAGAAGAAGCAGCAGCAGCAGCTTGCCACACGGTTCAACAAAAATAATACTTGAAACATAAAATAGTGATGTCAAGATCACCTAATTATTAATAATTCTTGGCTATTATTAATTATTATTATTTCTTTGTTCAATGAACTTTAAGCCTATCATTAATGTCACTATATATTAGCTGAGGTTAATAGAAGTCAAAACCAAGAAAAAAAAAAAACGAAATTTCGGAAAGTTTTTGCCAAAACAAAGTCTCCTGAAAACATATTATCTCTTCAAAGTTACTGAATTGCATTCCAAGTTTAAAGTTTGTTTGGATGTAGGTTATGTTAAAACAAAGAATAACTCGATAAGACATGAGTTATTTTTATATATGTAAAATTATAAATAGAATGAAATTAACCGTATTACTGTTGATGTAAATTATTTGTAAACTTTTGAAAAAAATCTGTTGGGATTAACAGTAAAAGTAATATTTTTATAATTTTCATACCAGAAAAGTAGTTTATTTATTATAATGGAGAATACGCGGTTTTTGGCATATAAGACTTGCCATGAAAGCAATTCTTGGAATTGTAGAGGATAAGCATATCCCAAGAAAGGTGGTATATATGAACTGGGTCTAGCTTATTAGGAATCAGAAAATATCATTATTTCTTCAAAATTCTTGCTTTCCAAACATTACCAATCATATATATCTAAACAAATATCAAAGAAGATAATAATAACAACAGGAAGAATAAAAATAAAGAAGAAAAAGTTAGATATACATATATATATAGAAAATAATATCATACTTATCCAAAAAATAAATAATCAAAAGAGGATAAAAATGTTTTTGATGGCTGAGAAGACATTGATATAACTCTGAAAACAAGGAAGCCAAAACTTGCTATATGAATTATAATATTGACATATTAATAATGACTAATTTCTTGTTTTACAAAACAAGAAAAGTAGAAAAACAGAAAGACAGAGCTTCTTTGGCCAGAAATGAAACTGGCATTCCCATTCAAGAACTGTATATACATAGTCTGTAATGAAAACCATGCTGTTTGAAATATATAAGTTTTTTCCTTTTTTTTTTTTTTTTTAAAAAAAATGGAATTATTATTATCCTGCAAAGAACAAACAAGGTATCTTTCTACTTCAAACAGAAAAATGAAATTAATAAAAGAAAAAGGCTAAGAAAGTAAGTAAAAGAGAAAACAAACCAGGAAGCTGCCATGGCTCGCAAGTATGCAAGTCGATTTCGACTAAAGTACCCTTGAGAACTTCTTCATTAGTGATTTTCTTGTAAAGATAATGGCAGACCAGTTCCTCATCACTTGGATAGAATCTAAAACCAGGAGGCAAACTTGCTCCAATGTCTCTTAGCCCCATTTTTGTACTGTTTTTGTTGTCTTTTAATTGGAAGAAGAAGCTGAGATATGTAGGGGAATTTTCAGTTATAGAGAAAAGGAATGTGTTTTTGAAAGAAAGAAAGAAAGAAAGAACAGTGATGTTTGGGTTTTCTTAGTTTGAGATATAGAAATATAATATGGAAGAGAAAGGGTTGGTATAATGTACATATATAGTTGGAGTTTGCCTGTCTGTTAGAATTTCTTACAATATTCTAACAATGGGTCCATGTCTATGTAACCACATAGAAGAGTTATTGTAGGGAAGTTTCAAGAAATACCAAAGTTACAAGAAATTAAAAATACAAACATATGTAGACAAAACCAAAAAAATCCATATAAAATTTTTATTAGAGAAACATTCCAAAACTCTCCTTTATAAAATATATGCATAAAGCAAAAAAATTTATTAACTCAATTACAAGGATTAATTAACAGACCAACAAACAAACAAACAAATAATAATAATTAAGAACAAGGGTATTTAATTAATTAATTAATTAATTAATTGTGTCAAAAACATTATAATTCACGTGCCCTACACGTTGTCTAAATTGAAATGAAAGAAAAATAATAATTGATGAAGCAATGTGTATATTCTTCTTCCATGGATTATTTTTGATTCACTTTTTTGATTATTGACTCTTGTCCTTACTTTGTATTATTTTTCCCATCAATCCCTCTTTGCGTCACCCAAATGTTAAATCATAAGGAATCCCATGGCCATTCTCCTTCCTAATTCCTACCTTCCACCCAATTTTTCCATCTAAATCTAATATTTTTTTAGCCTAATTAAATTATTTTCTAATAATAATTATTTATTTTTTATGCTAGATAACATTCACACTTGCTTTTTCTTTTTCTTTTTTTTTTTTTTTTTATTCTTGATCACACGTACATAATAATTAGGAAACTGAACTGCATGCACACTAGAATATTAATTAGAAAGTTATAATTAAGATTTTATAATTTCTATCTTAGGATCATTTATATTCAATTAGTCTTTGACTTTTTGTTAAACTCCCACATATTGCAATTCATGTAATTTTTATTAGGTTCTATGATCATATTCAAATCAAAATTTTGATTGTTGTATTAACATATACACCTTCCTAAATCACCTCAATCAAAGCATGTTTTTTTGGAACATAGAACATAGCAAGTAAATACAACCAAACCCACACAATACGACATTTCTTGAAAATTTTAATTTGCAAAAAAGTCTTTTTTTTTTTTTCCCTCTATTTATGATTCATTAGTTTTCATTTGTACATATCAGATCAAGATATTTCATTTCCAAATTATATTATCCTTATAGAAATTTTATGTATTTATAATTGATATTATTTGGCCTAATCCATTAGTTATTATGTATTTCAGATTAGTTATTCTGTTATTAAATGCTATTAGATGGATTCAAAGATAAGCGAACGTAGGAGCTTATGTTTGTTTTCAAGCATTTGAGTCGATTCCACATAGTTTGTTACTTTTCTATACTTTTTAATGCAAATTTCTATTTTGATTGCTTTCAAAAAAAAAAAAAAAAAAAAAGAAATTATATATTCTAATTAAAAAATTAAAGAATAAGAGAGATTTTTCAAAAAAAATTCAGAAATAAATTTATGTATATATTAAATTACTTTTTTATGTATAAAATCATTCATTCTTTTATAATAAATTTATATGGATAATCTTAAATTTTTACGGGAAATTAAAAAAAAAAGACAAAATTTAAATTATAAGACATTAATGAGCTTTGTCTTAATGATATTGGAATCATCTTTAAAATTATTGATTCCCACTTTTAGCCGTCAAATTAACAAAAAAAAACAAAAAAAAAAATTAGAAGCCAAGCAAATAAAAGATTTAATGATGGAGCTTCCTATTCATAAATATAAAGATTAGCTAAATTATGATGGGTACTATGTTTTATTATGTATTTAAATATGGAAAGTGGTGATTAAAATCCAAGATAATGCATAATTAAACTATAAATTAATGGTTTATGCATGAGATTAATTATTAATCATTAATTAGTTGGATCATTCCATCAAAGGGGCCATATATACCCTACTGTTCAACGAAATTCCCAAGAACAAAATGTCCCAAGCACGTGAACCATTTTGATTGATCTAAGACCTAAAAACATGGACAGCTCAAGAAAATAAATAATCATCAAATCATTAAAATAGCTGGAAAATTAAATTAAATTAAATTTTTTATGTTTTAAAATTTTTAATCATCAAACTCATAAGCTAGAGACTGGAGAGTCCCATTTGTTCAATTTTCGATCACATACAGAATATTTTTGGATTGATGCAAAGGATAAAAAGGTGGGCCACTCTAATTGTCCTTTGAGATTGTAGGGTCCACTAATGATGAAGGAAAGTAGGTCCCACTTATATCAATTACATAATTTTCTGTGGAGCTTATCTAATTATTAATTCAATTGTAGTTAGTTTTTTTATTTTTATTATTATTATTATTTTAATTTTTTGGATGAGTAATGTCGCAAAGGCAATAATAATGGGTATATGGACAAAAGGGTATTTGTCATAACATGTATCATCATCTGATCATAATAATTTGGATGTTAATTCAGATGATGACTGGACTTGGGTCACCTACATGTACGTATATACATATATTAGCCAACCATTCAAATGATCGATATGATAATGAAATTTATCGAATTTCTGTAAATTAATTCGGTTGATAAGTAAATTTAATTTTTATTTTATTGATCGAGATTATCTAATCTTTATGAATATCTAATCTTTTATCAAATTAATAAAATAAACTTTAATACAGTGAGTAAAAACTAAATAGAAAATAAAGATGGAGTTCATCAAATTTGATTTTTCACCTCATGGTCTAGCATGGAGACACACGTACAATAATATCAACATAAAGTCAAGAATGCCCTTTCAACTTCATGTAGGAAACTTGCACAACATGTCAAGAAAAAGCAGTGTAAATGTCAGTGGGCTCTTTAGAGATAATGCCATAATGGGTCATTTTCGCCGTTTACGTATTATTTTTTTATTTATACGTATTGTAGTAGATGATATTTTTACAACTGATGGGGGCAAGGTAAAGAACAAAACAAAGCGACATTTACTAATTCGGTTGGTTTATTTATGATCTTGTCGGGAAAAATACATAAAGAGAGAGTTAATTAATGAGTGATTAAGAGGGAAGGATGTTAAATCAGCAAATTAATTAACATGGAAGTGAAACTTTCTAGTCATAATCATGAGAATATTTAGAATTTCAATGTTGATATTAAACACCTTTTATGTATAATTTTCTTTTTGGTAAATAACCATATATGTTCAATTAATAACATAAGAAAATTAGAGTTAATTACAAAATTGAAAAGAAATATATTTAAAATTACTATTATTCCACATTGGTAATAAATATAAATCGTCTTATCATGTCTTATAAAAGAATATAAAAAAATGAACTCGGGTTCCAGCCTTATTAGCTGGCGAAAAAATTTAATCAATTTGATAAATAATAGTATTTGATAAATATCAAGAGACTTCTCTTTGTTGTAATACATATTTAAACAATTAAAATCATTCAAATTTAATAATCAAGATCTTAATATTAAAGGAGAGAGAATATTATTGTATAAAAAGGAGGAATTGAATGTCAAAGTGTCACGAAATGTTTTTTTTAATTAACTTTTTGCAACATATAAAATAAAAGCTTTTCACCATTAAATTACTAATCTAATAATAATTAATCATAATTAACACTATCATATATATGAGATGAAAAGGAAACACAGAAGATTACATGTTATGAGATGAAAATAAATTAAAAATAAAAAAGGAAACAGGAAGAAGAGTGCAAAAAAAAATGACGAGGATCATAGTGTGATGGATTGAGATTAAGAATAAGGAAAGGAGGAGCCTAAATTAACGGGAGCCAAATGCGGCGTAAGACATGTGAAGCCACAAAGCAAGTAACACGTCATAAACCAAGTGACGTATAGATCTTTCTAAATTCTATAAATAAATAAAAAATGATGACTAACCCATCCAAGGAACAAATACAAAATCATTGTGAGTGGTAGGCTTAGGGTTTTTGCTACCTTGGGAATTTTTGTTAGGTGTCCCTACGTATTAATTGTTTCATTTCATGTTATAGAAAGAGTGACGGCTTCGTATTCCTCCTCTCCTCTCCTCTCCTTTTCTTTTTCATTTTTTTATTCCTACACTCTTATAGCGTAAAATTTTTTGACTCTTTTAGCAAAGTGTTTCTTTTAGAGATCGTATTTATGTTCTCACCTCTTACGGGAATTGAGAACGCTAACCACCTCAATCAACATTTTATTGGTTATTTTTTATACCCTTCTCGATAAAAGAATAATTTCATTTCAGAATTCATTAATCTCATTTCAGAATATATGACTACTTTCTTTGCAACTGTTTTTTTTTTTATCGCGGATCAAACTACGCAATTTTATAAAAATAGTGGGTTAAACTCAAATCTGCCTTGCTTTTTTTTTTTGTTAAATATGAGCAATAATTTGAATTAATTAATATGCTCTCAATCCCTTTAGTATCATTAAGATTTGTATGTGTGTGTCCTTTTACTTAGTATACTTCCATAAGTTATGGGCTCTTTATTATGGGACACACACAAAAGAAAATGAATTGTGGTCCAAAGAATTGTAGCATGAGGTCATGAAAATACTGCCCTATAGTGTTTTGCCAAATCAGCTTGAAATAAATGAGGTGGCATTCTCTAATGTTCTTTGGAAGTTGCTCATTATTAATTAGCAATGTTGTTATCCAAATCATTTCTATGCCCTACATCCTACATATTGACATATGCTGATATTGAAATTTTTTATGCATACAATTATTATTATTATTATTATTATATAATTTTAATGGTTATCCTAACTTATTTCCTATGATTTCCATAGTAAGTTGACAAGAATCATTTTTAGGTATTATTTTATTTTTCTACGTTTATCATTTAACACTTACTGGTTAGTTAATTAACAAATTGTTCTTAATTATGTGGAAATTAACAACAGAGAGAAAAATAGTTTTCTTCTTCTTCTTCCCTTCTTCTTATTATAATATAATATAATTAAATTAAATTAAATTATTTGTTATCACTTGAGTCAACAATGATAGTAGAACAAGAAAGGAATATTTATACCCATTTTCTTCTTCTTCTTCTTCTCCGTCTTTCTTCTCTTTTACCTAATCTCTCACTTTCGTCCTCCAAGAAAGAAAGACTGACCTTCTAGGAATATATATATATATAGAGTCATGAAAAGAAAATCAACATATGTAAAAGGAATAAATTAATTGTTAGTGGAAATTAATATGAAAATAATATTCACAGACCAGACATGGCCCCATGAGAGAGGAAACTGCTTCAAAAGATGAAGCATATGGAAAAAGTGAATGAATGGTTTCTGCGCAAGAGATAATGAGATAATTACAATGGTTTTTCCACAACTTTTTTTATTTATTTATTATTATTATTATCATCTTAATTATAATTAATAATCAGATAATTAACTGTTTGCACATCTAATTAATTTGATTCCATTTATTGTAAGTTGGTTACACTTTTTCAAAGATTAAAAGTTATAGACACTGTCCACTTTATTATACTTTTGAAATTTGCGGTATATAATCGTTTTGGTGACTCATACCATTATCAGAAAAATAAAAAAGATAATATCTGCTTTTTTCATACAATTAAAATATCTACAATTCCTCTTCAATTACAATTCAGGCAATAATAAAATCGTAACATCCGTTATTAATTATTAATTAATTATCAGATATGCGTGCCTCTAGTCATCTTCAAGATCTCTCTTATTTGTCTTTAATTGAATTTTAATATAGTCAGAATTTAAAATTTTAATTTACTAATACAGTACAAAACAAACAATCAATTCTTTATCAAAATTATTAATCCAATTGTAATGGAGAATGGTCTGAGCGGAAAAAATTCAGATTCAATCTTTATCAGTAGCGTTGCGCTTCTCTTTTATAGACTTAACGCAGCGTGAGTAAGATTACATATGACCCACAGTTTGTCTTGCAAATAAAAATCAAGACAAGAAAAAATTTCATTTCCACCGATAAACCGTGTTCTTGGATATGCTATCCAGTCTATATATATAGTTTAAAAACTTAAATGTGAATATATATATAGTTTAATTATTCATTGGAGGGTCATCTTGTTCTGTTCTACGTATAAGTCTTTCTGGCCCCATGGCAATGTTTTTAGAAATACACGTCTAAAAAGTTTATTGAACAAAGATTCTCCCTTTTCAACTTTGAAATGCAATTGCTTTTCCATTGGAATAAAGAAGAAACATGCATATGCACCTGCCATGCAACTTCCCATAAGTAATTAACTCTTAAATACTCTCTAGAAGAATTTAATTATCTTCCATAATAATATTTAATACTCAAGAATTAGACATCTTAACGAAAAGAATTCAATTTTTTTATTAAAAAGAATTTATATTCAAAAGATATATTCGCATATAGAATTGGACTTAATTTATGAAGAAAATAATGAACCGGTAAATATACGATTGAACTTTCGGAAAATATAACATTTTTCAAATGGAGACTACAAATTCAATGATAAACATATTTAAGTGAAATGGGAAAAATTTATCTACGTTCGGTGTATGAGCTACATCCATATATCAAATCAATTAAAAATATTTTTTTTTTCAATAATAATTTAAGTATTCTCGTACACTGAGTATAGATAAGTTTGAAAGAAAAGTTTCTAAAATGACAAAACTGCACTTTGCATCAGATAAACAGGAAGATATAATTTTATTCTGGTGCATAAGAAGAGGAAAAAAAACTAAGAAATACACGATCTAGAGTAAATTATGCCTGCAAGGGAGGATGCCGGTCGAGGCTGATCAAGAATACGTAAACTCAGGCCAGAAGAAAAGATATGATTAATATATCTCAAAATGTTTAACGTGCTTAATGTTTTACTTTATTTGAAACATTATATAGCCATAACGAATATAACTAGACATAGATACCTCTTTGTCAAAAAAGCTATAATATATAGGATTTCATTAACTAATTAATTTTAGGACAATAATTATATAATAATCAATAAAGCAGCAAAAAGGGAATTTTAAAACAGTAAATCAAATTGAAAGTTGATTAGGAATAACATGGCACTCTCAGTGGATACATTATTAATCAGATAGAAACACTGAAAATATTAATAAACTTTATGTCTTTTTCAAATTATATAAACAAAAAAATAAAAACAAAAATTTAAAAAAAATTCAATAATTAATTTTGTAAAATGAAAACCACATCAAAAGATTCGGTTGATAACTTGGAAACATGGGAAATTGTTTACTACAAGTACAAGCATCCTTGATCAAGCAAGCAGGCCTCTTACTGATTGAAGCATAAAAAAGAAACTAATTGATTAAAATTAACAAAATCTAAATTTATTTAAAAAAGAGCTAAAACCCAGTATTTTGAATCAGAGTTTCTTGCAGTCTTTGAAATCAAGAACAAGAACCCTAATTTACACTGTAGATATGCATGTCGGCTAAGGGCCTATATATCCATTACACGTACATATTATTATAAACAGACACCGATTTGATTAGATGTGATTTGATGAATAGATTATGTATAATTGTAGAAGTGATAGCTGGCATAATATAAGAAGAAGAGGTTAGCTTGCAAAGAATATTGCAGAGAAGAGGAAAACGTGCGTTTGGAGTTTGATTGAAGCAAATTCCAATTCTTAATTTCTATTTCCATACAAAGCCAGTGTCTAGACAGACATGCCTCTGCATTATATGTGTTGCGCCGCAATTTTTGGTTATTAGCTAATTGTAAGAGCCAACAGAGAAGAACTGTGAAGAAATAAATAATTGAATTGAGGTTCTTGATTTTTTTAAAAATAGAATGATTGAAATGTTTTTTACAGTTTTAAAACCAGACAAGTTCTGAAATTTTAAACCTGGAGTCGCTGCTGTTCAAAGCGTTTTTAGTTGAATATTAGCCTGACCTAAATGATAAGTTTTGATTAGGTATACGTATAATATCTGTTTAATCTTTGAAGGAAAGAAAATGAATGCATAAATATCACATGAGGGAATTTGTATATGTTTAGGCAAAATAATTAAAGACCCACATCTTGTTCTTGTCAATCGATGATAGATAGAGAGCACACACAGTCACAGCTTGTTACGTGGATACAGATTTCTCCATCCATTAATTAGTCCAAGATTTAATTTTTATATATTATATATAAAAAACCATAGCTGGCTTTTTTCTTTTTCTATGAAAGCTATCTTTCAACTGATCATCTATTCTCTTCTCTGTTCCTGTTCTTTTCGCTTTCTATTTTGTCATTTGGAACTGGGACCAGCCTATACTTAGGCTTAGCCAAGAATGGGTTTTCAATCGAGTTTCAATCTGGATCAAATCGATTAGAACCGAACACGATGAACCCGGAAAAGGATAAAAAGTTCAAGAAGCCAAAATTGAGATTATTGGACGTCTATGTTAGAAATCAATCTCAGTTTGCAACTATTCCTGAAATGAACAAGGGGAAGCTAGTATATGTGTTGCAGAGGGTAGGCAATTCGAACCCTGACCTGTTGCATTTTAAGGCACACCATAAAAATTTTTTGGAATCCAGCCGCAGAAACTGAGTATATCAAGTTGCTTTCGCGAGGCTCATTCAAGACTTACGCACAGGATTCAGCCAATTATCTTCATCATGAGATATCATTCAGAAATAAAAATCCGCGTTATTCATCATTTTGCCTCCTCTTATTTTATTTTGATTTTTTGATTTGCAGACTTTTCTCCACGTAGAGTTTGGAAATAATGTTTTAATAAAGTCTTTCCAATAGTAACATCTCGTAGTTTCAAATTCTTGATCTTACAGATAAAGTTCGCTTGAATATCTAATCTACTAACGGCTTATCTAACGAGAATATATTGATTTCCTTTCAAAATAATTTGAAGCCAACACTAGAACTAACTAGAATTAGATCTAATTTCAGTTTGATTTGAAACCATGAATATAGTTATATATAATTAATCTTTTAAAAAAAAGTAACTTAATTAGCCAATTAATTATATACAACTCATATTATTTTTTCCTATAAAAATATAATTCTCCTTTTTAACTTATTTTGAACTATCAATAAATTGAACCGTTTAAAGTTGCTATCAAAATAATACACTAGTATTCGTGATCTTCAAGTAAAAATTAAATGATTTTTTTTTTATTTTTTTATTTTTTACTTTTAGTAGTCTATTTAGCCAATTAGCTTAAGTAATTGCCGACCGTCAGCTCAGGTCGAACAGGAACTTATTGTAATTAAGAAAGTAAGCTAAAGAAAATGGTTAATTAACAGAATTAAATCATTAAAGAAATGAATTCGTACATTATTATATGTTAGAATGAGGTAGACAAATAATTAATTTTTTTTTATCATTTAATATTATTTACATGTTATGAAATAAAAGAAACGCGTGTCAATTATTGTTTTGTTGCAAACAAATATTGACAAAGAGTCGTGGGGGAAAATATTTCTATCTATGTATATCAAAATTATCAATCACAAGTCTTATTCTATACCAATCTAAGATTCTATGGGAAGGGCCTACCTTGTTCTCTACATAATTAATAGTAATTAAGATTTAATTAAAAAGGCATTCAGCAGGGAGAGATGGCAAAATCTGGGTCTTAAGTGTTATGATTGGATTATTGATTTGGCTAATGGGGACCCACATGTTCTAATCCAAAACCAAATTATTAGTACGAACCCTTTTTTTGTTACACGGTACGTGTGGTGGGTAGCATCAACTGCCGTCTCCAGGGAGAGAAACTCAATTGCCTATTAATAATAGGGACTCATCGATCTCTGTCAGCTCGGGTGGTTTAATTGTTCTTCTCACGTAATATTTAATGTTTGGAGTTTGAATTCTCTTAATTATAATAGATTTTATCAATTTAGTGAGTCATATAGATTATCAATCCATTGAGCCTCCTTATGATTAAAAAAAATACGGACTTATCAATAGGAAATATATGTATTTATACTTCATGATATAAATAAGAAATTAATACCCACAGTGTTATTAGTTGTGTTATATATGTGATGGCATCTTAGAATAAGAATTACTTCATTTATATATAATATTAATTGACATAAATGAAAATTTTGTTCCGAAGGATATATATTTAGAACGCAATCATTTGTTGGTAGAAATTTGATTATAATAATAATACTAACATAATTTATTCATATTGTGTTTATAAATTTCATTTATAATTTTAAACTTTTTGGAAATAGATTCTTTCTATTTATTTATTTCGTACTCTAATATTCTTAGAGTGCAAGAATCTTTTATACTAGATAATAGAAATTTGGTTATTAAACAAGTAGCCTTTTGATTGTATATATGTTAGAAGTTTTTTCAGATTCTATGTTACCATATATATATATATATATATATATAATTTAAAAAATAAAATAATGAATTTTAGTGTAGATGTGAGAATTTTTTATATTTTTATAAAAAATTATGTTAAAAAATAATGAATGCAATAAAGTATATATATATATACAATATATTTGAATTTAAAGGTTTATTAAAATTATACGCGAAAGCATAGTTTAATGGTAAGTACATATAAAACCTGGTAATAGATTCAAACCCGAATCTTTCTTAAATAATAATAATAATAAAAAGAAAGGAGTTGCACTACTGTTAGTTTTACTATTGAAATGTAAGACTAATTTGGGAATGAGTATGTACACTCACATGCATGCTGCCTATGATAATAATAAAGGTTGGGCTTGTTGTTATGCATTTGTTACTTTGCAAAGGAATACTTAAATAATTTAAATAAAGAACTTGACACCCAATTGATTAATTGGTATCCAGGATATCGAATTTATATTCTTTAGGTTTTAGTGAACCGTAATGTAATGAAATTAAATGCATTTTAAATATAAATACACTAAAATATATATTTAATTATATTATATATTCATTTTATTATATATTTCATTTATTGGATCATGAAGAAAAAGTCTTAAGATAATTAATTTTGAAATTTTGGCAGATTAACAATTCATCCTCTTTTGGAAATTGAAAATTTCGAGGAATTATTAAGCTTAATCACCAAAAAGCTTGACCTTTTGGTTTTCATTGTTTTTTTTTTTTTTTATATATTTGGCCAATAATTTTAATTTTGTCAATGAGTACCTATTATTTATTTTTAATTGTCAATTCTGACTTCCATTCAGAGTTTAATTTGGTGTGATCAAGTAATGCAGTTCCAAGAACGTAGAAGCCTACTTGGTAGACCTCGGGTTGCTCACAATGTAAATTACTCGTAAAAGTCCATTAAGAGTGTTTAAGTGTATAACCATATCAAATTATTTCAAGTTTGAGGTGACATATAAATGAAATTATCTCAACAATATAATATTTTAATTTAGAGATGATAAAAGCAAGGACGAACGGTAACAAATGGTCATGCGAATAGATGTGAACTCACGTAACCAACTAACGGCTGAATAAGTAATAAACTTACATACTCCGATTGGAGGCTGTAAATGACAATAAAAAATAAATTTGAAGTAGTAATTGACAAAATAAAAAATATTGGTTAAATTTGCCAAAAACATCAAAAGGTGATTTAGCCAATTATTAATATACAATTTAGGATTTTTAAGTATACAAAAAGAAAAATAAGAACAAAAATTATAGTTAAACTAACTTTTTTTTTTTCAAATTGTAAAAAAAAAAAAAAAAAAAAAAAAAAAAAAAAAAAAAAACATTTGGGTTTACAATTTTGGAACCTGGAATATAATAAATGTATAACTATATATTTATAGTGATGAATCTGCAATCCTCAGGTGGCAACAGTATGTGGAATCACATGCAAGGAATAACAATTAATCAATTATAATGAATTTAAAGCTTTGTTTTTGTAACAGAATCCAAAAGCATTCAGTCGAAAACGGTTGAGGTTGGCTGAATGCGGCAAAGGGTTCTGTATTTCTTTTAATATACGTAAATATAAAAAGTTTTCATACTAAATAATTTTTTTTTTTAAAAAAATCACATGTCAAGCTCAAAGTCTCAAGTTGTTCCTGAAATTATTTTAGTGTCACTAATAAATAATTCATCACCAAGAAATTCCATGAGAAAACTTTCTGAGGTTATAAGGGTTTTTAATTTTCTGTGTAGATAAATATTCAAAAAAAAAAAATATTCAATCCATCATTCTATAATTTTATCCTTCTTTTGTTCTGATAAATTCACCGATTAATTCCTGAAATTTAATTCTTCCGCTCAAAAAGTATTGTTTTAGAAATTAAATATTCTGTAATTTTTAAAAAATTGCTGCGGAACACAATTTTAAAATATAAATATAATAGCCAACAAGTAGAACAAATGAAATATCTGCATCAAGGTTATGTTAGGACATTAACATGTGTTATGAGGTTATTGATGGACCTATTATTTGCCAAAAGTGTGTCCCCATCGCTATGCCCCAGCTTGTTCACTGATATGTCATTCTGCTTAACTTTAATGCCAAACATATCAAGCTCTGGCTGTAGCTATACCTAGTTTTTAAACTCCGATTGGACAAATATAGGATGTTCAGCTCAAAGATAAAGCTCATAATGCATAAAAAAAAAAAAAAAAAAAAAAATCATTTGCTTATAAAAGGAGATCACATGGCAGATATACAAAGGCTGCCCTCTTTTTGTAATCTTGCTATTAACTTTTATTAATTAATAACTAAGTCCAATTAATGACTTGCAAATATCCATCAATGATTATAGAAAGAGAGAATTAGATTATTTATTTATTAAATTTCCATGCAAAAATACTTAAAAATACTAATAACACAGTCCTTAACATACAAGAAATATAATAGAAAATAGAGAAAAAAAAAATATAAGTCACTGACATAGCTATGTCTATCATTGAATAATATATTGTTTTCTAAGTAGAAAACAGAAATTTACTTGTATAACAAATTCTACTAATTAAATAATAAAGCTCTGAGGTTAGCAGATAATAACACAGATACGGGATTTAATTTGCAATTCTTTTTCAAATTATATAAAATTAAAGAACACTTAATATAATATTATTGGAAGATTATGTGATATTTTATGATGTAAAGGGTGTTGATTGCTTTTTTAAAATCTAATCTTTGTATAATCATTCAAGGAAAGGAGGGACACAAGTCCTGTCATCCCAGTTGAATGGCATATTCTCTTTTCTTTTCTGTTTCTTTAATATCACTTCCACAGATTCATTCCTCCTCTCTATTTCTTTTTCTTTTTTATGTATAACTTTCTATATTTTTAGAACTATATTATGTAATTTTCCTTGAGTTAAATCTGCAATTTCTTTAGTTTTCTTTTTAAATATTTGTTTAGTAGGAATGAATTGAAGGTGCAAACTTCCAAAATTTTTTATAATTTAATCTTCTATGTTTGTTAGAAGATTTGCTAGAATAGTTACTTATTATTATAAAAAGAAAACTATCCGTTACGTGGTTTTGTTAAGTCACAGCTTTTCACGTGATGTTTAGTATTTTGATTTGATCAAAATATAATTTTTAAAATTTACAATATTCAGTGACGTGATGTTTATACCAGTGTTTAGAGTTAGAAGAAACATACTCCATGTACCATTTATTAAATACATTAACTATGGCTTACCTTAATGACTTAAAATCTTCACTAAAATATAGTTTATTTATTTATTTTGATTTTGTCCTACGTAACGGTCAATTTTGGGATCTACCGTAGAAAGGTAAACTTTTTTATTAACATTGCACGAATAACATAAAGATATTTGAGTCTTCATATTAAGTGGAAGAATGGTGACCAGAAGAAAGAGCTTATGTCAATGGAATCGAGACATCCCTGTGGTGATAACGTTACAGCACAGCACAGCACAAGAAACAGCCCAGCTGAAATGATAATCCTAATTTAAATTATTTTAAAATTTTGAGAAAAATATAGAAACTTCTTTTATAATTTGTTTTCTATTATCCAATTGGGTTCTATAAATAATTCTTTTTTAATGTAAAATATCTTTAAAAGATAATTATTGAAATAAAATAACACTTCAGTTTATGTTAACTAGATTTGATTTTAGTTTAGAGTCCATTTTTATATTGTATTTAATATTAAAATAGATGTGAATTTTTCTTCCAAATAAAAAACTAACATAATATTTAATTTTTTTTTTAATTTCAAAAAAAAATCTTATTTATTTCAAATATTAATATATCCAATGACCTCTTAAATTACTTGAATGTAAGCTTTTATATAATTAGTTAGATTAACAATTTACAATTGAAGAGAAGAGAAAAGATAATTGTGACTTCATTTTATTTGGATTTTAATTAAATTATACTCTTTATAGAATATTCTAAATTCACACTCAATTAATGTTTCTGTTTTCTTTTTCGAATTAATGAATCTATGCTGATAAAAAGGACCAAATGAGTTTAACAACTTCAAGAAAACTTATATGTATTATGTAACTCAAAAATCACATTTCCAAATATTTCCAATCAAACCCAAAGGTGAAGTTAAAGGCTACTCATCTTTATTCCCTATTACTATATTTGCTATCATTGTGTGAATTCCTTAAGCTAAGAAATTGACCATCTATGCAACAATTAATCATAAAGCTTTGCTAAATTGCACAAGTTTGTGTCTGAAACAATTTGTGCACATTTACAATTATATCCTTAGTGTAACATCAACAATATCTAAACTGTTAAAAAGTTTTTTAAGGGTATTATAGTCTTTTCGCTCATGTTGGACCCGACGCAAATTGTGTGAAAACTGAGACAAATTAGAAACTATATATGAGACTATGTTTGGTAAATCATAATATGTGGAGAAATAGTGATGTAAGAAGCAAATCCAAGCTAAAAATATACATCTTCAGGGACCTATAGTTTAGTCTTTCAAATATTATAAACCAAGATGGCAAGTTGACAACTACATGCAAAAAGTTAACTGACTAACATAGGAAAATTTTGCTTCTCTACGATAAACTATAGATCCTATAAGCCTAGCTTCCTTAAACATGTAATATATCTTCGTCAATGATTTAAATGGATAAATTATCATAGTTTAGCTATGTTGAGAGAGATCCAGCATCTACATCTTCCAATACTGTTCATTCCCTCCATGTGAAAAAGACTCTAGATCAACCATTATGAGAGGGGCTCAACTTCATCCTGGGCTAACAGTATATAAAAATAACAAAGTAGATGAAAATGTACATTTGAGACCATATGTTTTCTAACCAAAAGAAAGAAAAAAAATTGACAGTAGATTATGGCAGCTCTTACAACTTTCATAACAATGAGATAAAAATGATTACTCGCCGCTGGAGAATCAAATTGTTAAATCAGATGATTAGCAGACTTCACGCAACCCACATTATTACAAGAATAGTAGAAGATTACCATTAAAATAACTTACAGTGATTCAATAAATGATCAAAAAGTCATGCTACAGATAACACAAGGCTGGAAATAGAGACCGATAGAGTAGAGATCCACACCATCTTGCACATGTTTATGTCAACGCTTGTGAATGCATACTTCATTCTCGCAGCTATCCTGAGTCACACTCCTATTCATGTTAATGATGGATGATAAAATGATAAAGCATTTAAAGCGAAGAATTCAAAGATGAGATTACTAAACCTGCTGCTGGTGATTGACAAAACTTATATGGATCCACTTGAGGTTGGATTTCATGAGTTCTAATCTTTTGAAACCCGAACAATTAAGCCAGTTGGTGTATTGACAGTTTTGAGGTGACCCGAACCAATCAGGTCACGGAGGTGAAATCTAATATCAAGGGTTGACAGTCGAAGACGCTTCTTCTCTAGATTGGCCAACATCATTTCTTTGTATCTCCTGCGATTTAAAAGGGATAGGAGCTCCTTTCTACCCTGTGAATGAAGAGCTCAAAAATAATTTCTAATTCTGAAGATGATTCAAAATGTAGATGTTTTCTCGCAAGACAAAAACATTCCAAACAAACTACTCATACTCATTTCGATTCTTGTCTCAACTAAGCAAATACACAAAACCCAAAGTAGTCAATGAAACAAATTCTAGAATTTTAATCTCAGAGTAGGCTTATGTATTAAATCCCCCAGATTGCATTTCAAAATTTGGAAATTTGGGTAGATTTGTCAATGTGAATGGAAATTTGTTCAATTATGAACACCTAATATAAGGTGCGATTCAGTTCTACCACATAGATCAGTTGAAATATGCTTTTTCTTCTCCCTTATTTGCAAGAGCAATTTTTTTGTGTAATTCCAACTCAAAGCTAAATTTCATATACTTTGCATTTCAAGTTCTTTATCAAAACAAAACCTTGTACAATTTCTGGTTAGATGACTTCAAATAAAATAAAGATATAATTACTGGAACAAAAATTAAAAATCCAGGAAACTTTAGAAGATTAAATAAAGCATTTCTGTACCTGAGAAAGGCCCTTGAGTACTGAACCAATATTTGGAACTGCAAACCAGTACATGTTTGGGTCAATCAGCTGGCGAGTCTAAAAGGTAAGCCAAAGTGTTAGATTGAAAGGGAATTTGGGAGTTGTTAGGAACTTTGTCAAAAAACATATCCAAAAATATATGGATAACAGTGGATTTCATAAAGAATATTACTTGTAATAAAAAAGTTACAAAGAAAAGAAAGAAAGAGCATTCAATTTTACTCAATTCAGAGCACAACAATGACAAGTATAATACTTGTGGAGTTCCCCTTATGGACGTCGCAAGTTAGCATGTGGAAAGCAAGTTTGAAATATTTGAAAAGAACATTTGGTAAGCCATATTATAATTTGATGTGATGTAATGTACTGTAGACAAATTGATTTTTAGTGTATAGAATCTAATTATAGTTTACAAAACGAAGCCTTACTTCATTAGAACCCTCCGACAAAGCAACGAATTCCACTTTAGATATATCATCAACTACAGCACCTAACAAGTCATTGCGGCCACCTATGTCTGAGAGCCCTGACCTGGAATCCCAGGGAAAACATCATCACAAATCTACAGAAGCCTTTCCCAAAGTAAGGATAAGCTATAAACAGTAATTCATTACTAGCATATTTGAGCCCTGAATTGTGCAGGTACACTTGATCCATTCTTAGAGGAAAATTAGAAGTACGCAAAGAATCCATTGTGTAGTAGAATCCAGTAGGAAGAAGTAAAATTATCTGAATGAAAATTAAGTACAAATTTTGTTACTCCACATAAACCAAGCAGCCAACTAGTAGCATAACTATGAGCTCATTTACTTGGAAACCTCAGCTTCTACAACACCAAGGTTAACTTGGTTTTGCTCATTGACATGTAGCATAAAAGTATTTTCACAGTAATCCTAAATAATACTCACAAATCAGCATAGCATTCATCCATTCAATCAGGCACCAAAAGAAATTATAAGAAAATTTTGAAATTTGCTTACAAGGAGGCCAGCATTGATCAAAAGGGAGATTTGTTCATCCTTCAACTTGCCACCATGCGATAAGAGTCCACACTGCAATACAGAGTAATCAGTTGGGATAAAAGTAAGTGTTCCATCAAAGATGATAGAAGTTATGAAAATCCATGCCCCACACATAATGTAAAACAATCATAATGATCTGTAAGATAGTTGAAAATCAGGGCCTTCTTGTATTAAATTGGGTTCAGTAGACTTGGGTGTAATGTCAGACACTCTGCATAAACTGCTCTGCAATGTTGTTCCAAATGTTGGACATATTTTGGTCATCAACCTTCTTATATTGGGTTCAACTGACTTGTGCTTATGAATTACCATAACAAAGATGCACAACATAACTTGCAAATTTTATGCTATCTTTATACGTCTGCTTGAAGGATTTTATTTGAGTTTCATTGTTAGAAAAGAAAGACAAGCCATTCTTCATTGCTATGCATGGATGAATATGTGCACAAACACAGGTAATGAACAACTGAAGCACCATCTACACCATTAAAGTTGGCCACTATATTTTACACCCCTCTTGTTGTATTTTGAACCTAAAATACACATGAATGATAGCAAATGAACAGCACAAGCAGATTGGTGCTCATAACACTTACAAGCTCTTGATGGTCGATACTAGGTTCCAGCTTGACATCAATAACATGAGTTCTAAACCACTCAAAAACTTCAAGACCACTTTGCTTCTTCTCTTTCATTCTTTTCACAACACGTTCTATCTGCACATAGAATGTGCACAGTAGAAATTAAGTCAGCATAATGGCCGAATCTTAAAAATATTGTATTGCATGATGAATTGATCATGCTGGAGACAGACACACAGACTAACAATACTCAACACACACACCCGTTCAACTGCAAAACAGAAAATTTTACCAGGCTAACCAATGAATACTTGCAAAGACAAATTACAATGCATGTGTGCAAGGTATACTTCCAGATCATGTGGAAACCAATAATAAAATTGACCAACCTGGCTCATGTAGTCATCCAAAAACATTATGGCATGATCATCTTGTCCGGTGTTCAATTTGAAAACACGCAACAGTTTCTCTCTCCTCAGAGACTACACAACCAATTAAAGTTACTAAAATAAATCATAATCCACAAAATTAAATCGAAACACAAAGTAAAGGTACTCGAGAATAAGTCAAGTTAAGCACATGATTATTAGGATGCAATGAACAATATGAAAATTGCAGGAAAGAGGCTTAGGTGAATGAAAGCATAGAAAGGCATGTCAAACCTCATTGAAATAAGCCCAGAGTTTGTGAATGAGCTCTATGTATCAAATTTGACGTGTGGAAATTGAAAATGTTTATGACTGTCACATAAAAAATGCCCTCTCTCTCTCACATTTGCGGCAGCTTGGCCTCCTAAACACGACCAACCACCAAAAAAGGGGCAAAACAGCAAAAGAAGAATTTTTTTTTTTTTTTTTCGATCTTAGCAAAAGAAGATTTTAGTTTATGAAATAACAGACTTATCTCAATTTTTCGTTCTAGCAATTGATACATAAAAAACATAAAATTAATCATCACTTAATCCAAACTAATATTGACTCGTATACAAGGAACCATACCTCTAATTCTCTATCTACTTGAGTTCTGTCCTTCACACAGCTATACAATTGTGAACGCAAAATAAAGGGTTGAATTGAGACCTGAAATCACATCAAACAAAGTAGAGACTGTGAATTAAAATCGCACAAAATCTTCAAACTTTATCACAAGATCAATTCCCAATCAGCCAAAAAAAAAAAAAAAGGCTCAAAAAGCGATAATAATAGAATTGAGATAGAGAGAGCGCAATAAAACCTTGTCAATGTGGGGAAATTGAGCTCGTATTATCCGCAGCGCTACCAACGTATCACTAAATGTGAGACTTTCCTCTTTATTTGAGACCCCAACCAAAAGAGAGAGAAAAAAAATTATAACTAGAACAGAAATTGAAAGCATTTTGTTTTGGATTAAAGAGAGAGAATGAAAGCAATTGAGATATGAAAAGTTAATTTACCGAGCGATGGAGTTGGATCAGTATCGCTAGTTTCAGTTCCAATCACTTCTTCTTCTTCTTCGCGAAGGCGTTTTCTACCTTTTGATGATTCTGAAATCTGGTTCATGTTTTTGTTTATATTGTTTGAGGTACTGAGAATCCCTAAATTTTAAATCGGTGCCGTTAGTATCTCAACGGATTCTTCGTTCGCGCTCAGGCCTTCTCCCTCTTTTTCACTTGCAGCTTGCGAATAGTCAAACGACTTGCCGGGGAGGGGGTGAAATTATTCCTACGTTGACATGGGACAGACGACATCCCTTTTCGTGCACCCTGAGGGCATAATGGTAATTTAGAAAAGTGAGAAAGGTCAAGACTTCATAGACGAACGAAGGCGAAGCAACGCAAAATACTTGTTTAACATCACCTGTGTAATATAGCATCTGGTATCATCATTGCTCGCAATCTCTCCTCTTGGGTACGTTTCTGTTTTTCCTTTTCTTCTTTCTTCTTCTTTTTCTATAATCTTGAATTTTTTTTAACATGGTGTTCGTTGCTGATTACATTGAAAAAAATTTCAATGGTGATTACTGGGTTGAAGGGGTTGTAGTGAGTGAGTAAAAAGCTTGCAGGTCATCTTCAGCATCTAATTGGAGTAAACATTTATTCTTTGGCTGATATTTTACATGGGCATTTCTTTTCCCTCGTACTGTTTTGATATATTTTCTGAAGTTACTTTCTCAATTTCTTGTTTTATATGTTTGTTTATTTATGGTGACTGAAAAATACCAGACTGATACAATGTTCGGATCTTTTTAAGTCTAACTATGCTAGAAGGATATTTTTAATCAATTGTAATTTGCTGGTAAGTGGTGTGATGCCTTTAGTGTTAGTAAGAAATCATTTACTGATGGATTAGTGAACCCGAATGTTTCTTAATGACATTATCTTGTTTTTTGATTTTAGCAGAACCCTTGAAAATAGAATTTCGTTACTTCCCCCCTGTAACACCTTACATGGAAATTGAATTGTTCCAACTTCTGATTAGTCCTTTCTCTTGCAAGTGCTCTAACTCTTTTGAGAAATATATAGAAACAGAAGAAAAATAATTAGGATTTTCATGTTTCTTCAACCACTACCATGTAAGCTATGGATCAGAATAGATTTGGAATTATACCAGGGTTTACTAGTGATGATTCATGCTTAATATTTTGGGCAAGTTGAAATAGCCTTTTTGTTTAATTCATTTCATGCCTATTTTGACACACTTCATTTTATGGTTTTGCTTCTTTTATTTGTTGTTGCACATGAACATTTATGGGATTTACATTTATGGAATTTCCTTTGAGCAATTGATGGAATATTGGTGCAGGCGATTAAAGTACTTTTCTGGAACATAGAGTTATTTGGTTAAAATATGCTTTAGTGCCTTTCATAGCAATATAAAGTTTGCATCTGATATCATTGTCTACTTTCTTGCTAGGCTTAAGAGTTCTGATGGGGATAAAGCGCAAAAGAACTGGTCAAAAAAATGAAATTGCAGACAAACTTTCAGCCCCACCTGGTTTTGTGTCTCTGACATCCTTTAAGTTGAAGAAAATAGAAAGTAATGAACCAACCAGCCATTCCATGGCCTCTGGAAGTACGTCCAAAGAAAATCCAGTCCAGATGGATTCAATATATGACGGAATTGATGTTGCATCATTGAAGAGATCTTTTTGGCATCGACCATGGATGCTTGACGATCAGAACAATCAAAAACAGGAGGAATCTGATTCTGAACAAGTTTTCATGGTTGTATATCCTTCCCTTCTTTTCCTCTCCTTTTTTGGTTTTATGTTACTGTGTTATTAACTTGATGAACAGTGCAGGAGTTATTGGGACATTAAGCATGCATTATATGGAACTGTTTATATGTTGTTAGTCATGGAGTAGTGGGGGATAAGCTGAGTGCTGATGGTGTCGATGAGTAAAAGATTGTAACTGCATAAAATGATGAA
This sequence comes from Jatropha curcas, assembly GCF_041381405.1. Classification (NCBI taxonomy): domain Eukaryota; kingdom Viridiplantae; phylum Streptophyta; class Magnoliopsida; order Malpighiales; family Euphorbiaceae; genus Jatropha; species Jatropha curcas. The sequence goes on along the minus strand of NC_143153.1, from coordinate 2,594,931 downwards.
ATAGTGGGCAGGCTCTCTTGTAATGGCTTTTAGGGGGTGAGGAGCGGAGTACATGTGTACTGCTATATTTCTGTCTTATGGTCTAGTAAGCACATTAATTACCTCTTGTTGACTGATGCATACGCCCCCCCCCCCCCCCCCCCCAAAAAAAAAAAAAAAAAAAAAAAAGAAACGCCGGTTGTATATGTTGATATATTTCTATAAGAAAAAATATTCACATTGGCATTTGTGCTAATTCTACGTAAAATCACTATTTCATGGTACCTCTTGATAGAAGTTTTCTCTCAATCTATGTGAATAAAGGGAAGCATTTTGCAATGGTCAAAATACATGTAGAAATACAAACAACATGAATTGGACTAAAGATTTTTCACTTTCCTTTTCTTCCCCTTTTTGGTTATTAAAATAATTATTTTATGACATTGAATTCTTTGCGCAGGATTTTCCTCCAAGAAAATGCCTCCCGAAAGGGGTTGTCCATGGATGCCCAGATTGTAGTAATTGTTTGAAGGTCAATATTCATCATTAATGTATTATTTTCTACTAAATTTTAACAGTAAAATGTTTCTGTCCCAAGCATCAATTTTCATGCTTGGTGATAATTTATTGAAGCTTTGGAACAGGTAATGGCTAGGTGGCGTCCAGAAGATGCAAGAAAAGATATCCTTGAAGAGGTTCCTGTTTTCCACCCAACCAAAGAGGTCTTGCTCTTCCAACTGTAATAAATAATAACTGGTTCAGCTTTCATTCATATATTCTTAACCTCCTTAGAGCCCACACATGTGGGGGTGCTTCATGCACTAGGTCGCCTTTTATCTATGTCTGTCTTGAAGTGGTTTAGCTGGAAGAAATCTCAATTTCTGAAGGAGCGTGAACTTTTGACTGCAGGAATTTAGAGACACATTAAAGTATATTGCAAGTATACATCACCAAGTAGAGCCATATGGAATTTGTCGTATCATTCCTCCCCCTTCATGGAACCCTCCCTGCCTTATTAAGGAGAAAAAAGTTTGGGAAACAACTCCTTTTGTTACACATACTCAACGGGTAGATGGGTTTCAAAATCAGTATATACAGGGAAAATTGGCTAGAATTTGTGAGAATGGAGGCTGTAAGAGGAAAAGCAGCTTCAAGATAGATTTGGACCACAGAGTTGGTGATGGATGCACCATTGATCCTGATGGAACTGGATGCTCCCATGTTGAGGGCTTTGAATCTGCAACTGGTCCGGAATTTACTCTTGAGGCTTTCAAAGCATATGCAGATGATTTCAAGAGCCAATATTTTTCTGTCAGAAGTAAGGTTGTGGGTTCAGATGTGCACCCCACTGTGCATCAAGAGAAATGGGAACCATCATTGGATATTATTGAGGGTGAATATAGACGAATAGTTGAGAACCCTACTGAAGAAATTGAGGTAGCACATCAAATTTAACTGTATTTTCTTCTATTTTCTTGCATAGCATGTATTATCATTCTGGTGTGCTGTTTTAGGTGCTTTGTGGAGCAGACCTGGACACTGGAGTTTCTGGCAGTGGATTTCCTACTAAATCCAGCTTCTCAATATCCGATTGCCATGAATATTTGAAATCCGGCTGGAACTTAAACAATACACCTAGGCTTCCGGGCTCTCTTCTTTCTTTTGAAAGCTATAAAGTTTCTGGTTGTCTAGTGCCAAGACTAAATATTGGAATGTGCTTCTCATCATTTGGTTGGGTAAGAGAAAATTTTTTGTTGCCGGAGAATAAGTTGGTTTGTTATGATTATTTTACCACATATTTGTTTGGAACTGGAAATACTTTCTAATCTACAATGAATTGTCAATAATGGCTGCACTTGTCTATATTATGAAAATAGCAGCCCCCTCTATTATTGGCATTTTTTTATTCATTTAGCTAATCTTTTGAAGAACAGAATGTTGAAGAGCACCACTTATACTTGCTTTGTTACATGCATTTTGGTGCCCCTAAAATATGGTATGGCATCCCTGGGAGATATGGTATCAAGTTTGAGGCTGTTATGAAGAAAGACCTTCCAGATATTTTAGTGGAACAGCCCAAATTGCAGGACAGGCTGGTGAGTTATGGTAACCTTCTATATTTTGAGTGCATAATGCAATGACTCTGTCTAATAAGCTGTACAGTATGCACAAATGTCTCTTCAGCTTATTTTTTCACTGTATTTTTAACTTGTAATTTCTTGACTCATGCCCTTTACTATGATGAAATTTATTTTTAGTTTTGGCTTGTCACTTCTTAGGTTCGTTCCTGTGACTTTTTCTGATGTTTGGCATGTGAAAATGTTTCAGATGAAAATAAATTTTGTTTCTTTTTTTTCCCATGATACAGGCCACTAAACTATCTTCATGTGCATTGAAAGACTCAGGCATACCTGTTTATCGTTGCATTCAGCATCCTGGGGAGTTTGTTCTTGTCCTTCCAGGAGCATATTATTCAGGAGTTGATTCTGGCTTTAATTGTGCTGAATCAGTAAATGTTGCTCCAATTGACTGGTTACCATATGGACAGAATGCTGTAGAACTGTACTGTGGATGGGGGAAAAAGACATTAATTTCCCATGATAAGATATTGTTGGGTGCAGCAAGTGAAGCTGTAAGGGCATGTTGGGAAATTTCACTGTTGAGGAAGAACAATTTAGATAATTTAAGATGGAAAGATGCTTGTGGAAAAGATGGTATCTTAGCAAAATCGCTTAAGGTAAGTTAAGCCCCAACATTGATTTTCTCAATTTTTGACGACTGTTGAAATGGTTTTTTCTTTGACACTTGACTCCTTCTTCTTCATGTCTGTCCCCTTTTTACAGTTGTCTTGTATTTTGTATTTTGAATTTGACATACAATACCCTTTCTAAAATGTGGCTATAGCAACAGGCTTGATCTCTTCTTAATTTGGTCCATTTGTGCAGTCACGTGTGAAGTTCGAACACAGTAGAAGGGAATACCTTTGCTACTCTTTACAGTCACAGAAGATGGACAAAAACTTTGATGCTTCAAGCAAAAGGGAATGCAGTATATGTTTCTACGATTTACATCTGTCTGCAGTATGGTGTCCGTGTTCTGCTGATAGATATTCATGTCTTAAGCATTCAAAGCAACTATGCTCCTGTGCTTGGAGCGAAAAGATCTTTCTATTTCGTTATGAAATGAGCGAGTTAAATACTCTTGTTGAAGCCGTGGAAGGAAAACTAAGCGCGGTCTACAAATGGGCTAAAGAGGTTCTTAAACTATCTCTATTCTACTCCATCTCTGAAGATAGTGCACAACCACTGAGGCCTACAGGCAATCTGGTGCCTCATGTAAAAGAATCAGGAGCAGGAGAGCACACATCCCAACGTGCAACAACAAACAGGGATACTGTTTCAATCATCAGGGAAGAAATGAGGGCACGGCTGCTCCATGCAAGATCCTCGAATGTACAAAAGCCAAAGCAGAACATAACAGCATCTACATTTGTTTCAACTGCTGCTGCTGTTGATAATGATTCTTTATTACTATCAACATCAGAAAGTACAAGCTCAAGTTCATCGGAGTAAAGGACATCATATATTTGCAAGAAGCCATCAAATTCATCAGAGTGAAGGAGATCAGATATATGCAAATTTTGTGGCTTCGTGTAAAACATTCCTGCTTGCCATCCTGAAGCAGAATTCATGTTGCACCAGTATCCATGTGGTACCTTTAGTACATACAACTTGGCAACTTGCTTGCAGTTCCAGTCAGGAAGGGGATTTTATTAGGCAAAGAAATGAAAGTTTTCCTCTTGGCGTGCAAAGTCGAGAAAATGTTACTAAGTCTGCTTAATGGTTTATTAACAACCATCTGCAGCGTTATCCATCATAGCAGTCTCGATTTATTAATGACGAAATGATCTTCAGGTGATAGAAAAGCTGACTTGTTGTTGTATGCTTTTTCCTTCTGTTTTCTCTTTGTTCTTTTTGCATTCCTTTTATCCAAGAACTTAGGCATTAACGATGGATTATGTTGGATTAAGTATATTATAAAATATATTGCTTAGGACTTAAGGTGCATGATAAAGACTTCCCATTTTTTTTATTTTCTTTCTCTTCTGCTAATTCCCACTTCTCTTTTCTTTTTTTAAACTGTTAAGTGTTTTTTTTTTTTTCTGTGGACTGTTGTGTTTCATTTGATCCTCACATTTCCTGCAGCCAAACATAGCATTCAAGTCTTGCTTGATTTAGCTGTAAAAATCGTTTTAAAAAAAAAATTTTAATAGCTTACTAATCAAATAATTTCATATTAATTCAATTTATTTTTATGTTAGAAAGTCAAACAATACTTCATAATTAGATTATTAATATACATTTGTTAAGTCCCTTCTGTCAAAGAAAGCAGTTTTATTTATTGTTGTAGTAAATTATATATTTCATTCTCAAAGAAAAACATTATGTATTTATTACCAATAAATAAACATAACGAAATAAAAAAGAAAAGAAAACATACATTACCCCTGCTATATGACAGAAAGATGCTAAATATCTAAACATAAATCACTGGATGGTTCTACATTACCACATGAAATAAACATCCTCTATACAGAATACATCGAACCCACATTCGATTTACATATAATGGTGCAATAGGACTGCAAAAGATCCCCTGCCAGGGATAAATTCAAGTTCTAATATCTGGAAAGAATCGCCCTAAAAAAAATTGGAATGCTAACATGATAAAAAATTATAATGATAGCACTTATTTAATGAATCAAAGACCAGCTGAAACTAATCCATGCAAGGTAACAATGCCAATCAAGATATTTTGCTGATTGATCACAGGCAAAAATTGCACAGGGGATGGTGGTGATTCCATCTTTTTCATCGCTTCCACCGCCATTGCATCTGGACCGATTGTTCTTGGGTTCCTGAAACAGCACATAGATTAAATCCTATTACAATTTGCCATAATTAGCAGAGAAATATAGAAACAACAAACTTGTGGTCATAAAAGCATTTAGTAAAGCATGCTACAAAAACAGAGCAACACTAATCATTTCTTGGGTTACAGGCTTGTAGCATTAGCATCTGACTTTGCTTGCCAAGCACCTTTTATCTTGAAAATTACTTGTAAGCAAGCCAGATCTAGGATGAATAAGTTCCAAAAATAATATTCTATAGACAAAATAACCATATATATCTACATTTTCTTTATTTTACCTGTTGCACATTTCCCCCACTGTGAGCTTAAAGATGCCTTCCCCACTAGCCTTGAGAGTACGCCTAAGATCACCATCTGTAAATGTTCCAATCAAGTGATACTCTTCATTAATAACAAGCAGACAGCCACAACCTTTACTTGTTAGCTCAACTAGCTGGTCCATTATCAAATCTCCTTCCCTGCAGACCGGAAGCTCATCTTGCTTCTTCATAACATCTTTTACCTACATGCATACCATTAACCGACAAATTGAGATTCCCTGAGCTCTATTGTTCCATACCACTGGGAATTGTCATCAATAGCATAGCTATAACTAGTTCAAAAATGATGTGGCAAACAAAGAATAAAAGGATGTGAAAACTTCTTTTATGGGTCTATTTGGATAGATTATCGTTATAAATGAATGCAATTTGTGTTTTTAAATGTGAAATCATCAAAAACAACATGATACCTAATCCAAATATCTCAATATGATTAGTTATTCAATAGACTGTAATAGAATTTTAGGGAAAATCTTTTAGTGAAGCAACATATTGGCCTGCACATGGAAAGTGAAATATTGAAGAAGTATCATGGGAAATAATGCATAAACAGGAAACGATATGACTAACTTTAACTTCTCCATTAAACTACAAATATCTCAATCACAAGAAAGCTCGATGGTAACTAGAAATATACCTTGCTAAAATTTCAAGGAACGGCAAAAAAAGTCTTCAGATGAAGAAAATGATTTCTATGCTTCACAATTGTTTTCATTTCATTCTATTTAATGAAGTTGCATTTGCCATCAGAACAAAAGATAGGGGAGATTATTCCATAATAGCATAAAAGAATTCAATTACCGCAACACCGAAAGAATACAACAATATAATGCCGCCAATTTTTACAAATTGCAACCCAACTACCAACCAAATGCAATTGTAAATATACCAAATGTCTACTAATCCAGTCCAATCAAGAATAATTGTACCTTTATCTCCAACAATAATATGAAATTAGCAATATTGAATCCTTTAATATTCCCAAAATTATAAAACCATTTCAGTAATTCTGCACTTGCATTGTCAAATCTGAGCCTACAATTTAACTAATATAAACCAATTTCAATATTTAAGAACAAGTATAACATAATCTAACACAATTAACAGATCAGACACAAAGGCGCACACTTTAATAGAAATCAAGATCTATGAATATCCAATCAAACAAATAATTACCTTAAAAATCAAGCTCTTCCCAATCCTTCCAGCAGGATGATTAGCCGCATACTGATCCTTAGTCAAATTCCTAGCTCCCATAAGAGCAATCGCCACGGTATCCCCAAAAACCATCTGAATAGCCGTAGAAGTAACCGGAGCCAAATCAAACGGACACAATTCCCTCTCCAACGGCAAATGGACATTCATATTACAAACAGCAGCAATCGCATTACCTTCCACAGACGTCACGGACACAAGATAAGCGCCTTTAGCCTTGGCACAAGGAACAAGACGCAACAGCTCCTCAGTGTTCCCAGATTTGCTGAACAGCACGAGAATGTCACGTGACGTGAGGATTCCGATATCGCCATGTAGAGCATCGACGGGAGAGAGGAATCCAGCGCGAATGCCGAGAGAAATAAGGGTCTGAGAAATCTTATTGGCGACGAAACCAGACTTGCCGACACCGGAGAAGAAGATAGTGCCGCGAGAATTGAGGAGTAGTTGAGCGAATGACAAGGTTTGAGAGAGATCAAGGTTTTGAAAGAAGTAATTGAGGTGGTTTTGTTGAGATTTGAAGAGACTGAGAAGGGTGGTTTGGTCAATTTGCTGCTGTTGCGGTTCGTGCTCGCAAATCGGAAACGAGGGAAGGTCAAGCGATCCCATTGGAGGAGATCTGAGACGCAGGAAAGGAGAAAGGAGAGAGAGAGAAAGAGAAGGATAAAATGGAGATCTGGTTTTGTTTTTGAGTTTGGACAGTTAACGCGGGAGCTGTGTGTGTGATCGTTTTGCAGCCGTTAATCCTATTTCGCGGTAAAATAAAATAAAAAATAACTAGTTGTGTCGGTGGACGTGATTTAGCGGCGTTACTGATTTTAAGGTATGTTTGTTTGTGTCTGTTGCTATAAATTACAACAAATATCAAGACGGAGAAATTGCTAAAAGAAAACAAGATTTTAAACAGTACTTCTACTGAAAAATTGTTTTTATTGTTGGAATATAATTTTTTGAAATTTACATGTTTAGATTCGATTTATTAACTCATCCATAAATTAAATTAATAAAAAATATTTTTTTATTAAAATGACGGTATTTCTAATTATATATTAGAAACAGAAAAATATAATATAAACAATTTTTAAAAATTCTTATTTCGATTTCACATCTTTAGAGTCTGAAATGCATGATTTAGATATCAGAATTAAAGTGAATTCATATGCAATCAATTATAATTTCGTTTTAATTTTAGATGATGCTATGCTAAGTTTATAGAGTCTAATGTTTTTTATTTATGTAATTAGCTGTATTGCATTTCCATTTCCCTTTACTAACTCTAATATTTATTTTAATTTATTGAAAATTAAATATATTGAAATAATATTATAATTTACACCCACGAAATAGTTTGCATATTGTTAATTAAATTGAAATGATAGAAGTTAAAAATCAATGCTTTCTTGATCAACTTCATTTTTCTAGTCAATTGTCAACTTTTTTTTTTTTTCTTGTAGATATATTTACTTCAACATTTTCTATTTGTAATAATATATGCATATGGAAAATGTTGAAGCAAATAAACCAAGTTTAGTAATTTTGATGTCATCCTTCAGAAAAAGGAGAGAAAAAAAAAAAAAAAAAAAAAACAAAAGAATATATAGTTAATTGGGCAGTTGGGCTGGGCAATCTTCCTTAGCATACTAAGCCATGGATGGGCCAATTCACGAGCTACTCGGAAAGACTCTCTTCCTTTTGCCCATTAAAAGCAAGTCCAAGCAGGCCCAAACCAAATGGTAAGGATAATCCAGGCCCAATTTCTGGCATTTTTTTATATTTTCTGGTCAAGCTCCATGAGTTGAAGTTCTCTATATCAAACAAGAAAACAGTATTGACATGAAATTAAATGAGATGAGCACTTTAACTCTCGGTGGACCGATCGGTGTAAGCAGAACTTAGTTCTAGTGTGTGAAAACACTTGAATAATTACTAAAGACCGATGACACAAGAGGTATGGGAGGAAACTTCATTACAATCCCTCCCTAAAAACACAAAACAAGTTCCAAGAACTTGAAATTTTAAAATCACAAACCAAATGCACATGAAAAGGATGAAACAGATTATCATACCCAAGAACTACGGAGTTTAGTAGCTATCATTTTCTTGGAAAATGAATTTTCCTAGAAAACAAAGACAGGACAAACAAAAAAAAGAAAAACTCATCTACTGGGGTCCATAACCCTCTTATATAGATGAGAAGTCATTATCGTCTTATTATTACGTAAGTCTCTAAGGCATCTCTCTCTCTCTCTCCATTATCTTGACCAGAGACCAGAGACCAGACCCCAAAAATAACGGTACAAAGAAACCCTTAACTGTTTCTCTGACTCTGAATATCAAAGTTTCCTATAATATAAATTAAATTAAATAATTTATTTATCTTATCCACCATATCTATGTGTAGCCATAGCCACAGTAAGTAGTACGTACGTCACTGTTTGAATCTTTGTTACGTGAAAGATAAAATAAAAGTTAGAAAAACCAAAAAACTCAAAAATCCCATTATCGGTCTGATCTTGGGGGACCAGACATATACTTGCTTCTACTTTCTTTGCAGAAAATCCGGTGATGATTCAGTTTCACTTGTTTACTGTTTGTATTTCTATTGTTTTTCACCTTTGCAAGCTCGTACTGTGCAATTACGCAGTAAAAACTAGGTTACTTGCTCTAGCTACCTATACCATTTATCTTTGTGAGAATTATAAGTCCTTTATATTTATGATCACTATTTGTCACAGTAATTATTGTTATCATTATGATCTTGGAATATTTTTTTTTTCTCTCTTTTGTTGTTTGTTTCTTTGACTTGGAAGTTATAGGAAGGCTAATGTTCGAATTGCAAGGTTTTGATTTTTTTTTTTTTTTTTTCTGGGATTTTCCAGGTTACTTTATTTATCCTTTTCTTTTTAGTAGCCACAAATATCTCCATTCAGCTGGATTAAAAGTAAATCTTGCTCGAGCTGGTCGGCTCACTAATGGGTAAGTGATTTCAACGAGTATTTTCTTTAACATAAGGATCAAATCGCAGACCTTATTTAACGAAAAGAGTGTTGAACCACTGATTTTTGCTGGTCTGATTTGAACCAAAATGAATAGGGAGAGAGATGCAGAAGAGTATCTGAATTATAGTACTTGTTGAGAAAGAGATATAAGAGAAGAACAAGTACGTACTCCAGCCTAGTAACTTGTTGAAAATGGCAGGCCTCCATCTACATCAACTTAACGAATCAATATAAACATTATAAGCTTATTGGGCAATCTGTCAACATAACAATTAGGCAAGAAGGGAGGTCCCCTCCCATAAACCAAACAAAAAAAACAAACACTCACAAAATACAAGATTGTCGGTTAATGCATCTCATAGTATCATTGCAGAAAATAATTGCGCTTCACGTTCCTAAAGAAAGCAAGAAAACCACTCAAGATCACAGAATCAAGTCGTACAATCAGCATCTTGAGAGGGCTTTTAAATATAGCCTGTCTTCAGTCCGAAAGGAAGCACACCCTGGTGAAAAAAAAAAAAAAAAAAAAAAAGAAAAGAAAAAACCGATCCCACTATATTATGTTTTTATTACTTAAAAGGAAAATCTTTTCTTTCAAATTCTGAAAATTTATAAGATTTAGATTGATAAATTCAATAATTAATATCAACCAAATTAATTATATAACTGCAGTATTACCCATATGCATGGAAGGTTATTTATTTTTGAACTATTCATATACAGTATGAATAGTTTCATTTGTACCATTTTATTCTGACTCCTTTTGTCCTCTACCATAATAATATAAACTTTATTATTATTAAATTTAGGTATGTGTATATATATGATGGGCCATAAACATTGTTCATTTAACATCTGCAATTATATTAGAAAGTGAAAGAAAAACTAATTAATTTGTAATCTCTTAGATGCTAAATTTGGGGAAGAGGATGATCTTGTTGATCAATGGAAATTTAATTATCTTTTATAATAAATGATTAATTGATATTGACAATGATAGATGGAACGAACGTTTGCCTTGTCTGACAAGTAAACATAGCTATAGAAAGAAAGAAAGAAATGCACTTTGAGAAGCATATTCAACTTTAGCACAAAATTAAAGGAGTTTGATGTGATATTATGAAAAGAAAAATGAATAAGATGATACCATGACAGGATACGAGAATATATATATATATATATATTTGATTTATAAAAAAAATTTTGAAAATTTTATAAATATCAGTATAAATTCTATTATTAGTATAAACCAGTTAAGTTTGAATCTGTCGTACTCGATTTGAAATTTGATAAAATTAAAAATTTTAAATTTAAACTCAATTTAAAATATAAATTTAATTTAAAAACTTATATATATATATATATAAAAAGTTGAATAAAACTCGACTCGATTCAAGCTAAATTTTTCTAATTTTTTTCTAATCGAATTCCACCGATTCGCGAGCTGCGTTAGCTCATTTACATTCCTATGCTCTACTTCCATACAATCCAAAAGAGCCACAAAACAATACAAATATTATACAGAGAAGAAAATTGCAAATGGTGTGGGACCCATCCAGAATCTCATTAACTGTTACAAAAATACACTGCATCCAATTTGACAAGACGGATCGTTTCTTACAATCAAGTTTTTCTTTTCCTTTTTAGTTTTAATTTATTGTTTTCTTATACAAATTAAACTAATTAATTTCGTATGCAAACAAAATAATTTTTTTCTTAAAAGAAAAACAATTCCTTTTTATTCCAAGTCGAGGAGTTTCCGTACAGTAAGGTCTAATCCAACCGCTAAAAGTGGAAGTAAATGGGACCCATAACACCTCAAACGTCTAAGATTTTGACTGAGGGGGACCCACTTTTCATATTTAATAACAATAATAATCAAAGAAATTAGAGATAAAAAGAAAAAAAGCAAGAGGCTGTGATTTGACGCGACAGTGATATTGTACGGTTACACGACGGTCGAAGCTACGTGGATCCCAGCTCTGACAGTATGACACGTGGCAAATGCATGTATTGGATTTGGACTGGAGTTCATGTCAACTGTAGCCGACATGAACAACAGCTGTGCACGTGGGATTCCTACTACTGTGGGTCCCTATTTTTTTTTATTTTTGATTTTAAAAACTAGAATTTTCAATCAGAACGTCTTATCAGATTGACTATAGACTGCAGGATTCTCGGATCCGTGTTCTTGATTTCAGTGGATCACTTTCCCTTATTTTTTCTTTTCTACATTAGTAGGATTTTTAAAAGATACTGCCAATAACATTATAACACGTTGATCCAAGAGTCGGATCAATTAGTCTGCGAACCGGCTATTTCAATTTAGTTTAATTTGTTTTCTGTAAACCGAGCATATGTACTTTAAAATAAAATGAAGGAACTGAACTAGCAGATTTAAATCGATTTAGTTTGAAAACTGACACCGAACCCTAACTCGAACCGCATCGTGCCTAATCAAAGAAGCATAATGGTAATTTAATTTCCATTTATAGGATGCTTAAGTTACTTTTTTAGAAGGAGTAGTTGGTGAGTTAGGGTTGCGTCATTCTCAGCTTGATTAGTCAATATGCATCACATCTGCTGATGCTATCACAGTAATTAGATTCTTTAACCTTTTTATTTTCTTTTCTTTTTGAATTTTAATGATGGAAATTTGTAAAAATAAAAATTAGTAAGTGTGATTTGAGTCATAATTATTTTCTAAGTATTCCATGCTTGCTTGATCTTATCACTTGGATCCCTGGTAGTTCAACTTGAAAGCTCCTTGTATTTTATTTTTCTTCCATTTTGTTTGACAAATTTCCATTAAGGAAATTATTCAAAAGAAAATATTTTTTTAATAAAAGGGAAAATTATAATTATAATTATAATTTTTTATTCTTATAAAATACAAAATTTAAAATTTTGTAACTAAATTGAGTTGTTTAGAAAATCAGAAAATATTTTCTTCCTAAAGATGGATTAATTATTATTTTTTAGAAACAAATAGAATCTATTGGTAAGTTATACATGGTGTAGTTTAGGAGTTTTGGCACTGAATCTAAAAACAGTAATCTCAACAAGGTAAAGCTGTTTTCAAATTTCAACTGCTAGGATATATGAAAAAGATAGAATTATGGAGCATTGAATTGAGGAGAAAGAGGGTTTAGAAGCAGCTTTTGCACTGAGATATCATCGCGCACACTACTGTATTTGTATTGGGAAGGTAAATATTTACTGCCATTTTTGGCTTCTTTTGCCTCATTTGTGACCTTGCATTGCACCAGATCATGCTCATGCACCCATGTCTCAACAAATTTTTCACCCCTATTATTCTTAAACATTAAAATAAAATAAATAAATAGAAACAAAAATGGCTGGAAACGACTAGTTTGACTGCCACTGAGTCTGGGATTTTAGTTCTGAAATGGGATCTTTGTCTCACGCACACTAATCTCTTCAGGAAGTTACGTTAGTAGTTTAACAGTAATAATCACTGTGCTATCAACTAATTTTTAATGGAAACTGAAAAAGGTAAAAATTATACAGTAAAACGAGTCTTTGCTATACCAAATTTTTGTTTTTTATTAATTTTTTAAAAGACATATATTCATCAACACTCAAAACAACATGGGTAAGATTATTTAGTTTGTGCTAATTAAAATCTTTCATCAACACTACAAATTCTCAATCTTCAACCATGGATTACAATGGCTTATCTCAGATCCTCCCTCTCTATATATTATTATTGATTCTTGATTTTCTTAATCAAAAAAAGAAAGGGGAAAAAAAATATCAAAGGTCATAAAGTAGTAATCACCCAGAATGTAAAACAGAAATTCAAGAATCCACGATCAGTTCATTTTTAATTTAGATTCAGATACATTGTATCCATGAACATTAATCCTTAACCTCTGCAGTTATGACACCATGGCCTTTTGTAATAATTTTTTTTTATTTAATACTACAACATAATTTCATTTGCAATAATTCCTATCTACTCATCAATTATTAGAATGGATCCAACTCTAATGAAAATCAAATCAACTCTAATCCGACCTAAGACTTAGGTAAGTACTCATCGATGTAAGAAAAGGAATATACTTCATCCAGTCTAAAAATTTTGGATGATAGTTAGCAAGTAATTCTATATTTGGTACATAGAAATTAAATAAGGTAGAGAATTCTTATATTTCACATGAAATATGAAATTGAGATTCCGGTTATATTCTGTTGTTTGTTTATAATAGTATTTTAAAAAAAAAAGAATAAAATGAGGAATTATTAAAAAGACTAAAAAATAAAATAAAAGAGAGTAATTTGATATTTTGTAAAAAAAACGTACTTAATTTTTTTAAAAAAATAAATTTATTCTTGTCTATTTCCTTTCTCAATGAAATCTCATTCTTTGTTCATTTTCTTCTTATTCTAGTAAATAGTGGAAAGAGGAATTGCATTTCATTCTCCTTTCCATTTCATATGTCCTAGTTGTTGGATTCTCAGTTTCTAATTTCTAATTTTATGTGTGTCTATATATATATATATATATATATAATTAATATGCAGCAAATAAATAATTTAAATCCATACAAAACAATAGAATAAGTTCTTAATAAATAATGGGTAAAATAAGAATTAATAATTGTGCACACTGCAATTGGCTAATTATTTATTTATTTATTTAAAGAATTGACATTGGACCTCTTCAAAATCCAAATGTACTTTGTAATTTCCATATATAGTCATATAGTCAGTTTCACCTTATTAATTTCCATTTTCTATCTATAGTCATAAAATTAAAAAAGCATCTGATGTGGCTATCCGTTGGTAGTGGACGCTCAGCTGGCTTCACTAATTTAGGGCATGCAATGATTTCTACAAAGAAGAAATAAGCAAATTAAATTTCTTTTTATCAGTGACTGGATTATCAATCTCCAATCATTCTGAAGATTCTTTAAGCTCTTATCTACCTATTTATCAATCCAGTCAAATCACCAATTTCCCCTTTTCTCCATTTCCATTTTTCCATGTTTAGCTGCCCAAAAATGGTAATCTTATCTTTTATCTACATGGAAATGTCCTAAGTTTTATTCATCCTCATACAAGGTACAATTAGTGTGCAGATGACATCATTTAATTATATATGTTGTAGTAATAGAATAGGAAATATCTGTCTTTTCTGTATATTTTCCTTTGATTCTATTACTATCGCGTGTTTTTTAAAATCGATCGGATCATATAGATATCTTTAATTTCAACACAACAAAAGTCATCAAAAAAATCTCGGAGATAAAGCATGAAAGTCAGGATCTTTCAGAAAAATGAATTTCTATTTAAAAAGTGCAAAACCGCGTGGATAAGCTCGTGCTAATCTGTCAATTTGGAATCCAATGCATTCTTTAAATTGATATATAGAAGCATTAAACCTAGCTAATTAACTCGATGGAGCTTAATATGGAAACTTGATAGGGCTTATTAGTGTTTTGATTGATAAACCAAAGCAACTTTTATTTTCTCTATTCGCTTTATGTTAGTAAAGATAAAATAGTAGTGGAATTGAGTCTCAATGTTAGTGATATTAGAATCTAATTGGAAATGAATGTTTATTTTTTTTCCAAAAAAATTATATTTTTTTGTGCAAACCGCTGGCATTTGGATCTTATTTTCAAGAACCGACTAAACCTGGCTCGAGGTTTAGTCACAATTAAAACTATTCATCCCTCCTTACAGGTGTATTTAATGAATATCAAACCCGAAAAAGATCAATCATTAAATTGGATACCTTATGAACCAAAAATAAAATAAAATAAAATACTACTCAAAAAAGTTATATTCGATTGCTAATTCTGGAGCGAAATATTTACATAGATCAATTGTTGATATGCAGAGAGTTGGCATTTCTTCAAAATTCCCTTTGCCAAATTAATTAAAAAGAAAAATTTTACGAAATTACATTAACTCTTGGAATGTTTGATCTATGATTTTTACTCGGAAAAATATGGAAAATGAAGTGTTGAGTACATATATACACATATACACACAATATACATAGAACTTGATAAGAGAATTGTACTGAAACAATTAAAATAATTTTTAGAATTATAAAAATCGCATTTTAAATAAATATTTGTTCTCTTTTCGTTTTGGCAAATTTTAGATCAGACATGTTCATGAAACGTGCCAAAATTTCTTCTAAATAATAAAAAATTAGTTTGGAAAACACGTGTGGAGTTACGTGAAAAACCAAAATCTTGACAGTCGTAATAGATAATGTGTAAGGTTTAAACCTAGTTTTCGACCTAGTTAAAAATGAAATGTGATAGCAATAGAATTCATGAGTATATATAAATGCTTCAATGATTTCCATTGCAATTTAATTTTATGATGAACCAAGTAGATACTGTCTGATGCCTTGGCTGTAGTTATTAGTGCCGTTAAGTTTTTTCTGAACAATAATAATAAAATAAATTGAATTTGATGATGAAAAAAAAAAAAAAAAAAAAAAAAAAGAAAGTAGAGACTAAGTCGAACATACACTTATCCTGCATGCTTATTATAAAAGAAGTGAAAATCATCAAAATCAAAGCATCAGTGCAAGTATAAAGAAAAGAACTTCTCCTGCAAAATTAGCATATGCGTTCACATATACATAATGCAAAAATAACCAAAAGAGTAATTTCCCAATCAAGAAACCAAGAACACTTCCCATGCACAAAACAGGAAGGCAAATAATCAACTTTTTTACATTTCTTTTTTTTTTTTTTTTACCAGGTTTTTGTTTAACATTTTCAGGTTAGTTATAAGTTTACAGGTTAAACCTATTGGCTTGGGGTAAATTCCTGAAAATATTAAACTTTTCCTGATATCTTTTAATTCTAATAAATTTTTTTTTTTGTTGCTGATGATAAAAAAAAAAAAAAAATAGCACAATAAGAACAAAAAGGAAATGCATTGATGAGAAAATATTCAAAGCCTTTATGGTCCATTTCATGAAATAAAAATAATATCATCAACCATTATTAATTCTATCATTCTAAATCATGATTAGCTAGTAGCAAGAACATATGGGTGTATTTAGATACTATAAACATCAAAATGGATGTTCCTACCCACTAAAAATAGTAAAAGGGAAAAAGAAGAAACACTAGAGCTAGCATCTATCCTATGTGAGCATGTGTCATTGTTTTATTCTATCAATTAATTAATTAATTAAGCATATATAAACGAATTAATTCTACTTTTAACCTAAACTATATGTATATATATATCTAGAAATACAAGAGGATGACCCAACACTAACCAATTAGAGAACTGCTGTCGGCCAAATTGATTAACAAAGCTTTCTCCGAATCTCCATGCACATATACATACATTTACAGTTTCAGCTATAATAATTAATTCTAGTTCATTTTGTATTATCTATTAACACATGCAATGTATAATGATTTAGCATCAAGAATTAATGTATAAAAACTAAAAAGGAGAAATTTTGAAAGTGTAGCTTTTTTTTGTCCTTTCTCCTAAATTTATGTCTAACCATAGATTTTTTCAATTTTCACTTTGATTGGTTGTTAAACTTGATTCCATAAGGTTCTCTAGGTTCATGTGACTCCAATTAATTTGACTCAAGAAGAGCTTCCTCTTCCCTTTTTTTTTTATTTTTTTATTCGAATAATAAATAAATAGTTTTTCGAAATATAAAAAAAAGATTATTAATTAAACAAAAAGAGAGTATCAAAATTTAATTATACTATGTTATTCCATAGACATTCAATCATAAAATTTCTAGTCTTCCTTGTTATTTTATATTGGGAGGAAATGATTGAGAATAACTTATACAATAATGTAGAAACTTTACTATAGCAATAAAGCTATAAAATTATTGGAGACCATGAGATTACTTATTAGTTAATTGATTATTATTTACTAATTAAACTCACTTAGTCAACAAGCTAATGGCATAAGATCTCTTAAATCATGATTACTTTGAATTTGTCTGCCATTTCCACAAATCTTTCCCCTTTCTAGTGAAATGACAGCACTAATTTATATATATATATATATAAAGAAATTAAACATCTAATCTATACATCTAGCCCAAGATAATTATATACATATGAATTCAATTACTATAAAGACTAATTTTTAAAGTTTGAGTATGAAATTTTTTTTCTTAGCACCAAGTTCCTATGGGCTATGGCTATCTCATTCTGTAATAAAGCAGTAAAAGTAGCAACACAATAGGGGGGAAAATTGAAGGGGAAAAGTCAGAAATCAGAAATATAAAGACTATAGCAGAAAAATGAATAATAACAGCAACAACTGACCTCTCTGCAACCCCTAAAACAATTAAACAAGTGTATAGTGCTTTATTTGGATGTATCTGACATGTAATACTCTTATGTAAAGCTTTTCTTTAACCCTCTCTTTGCATAACACTAAATATTTTTCAGCACCTTTTCAAGAATAATTCATTAGAAAGAGCTGCTAAGCTACCACCTATTGTCCAAACAATAAAAGAGATCAAAGAAAAGAAAAATAAAGAAGACATTCAAGCACAAGGTACGCAAATCTAATTAAAGCCTTGTCATACATATGAAAAACATTAATTCAAGAACATATTTATATATTTATATTTAATATATTAAAATATATTATTATAAGTAGTCTTATGAGCAATTAGATGCTCTCTTTCTTCTTCAGTTTCAAGTACAATCACTACTACTGCTACTACTTCTTCCACCACTTTTCTAGTACCACTACCACTACTAAATGCTACTACTACTGTTTGCATCAAAAGCAGATTCAAGGTATCCCCTGCAGATCTACCCAAATTTTTGTTCCATCAAAGCAAACAGAATTAATAATACCCACAATATGTAATAACTTCAAAAGAAAAAAAAAAAAAATACTGCTAACCCTAAATATGCTGCTAAAATTCCATAACTGAGTGCTGAAAAACGAAAGTAACTAAAAGTACCCACATACAAGGTAATGGCTATGCTACTATCAAGAAAAGGGTGTTTCTTGTTTTTTTATTTTTTTAAAAATTTTTTAATTTTTTTTTAATTTTGTTCATATTAAGTTGCACCTGGTGGTGGTGGCAAGGCTTGGATTTGCTGCTGCGGTGGACGTTTACGCTTCTTTTTCTCATAGCTGATTCCTCTTGCTTTAGACTGCAAATCTCTAACTTCTCGAAGATAAAGCCTAACTGCACGAGCTCCAAATGGGTTGGCTTCTGGTTTTCCTCCATTTTCTTCAAAGGCTGCTCTGAGACGCCCGATAAGGGCGTCGAGGCTACCCCAAGCTTGCCGGAGTGGACATGGACATGGTGCAGGAGGATTTGGGTGTCCATAAAATGGACAAATTGGTGTATGCACTTTGGTCTTTCCAAATTGATCAAGATATCGAAGAAATTCAAGAACATGAGCTCCGCTGCATCTTGAAAGAGAGAGCGGTGGCCTGTGATTTTTGAGATATTGGCCAAAAGTGTTCCAGTCGCGACGCTTTTGATTCTCGTATCGACTAGGAGTTGTCGTGGATGTTGATGGTGATGATTGTCCTATGGTTATAGTGGTGGCCGCGGTGCCGGTAGCGGTGGTGGTGGTTATATTGTTGAAACTGGTGGTTTCTGAGTTGGAACTGTCCATTTCAGGAATTGAATCCATAGGAAGTAGAAGTTTTTTCCTTTCTTGGATGGATCTTATTAAATAGGATACAAAGGAAATATTTTTCTCTCTTTTTCTTGATTACTCTTGCAAAATGGGTTCTTTTAGGGTTTCTTGTTCTATTTTTCCCTCTCTAAAGAAACTTATAAAGAAAGAGAAAGCTAAATCCTTTTATTTCTGGATAATCTTATACAATTCTTTCTTGCTGGTGTTAGTATTGCTAATGAAAACAATACCAAACTCCAAAAAGAGAGAAAGAGAACAAAAAGGGAAAGAAGCGAGAGAGAGAGAGAGAGAGAGAGTGATAAGATTATTGATTGATATTAGAGAATTTCCATATTTGAGGAGAGAGAGAAAGAAGAGATTATGAAGTTATTATTAAGAGGAAGAAGAGATTGATGGGAAAGGGATGAGATGACTCTTCTTTTCCCTCTCAGTGCTATGTTTTGGGAGTTTCTTTGTTTGTTTTAGCAAATACTAGAAAAATTAAAGCTGTGTGACAATCTAGTGGGATTTTTTCTCTCTCTTTTTTTATTTTTCTTGTGGATTTCTGAAATGTTTTAGTGATTGGTTTTTTTCCTATAAAAGGTAGAACAACTCAGCTCGTACTGATTAATGGATTATTACTATTGATCTGTACATATATATATAAATAATTATATATTCTTGAACTATGGAGTGGTAATATAGAGAGAGAGAGAGAGAGGGGTTACTAATACTAGGGCTTGTGGGAAAATGGCAAGGGGTTAGGCAAGTAGGTTGAGATGGAGACAGGAAAGTTTTTAAGAGGGTAAAATTTAAGGGAATAACATGATTTTGTTTCTTGAACCTGTAGTCTTTGAATGACAGTTCATTTCTTTTTAGTTACAAGAATGCCCTTATCAAATATTTTTTTTTTTTTTTTTTTTTTTTTTGGGTTTACAATAAATAAAGCTTTAGCTTCTGACATTTTGATTTCGGCCCCATCTCATCTTTAAAAGACTTCAAGTATTGGTCCATACAAAGTGCTTTAGAAATAAAATTATTAGTCCTTTCTTTTCTATTGGTTGTGTGATACTAGCAAACACAATTTTGGATAACTATAATCCTCCTTCTTCGTATAAATTTGTTTTTTTAAATTTTTTTTATATTAAATCAGACTTTTTTTATTTATTTTGTTATATTAAAAAAACGAAAGTTGGACATAGATATGCACAAGTTTAATATACACTTACCATAAAAGCAAACATACAAGTGTGTGCCGCCCATTTCTAATTTTGGTTGTACTTCCATTTATTTGTTAATTAAAAATATTTTTATATATGTTTTGATATTGGGATAAAGATAACCAATATATATAAATTAGTTTCTAATTAATAATTTCTATTTTGTTACAATAAATTAAAAAACGTGACTCAGTTTTACCGTAGGCGACCTTCAACGACATTAATGCAATTTTTTTTTTCTTTGGCAGAAACCATCAGTTGCTTGAAAGCTATTGGCAGTGTTCTAAAACCGATCATCCTTGTTAACAGGCAGTTTGGAGATTTGAGGTGAATTTTATGTGTAAAATCGGGTTTGAAAATCTAAAAATATTACTGTCGAGAGAGTTTTATTTAAATTACTATCTCTAGTTCCAGCGCGAAAATATATATACTAACCTAAAAGGGAAAAATTGATCATCCTTTCATGGACAAAAAGATAACTCTCACTAGTAAATAGAGAAAGCCATTTGAAAAAATATATATATATAACAAAGAAAACCTTCCATTTAAAGGGAGATTTTGACTAGAACAATTAAATTTTACTCTAAGTCATAGATTTGAATTAAAAAGAAAAAAAAAAAGAAAAACAAATGACAAAAGGGTTTCTTTGTCAGAAATCAAGATAAGCTGCAGCACTAGAATGGCAGAGAGATTATGAAAAGGAAAAGACATAGATATAATTCACTTGATAAAAATAAAAAATAAATTTATTATAAGAAAAAACTTATAATTTAATTATAAATTGAAGTCATTGTAGATTGATATGATATGATTTGTTAAATTGTTCTTAGGAAAATTAGTGAAGGCATGTAACACAATTAATAAAATTGATGGGTTCATGCTTGCTTCCTTGCTTGCTAGCTAGCTGGATCCGTGACTTGTTGTCTACTCACTACTACAATTATTGTGCAAAACAGAAAAATTCAATGATAAAGACTTTTAGGAAATCATTATTAACTCGAGACGTTTTGTTTCTTATATTAGTGAGAAGATCGATCAAAATACTTCTGATTGGCTTCAAAAATTAATTATTTAATATCTTATTAATAAACCTAAAACATAATTAACGAATGTTCTAATTTTAGTATGAATAATTCATCTTTAACTAAAGTGGGAAGTAAATTTTTGACAATAAAAAGGGATTGTTTATGGGTAAATTATTATAGTAATCACTTAATTAGAAATATAATTATGATTAAAAACCCCAATTGGATGGATTCTAGCTGTCTTGGCAAATGGTAGTAATTAAATGTTTAGACATTGTGGCACCAAATATAGGAAGTACTTTTTTTTTTTTTTTTTTTTTTGACATTTAAATATAGGAAGTACTGATTCATGGAATTGGGTGCAACAAACAATGAAGGAAGCCTGTCCTTGAGGTAATTTGTATACATATGCTAATTTGATGATTTCTCTTACATATGTTTTTTTGTCGGTCCACATTAACATGTTAATGGAATTAATATTACTGTGAACCACACCACTATCTAACGTTAAAAATGAAAATATACATTTAATATCATGCGTACAAAAAGTAAAAATAAGTGCGCGATGACTTATTGTAATTTTCTAAAAAGAGTAATCAATGTTTAAATTTCATCAATTACATTATTTCTTCTCATAATCAAATAAAAAAATACGATGTCGAATTAAATTTAATCAATTTAATTCAAAGTTTTTGAAGTTTAATGAATATATCAATCAATTAATTAATTTAAAGATGAGCCAGATGTGTAAATTTTCATTCTCAGTCTTAAAGTTAAATTATTGGTCATATATATATATATAGATTAATATATAATTTGTTATATAAATAAATTATTGATCATATACTCTTAAATTCAATATATATTTAATAAAAAATACTAGAGTAAGAGTTTAATAAACTCAATAAATTTTTTTTAAAAAATAGTTTAACAGCTAATTATTTAGAGTCAACTTCGGTCTTATTCTCAAGTTCTTATCTCTCATATATTTCATGAAGCTAACTCATACGCTGACTGACTTTTGAAATTTGCTTCATCAATTTCTTTGGAGCTTCAAGTTCTCAATAGCCTCCTCATCTCATTCACGTATTTTACCTGATGTGACTTATGATTTATGTGGCATAGCTTTATGTCCATTTTTGTAATAGTTAGTATCTTCTGATTTCTTTATTACAACCAAAAAAGAAATATACCTTTCAAAACGTGAAAATTCTATTGTATTTGTGTAGATAATTAATTAATCTTATCTTGTCATAGTGACATATGAACAATTCTTAAAAGTTAAGAAAAATCATATATTGTTTAATCCAGTTGTTTACAACATAGGAATGGAATTAATTTATATTTGTGTAATTTACTTTTATAATAATATTTAAAGGCATAATTTTTTAAAAAATTAGTTTTTAGCCTTTATAACCAGCCTATATATATTGGATGTAGCAGACAAAAATGGATGCTCTTGAGAAGCAACTTCAGAAAGTTTTTGGAGTCTTCATGTGGTATTGGTTACGTAGCAATCCATTACTAATAATATTTTCTCCTTTTTAACAAAAAAAAAAAAAGGAAGAAAAAAGAAAATGAAAGGAACCCTTGTAATTAATTCTTCATGATCTAATGAAATTATTCCAATAGGTGCCATATGACAAATTTCTGGTGCAAATCCATTTGGACCCATTTCTAATAGTTTGATTCCCATATTTGAATTGGACATATAGAGATGCTGAAGTAAGTTAATTTCCAATTAAAGCAGTAATAAAAGTTATTTAAATAATTTAAAATTAAAATTTATTTCGAGAAATAGAGAATAAATTAGACACCATACTTATTTTTATAATTTCGAAATCCAACACCATTCAATAAGACTAATTTGACAGATTTTCATACTGTAATTTTAATCATTTAATAATCAAAATTCTCACATCACGAGTTCTAATCTTTAAGCCAATCATTTATCTCTCTGCCTTACAACTCAAAAGATATTCTAATACTATATTTGTGATATCCATATCTTATCTTAATATGAAAAATCTAAGAAGGATTTTTGGGACCTGCAGTTGGTATTATTTGTTAAATAATGCAACGGTGCAATTAAAAAAGCCATTCTCA
Source organism: Jatropha curcas (assembly GCF_041381405.1). NCBI lineage: Eukaryota > Viridiplantae > Streptophyta > Magnoliopsida > Malpighiales > Euphorbiaceae > Jatropha > Jatropha curcas. The sequence continues at coordinate 2,571,500 of NC_143153.1, read as the reverse complement.
TATACTAACTGTGCATTATCATAAAATTTATTTAAAGTGAAAAAAAAAAAAAAATTCTAAAATCAAATGGCCAAATTTCATCTGATTCCTTGTGATATAAAGATTGAAATGATGTGACCATTTCTTTATTTACCAAAACAATTAATTAAATAATTATGTGATTAATATGATAAATAAATTATTGGAATATATAATTAAGACATTAAATTGACACAACTCAATGATGTGATCTGAGAGGGACCCCAGAAATTACTGGTGCTAGAGGGTCCAAGTTCCAACCAAGTCACCATTTTTGATTGGCTCCACTGGACAATTTACCTCGGCCCCATTTTAATTCTCTAGTCCTACATATGTATGATATATCCCACTAATGGCATTATGCAAAATTTTGGATTTTTCTGTTAAAAACCTAAGTTTGCATTTTTATTTTGTCCAACTGGCCATTGTTTGAATAAAATGCAGAAAATCAAAATTATAGGCTAGAATTTGATTATTTAGACACTTTCAGAAAAATTAATTATTGATTATGTTAATTAATAATTATTAATTATTATTAAAAGGAGTAACGTTTCGTAATCTATTGTTCTTAATTCTAAATATTAATATAAATATTGTATCATTGAACCTTATAAATATTAACAAAACCTCTGGCAGACTATTTATAGGTATTGTACGTTGAATCCCTAAATGCATTGCATGCAGTTAACTGTTAATATCTAACCCTCAAAATGTAGCCCCAACAGCTAACGCAGCTAATTGCAATTCACAAATCCAAAGCAGATTCTTTAGCAAAAAATCCAATCCGTATTTGATGAAAAGCTGAAACATATAAAAAAATTAGGGCATACGTAGCTCTGTGTAATTGAGCTATGACCATTCAAACAAAAACCGCTAAAATCATTTGAAAACAAAAATAAGAATTAAGGATAATATAGCACTTTAATCAAAATAATCAAGGGTCCAAGTTTATATAATTGGTTATTTCATGTCTTAATAATTTTATTTTGCGTGTTTAAACCATCTCGTATCTAAAACTAACAAATTGATTTAGGAAAATATTAAACTCGTGGAAAAGAGTTATAGTGGCTCAATATTCTTTCGAATGAGAAATTAAAAAAAAAAAAAAAAAAAAAAAAGCTATTTTAAAGAGTAAAGATTTTAGTATACTTAGTGGAAAGGATATGAAGCAATTAGGTTTGTGATATGAACCCTAATTAAGATTAATGGTGAAAATTGGAGAAATGGGAAGAGGTCTGGTTGGTAAGAGGTATTATCGTACCCTAAAAGCAAACATTGAATATGGAGTTTGGGCCCGTCTATGCGCTTGTGGACCAATACCTGCCTCTCTATAGAAGGCAACTTTTATTTTGTCACCATTACCTTGTAACCTAATCTTAATTTTAGAACCGATCGTTTCGATTCTAAATAATATAAAATCAAATCGAATTAGAAATTAACGATTCTAATTTCAATTTGAAATCGATTGGTTATAGTTTTGATTTTAATTTCAATTTCTTAATGGTTTTAAAACCAGCAGTTTCAAATGGTACTTGACCGATTTTCCAAATAGTGGCATGATTTTAAAACTAAAATATCTAACTTATATAAGTAACCTTAAATAACTTTATAGTCGCTTATGGTTGTTAGAAGGGTTAATTTATAAATTTTAATGAAAAATTTTGAAAAAGTAAAAAAATGTATTTGAATCGCTGGTTCTAAACCAATCGTTAAAACTTTCGATTCCAGCCGATTCATAATTCTAAAAAACTTAAAATCAAAAATTGAACAGCAACTTTCGGGTTACGTTTCCGATTCTATCCAATGCCGATTCCAATTTGACGGTCCGGCTCTAAAAACCGGAATTTAGCCACCCCTACATAGATCATAGACTCGAGAAAATGATATTACTATAATAAAAAAAAATATTTCACACAAATCTTCACACTCAAACCGAGATAACATTTAAATAAAACTCTCGTAACAGTGACAAATTTGCTTTCAAACCTCTAACCTTAATATCCACATCCCACTGTAAAACGGAAAAGATAGATTAATTATAAATCAAGTGTTCAAACTTTCGAAAGATTTCTATCTTGGTGTCGACTGACGATCATAAAGTCACAATAATAATAGTCTTAAATCATTGAGTAACCCTAGCGTAGTCATATGTATAGCATTGTCAGATAAAAATATGAAATTACCCAAAAGGGGAATGCAATGCACAGTTGAATTATTTTATGCAGTGTAGTGTTGTTGTAACCTTCACAGACCGCCGCCCTAACATTTGTAGCATAGCCAATGCTACAACTCTAAAAACACATAACAATGCCTTATTAATAGCCAATGTATTTGAATACCTGAGCTCAAATTAGAATTTTTGGATGTCAGCTTTTTTGGAGTTTTCTTAACCTAAAAACAAAATTTAAACATTTTTTTATTGATGCATTTAACAAAGTATTTTCTTAACTATATTTCCAAAATTTTATGTGGTAAAATTAGTTATTTTAATAATTATTAACTGTCTTAATAAATCTCAACTATTTAATAAATGTAAATAATAAAGATAGTGGTTTGACTAAATTAAAACTCTAAAAACCACATGAAAAGTTATTGTCGAAATGGACCCTCAAAACAAAAAGAGAACATGTTTAGTTCACATTAAAAAAAAAAAATAGAAATAAATATCTAAATCAAAAAAATATATATGTATTAAATTTATTAGTTTATAAATGGCGAAACAAAATTTATCTGCGATATTCAAAATTTCAATACAAATCCAATTTTTTCAAAATATAAATAAAAAAAATACATTTATATTTTATTTATTTCAAAATTACATTCCATTCATAATTTAAAAGCCAACAAACTAACATAATTGCATGATGGATGCATATGGGCCCTATGTGTATTTCACAGTACATAGAATTGGAAGAAGGCAAGAAAGGTTCCAACTCTTAACCTCCAGTATTATAAGAGATAGATATTCTGTAGTTACAGTGAAACCTTTTAGCTCAATTAGCTTAATCAGACACAAATCTTAATCTCCTAGAGACAGACACTTCCAAACTATAATGAAACATTTATATTAGCCAGTTAGCTTAATCATACAGAATATACACACTTAAATTGCAAAACAAAATGCAATCTCAAGGTCAAACATACAGAAAATACAATTTCAAGAAAGTCTCAGGAATAAGAAGAAATTGAACAATCACTACAAATTGTAGGGCAACAACTAATAAGAAGTCTAAAAAAGGAAAGAAATATCAGAAACACAAAAATTATCATCCCATTTTCCCTTCCAAAATTCTTCAGTTACCACTGGCATTCATGAAGATTCCACTTGTGCATAAAATACCATAAATGTTCAATGTTTTATTGTATAGCAGACTGCAACAGTTAAAAAAGATATATATACATGATATATACATTACATAGAACCCGAGCAGTTATCAATTCTCATATTCTATGACACCGAAAGAAAATAACAAATTCCCGGTGACTGCACTCTAATATTTGGGAAAACTAAAAAATCTAACAAGCATGCTACTCTTCCTACTAAAAGAATAAATCAAGACTACAACACTAACAAATATAGCTAAAAACCTAAAAATATATAGGAAAAATGAAAGCTCCCAAGCATCTGGATGGAGAGAAAACATATCAAAGCAATCAAACAATCAAACAAAATCTGTTTCATATTATTATTTACCCTTTCCCATGGCTCCTTCTCTCTGATTACGAAAATGACAAAGAAGCTGTTGTGCCTGCAATGCATAACACATACAAAATAAATCACATATCACAGTTAATATATCCATAATGCACTTAAAAACTTCCCAGTTTTCTACCCAGAAGAAATTTAAAATGTGATAGTCATGGCTTACTTTCAGCAGAGTTAAGTGCTCAGCCTTCACCATGACTTTGGGCATTTTGTTTAGAGAGCATATATGAGTCAAAAGCATACCTTTTCTTTTGCTCTTGGTGTGCCAAACTGGGACAATGCAACAAGAGGAGGAACTGCTCCTTCTTGCAAAACAAGGGTACAAAACTTGGGACTATTAAGGCATAGTTGCAACAATACAGAGGCAGCATTTTCCTTCCCCCTCTGAGATCCTGATTCAACAATCTCAACCAGTGAAGGGATGCCTCCAGCACGCACAATTGCCAACTGCCCTTCCCCAATTGTTGACAGGTTTGCAAGAAGAGCAACTGCCTTGTCAGCCATTCCAGTGGCAGGATCCATCAACTTAACAAGATACTTTACAGCTCCAGCTTGAACTATGCATGCCTTGTTATCATGAAGAATTGAAAGGTTAAACAAAGCCGTAGCAGCATCCTTCTTCCCCCTTAGAGTCCCAGAGGCCAGAAGACCCACCAAGGCTTTGACTGCCCCGGAGCGGCCAATTTTTGCTCTGTATTCTTCTAAAACGGATAGACTAAATAGGGTTGCCGCAGAATTTTCTTTCGCTCCATCATTTCCTGATTTCAGAACATGTATAAGCGGTTCTATTGCTCCTGCTTCAGCAATCATGGTCTTAACTTCTTCATTGATTGACATGTTCAACAAAGCAGTCACAGCATGCTCTTGAGTCAGCTTCACTTCTGAGTATAGTAGTGAAAGCAATGGCGGAATAGCACCACAGCAGCCTATAATGATGCGATTCTCCATTTTGTCCTTCGCGAGGAGCCGTAATTCTGCTGCAGCAGTAGTCTGCAATTCATTTGATTGGCTTTTAAGATCTTCAATCAAATTCTTGACATGAGAAGATATAGTTACATAACCAGAACCCATGTCCAAAAAGGGAGCAGACTGTGTTCTAATGTGGATATGGTTTCCATTTCCTTCCCCATCGGCTTTTGTTTTAGGAACGGAGAATTGATTTTCAGACAAGGGAGAAAATCCTAGTTCTTTATTTGGCAAAGGAGCAAGACAATCAAATGTAATCTCTCTTGCGAAGTTGATTGCCTTTTCACGCTTGTTGGATATCATTAATTCGTCATTTGAAACTGGAGACACATACTCAATACTGGATATGGCACTTGAGGCTGATTCGCTCCTACTGTGAATATATGACAGTTCATGGGATGGGCATCCAGTGCTTTTAATCTGCCTGATTTGATATCTGTTGGGCTCTTCTCCAATTGGTTTAGATGAGAAATCAACCTTGTGCTTCCCAAATCCATTTCCAACTTCAAGGGATGATTTTGATGTAGAATTGCTACTCTGAAGAGAGGGATGGAGACTATCAGAGCACTGTAAACTATGATCTGATGGAGTTGGAGCTGAGGTAAGATTAGCCTGCTTAGAGTTACTGGAAAGTCTTATTTGGTTTTCTTCACACCAATTTGCTATCATAGCTTTTACAGTATAATTGGGAATAAGATTCGTGTGAGCAAGCTCTTGACGGGTCTTTGGGCAAATGGTCAACCCATGATCAAGCCATTTCTGAATGGAAGCCCTCTCATAAGTTTGACCTGAAGCCACAATCACAGGATCCAACATGAGTTCCAATGACAGAGGACAGCGGAAGTATGGAGGAATTGGGACCCCACTCTCTGGTTCTAAGCGCTCAATTTTAAGCAAGCAATTACGTATTTCAGATATGAGATCCACAATTTTGTCGATATGACCTAAGTCCCCTTTTCCTTTATTGACTTCAATATTCACTCTCTCCTTTTCCACAGCCACAATTTCTTTCAAGAATTCCCTATCTGATGTCAAACTTAGTGATTCAATAATTTTCGTAAGGTGATCGATACAAGGAATGACACCTTCTCTTTTACTTCTTACAGCCTCCTCTATATGATCTGTTATCATTTCCTGTTCTAAACATTGAAGCTCCTGCATACAGTGCTGAAAAATATTTTACCAATAGTTAGCCACACAATGGGCCAAGTAAACAACTAAGCAAATGATATTAACTTGAATCCAGAAGATTACACTAAAATATAAACAAAACAGGAAAATCACTGACAAGAAATAGAAATAATGAATGCAAACTCTTTTACTAGAATCTGTTCTGTCATAGACAAACCAGACAATGCAAAAAACTGCTCCAACTTTGTACACACCTGAACACCAGTTAAACTTGGAGTGGATGGAGAAGATTGCAACAACCTAGGTAATATGTGACAAATATCTAGTGCAGAGGTTCGGATTTTCGTAAAGAGGGCTTCACTTCGCCAAACCTGCACATTTAAAAAGGAAAAAGTGAACCAAGAGTTTGAATCCTCATCAACCTGAAAACACAGGTTATTTTGTTTGAAAATTTTATAAAGCTCCATTGCACTGTCAAGGGCAAGAATAAATTAATAAAGACTACGTTTACTTTGGGAGACTCCAAAGAATCTATGGAATTCACGAAGACCACAAAGAAGTTTTTAGATCAGAGAATTAGCACATGCTAATAGATAAATAGCATTCCGAGCAAATGTGAAAACTTTATAGAAACTAGAACAAAGAGATAATAAAGTCATTTTTTCTTTTCTTTTTTTGTTGGGGTAGGGAGTTTGGAGTTGTTTTAGAAAGCATTTCATCAGGGGAAATGTGATTCGATGGACAAAATTATCCTAATTAAAGAATTACTTACACTACAAATCTTGCTCATCTTTGGATACCAATTCTCCATAAACTCCCGAGCCTCATTAACAGCCAAATCCAGTTCTTCACACTCTTTATATAGTATGTCATCTGAAGATAGTTTGTAATCAACAACTTCATCGAGCACTGGTTTCAAATGCTTTAATACCATAACCATATTCCTATAATCTTTTTGAATAGGCATAGCTTTCCTGTTCTGGCATGAAACTAGAAGAATGAATCGAGAAATACTGTTGATAAGACATCTTATAGGTGTGTCCATGAGACCTGTTTAGCACAGAAACAAAAGGAAACATGTAATGCTAATTATTACTTTGAATTATTGGCAAAAATGAGTTTCAATTACAAGATTACTTTTGTCAAGGATAACAAATACATCAATCATCACAACAAAAACATGTTCATGTTTCCATAGACTAGTTATTGCCGGATACAAAAGTAAGACTTCAAGATGAGAGCAAAAGTTTTATTTAAAAGACTTTTTATATGCATGAAGCCCTCATCAGATAGGTAAGAGTTTTTCTATCTAGACATGAAAAGTTTAGGACACCATTAACATGTGCAAATATAGATGCAGCTAATATTTGCTTGCTGCTTGATAAAACACAAAATAAACCTGAAATTTGAAGAGATTCATATTAGAATTTCATGCTGGTAGGAGTTTGACAATATAGTTAGAGTTTCCAGGCGGGAAAAATTTCAATAATATAGTTGGAGGAATATCAAATATACTGATGACTAGGTAGAGGCAGTCACTTCGATGTGATATAAAGAAGCACAAAGCAAAACCTTGTCAATTATTATCTGCACCATACATTGCAACTGGGAGAAATGGTATGCATGTCTACCAAAACCTGACTAATGAAGTTGGAGGGCCCAAAGGGACTTGGCATAATTAGGGTGATTGAAGGGTAAGAAAAGAAAAGAGAGAAATGGAAAGTAGAGTATAAGAGGATGATAATAGGAAGAGAGACAGAAAGAGATATTCAGAGAGATAGAGAGATGTTGAGAAAAAGTGAGTTTATTTTCTGTTAGAATAATGCCAATACAGGGAGTTCTATTACTTGTACTCTTCCTACATTACAGCTCAGAAATCAACTTTCAGGTAACTAACAAACAACCTGAATATTATAACCAAATTCTGTACTCAATATCCTATTAGTCTAATGGAGCCAAAAGCTTCTGAATTATAGAGAAGAGATGCTGGCTCCTAGAAAATCCTTCAATATAGCCAATTTACCACACATTTGATTTCGACACCCTAACCAATTTAAATAATTCTGGAAGTAAACAACCAGTATGCAGAGACCACAGAGTCAGCAAGCCTGTAGACCTATGCAAACTGCAGCACATCAAATGCTGCGTTCTCCTTATCAGTGAGCTCTCTTCATTACTAATAAAACAGAAACAAATTATGCCACCCTCAGTTGGCTCTTTCCCCACTCTATGAAACCCAGTTCCTGGGAAAACAAAATTTAACACAATGAAAATTATCTCACATTTACATATGCACTTCTATACAAATTAAACCTTGTATGAAATGGCTCTTTAGGAACAACCTATCTACTTATTCAATATGGGATAATGCCAATTTTTTTACCATATCCCTTAACAAAATTGTTCTTTTATCATGATCAAGGTTGGCCATTTTATCTTGGCTTTCCAGGTTTATCCAAAAGCCAAACGAAAGTTAGATAGTCTGGAAATTTGAGAATCCATGCTCACTGGTTTGGGAAAGAAACTTTTCCATCATGCATTTGATTGCCTAAGAAACCTAACGAGGGGAAAAAGAAATTGAGGATGCTAAAAAATTGAGAAAATTACATACAGAAACCGCACTTCTTAAAATCAAATACCACCATGCAACCTAGTAGAATAGAATCCCCATTTATTTTTGGAAATCAAAACCACTAGATATCCAAAATCAAATCACATTTTTCTTCCCTAACAAACCCGAGAGAGGTAAGTGAATTCACTTTATCAGACCAGTTTTTTAAACAAATATAACAGTATTACAAAACCAACTTTACAAAAGAAAAAAAAAAAAAAAAACAATCTGATAGCATAAAAAGTTTACAAATATCATCAAACCCATTTGTTAAAATGACACCCTCATCTCACCTGTACCAAACGAGTTACAGAGCTTAAAACCGGAAACAGAGGACAAACCCAACAAATATCATCATCTGCTATCCCATCACAATATGACATAAAACACAAATTGAATGAAAAAGATCTTTTTTTTTTTTAAAAAAAAAACATTCCATAAACAAAAAAACCAGAAACTGTAAAATCAAACCGTACCTCTCAATAAGCGTGCCTCAAGCCGGTGAGTCAAGGCAAAAACAGATCTTTGATGCACATTAACGCATAACTTGTGTACAACTGAAGAAAGATTTGTCCTTTGTTAACAATTAGTATAGAAATGAGAAAGTGCGACCCTTTTACATTACACAGCTGCATGAGAGAGAGAGAGAGAGAGAGAGTAAAAGAGCTTAACAATAACTATGAACAAAGCTCAAAGAAAATAAAATAATGGGCGAAAATGGTAGGCCCCTGTTAAGGTTTGTTGCAGATTTGTTGGGTTTTGTGGACGGAAAAAATTAAACAAGAATCGTGATTCTGCTAAATGAAATATAAGATTATAAAAGTAATCAATGAACAGAAAGAAGAAGGAAAGAAATTAATAAAAGAAAGAACTTTATTATTATTATTATTATTAAAATTATTAGCTGCTGTCATCCAATTCCAAATACAAACAGAATAGATTACAGATAGAAGTACCTTGATTCTCCTTCTGCAGATGAATGTAATATACTCTACCAATTTCCTAATATGCCCTTCACTTTTTTCACTTTTTATTATTTTTCCTGTTTACCTTTCTTTTTTTCATTAGTAATTATTTCTTTTTATTCAATTGCAAGTTGCAACCTCCAAACAAAACAATCAAAGTCATTATATTTTTTTTCATAATTATGTGAATAATACAAACCCCTCAAGATACACACGAGACCTTTTTTTTAAAAAAAAAAAAAGTTTGTGGTCATAATAAAGAATTGAGATATTGAGAAGTTCGATCCGGAGGTGTAACGGGTAGTCTCTCCTCAACTCGAAATTTTAAACTTCAAACCTTTCACTGCTCATATAAATGGAAAGATCAATCAAATCACGTCTAAACAGCACACTCAAATTTCACATTATGAGCGTATAATGGTGGAAAATATATTAATATTCATCTAAGACAATTTGAAGTTGTGCTCCTCTTTTCACCTACTAAAATATATACATATAGTAATAGGTGAGAAGAATTAAGGAGTGCAAATTATATTTTGACCAATTAATCTCGTTTTTATATAATTAAATTTGTATATTATCCAAGTAAATAATATGTTTAAAGGTTTTGAACATCTGATTGAATTTTTAATTGTACGAGTAAAATTTATATGAAAATGCAGTTTATCTAGAGGTATGTATGACTTTAATATCGATGAAACATAATTAAAATAAAAAAATCATCTTTCTTATCCCATCTTTTGCATACCAAAAAATGTGAAAAAAAGAGAGAGAAAGTTCTACCAGTTTGCCATTTGTCCGTTTTTATGTTTAAAAACGAATAATTGTTTCTTTGAACTCCCGACAAAACAAAAGCATTTTCCATCCATAAAAATGGATAAGCATTTGACAAATCAGCTAAAAGAAAGTTTTTAGACTACAATCATAGGTCAAGAAACTCTCTAGACACACATCTTTGGAGGCTTTCGTTAGGCTAAAGTATTAAATGCTATTGAATATAGAAAATAAAAATATTGACAGAAACTCTCAAATGAATTTTATCTACCAAACAAGGCACAAGCAAGCTTTTATTTGATTTGATCGTTTCCCTTTGAAGAAGGAATATTGACAGAAACATCATTTTTTTTTTAATCATAATTAAAAAGGATAGCTCTTTAAGCTTTTGCAGTGATGAGTCTGGCTTTTTCAAAACATCTGTGGTCTGTCTGCCCTAACAAAAATGAAGTGGTTTCCCATGCAGTCCCCTAACAAAAATGAATTAACAAACCATTTTACTTTTTAAAAATTGGATATATATTAAAAAAAAAAAAAAAAAACGAAGCATATGCATATAATTAACAACTGAACAACGACTGGTGGAGTCTTAATTAAGCAATATAAGTCGAGTCATTCATTGCACTACTCTGCTGGACTTAATTAATTACCTTCCACTACTCTATCTGCATAATTATCTAATGCCGGCTAAAATTTTAATTCCTTTCAACTAAATAATAATAATAATAATAATAATAATAAATGAAAATATTTTGAACTTTGCCACTTGTTGCAATTATATTATATTTTTTATTTTTTTGACAAATAATTATTTTAAATAAAACTTAATAATTATTTAAACATAATTGAAATTGGAAAAGAAATTATAAAGTTTAGGGTGTTTTTACACCATAAAATAATTAATTCACTAAGTACTATATATTCTTTCTCTTTTTTTTTTTTTTATTAATTCCAGTATTCAGTGAATCACTTGAAATTGTCAGCTAAGGTTAACATGATAAAAGAAAAAAAAAAAAGTTAGGGATGATATAAACTCTTAAAAGTTTAATTAGTTGAGAAAATAAATAAAAAGAATGTGACTCTCAACAATAAAGTTTGAAGTAAGCCAAATGCCCTTTATAATAAGGTAGCTCAACCTGATTTTGCATTTTCCTTTCTTGATAATGAAAAGTGATGCATCTCACGTCATCCACGGAGTACATCCTGAGCTAGTATATAAGGCTGGATTCAGTCCTTCTTCTACGAGTTAACTTTTAGAGCGAAATTAGGGGGTCCAGTTTCTTGCAAGAGTCCCTTATCAAAAAGCCTATCATTTATGAATGTTCCCTTTCTTATGTTATTAGCCTTTAAGCTTCGGTTTCAACAAGTGGGATAGTTAAAATGTAATGTAATTTGCATAATTTAGTGATAAATATATGTACGACTTAGTTAAATAAGTGAGAAGACTAACCAAACCACTATCTGATTGACATATTTTACTACTTTATCATTCACATTTAAAAGAATATTACTAATTATTTATTTTTCACATTTAAAAGAATATTACTAATTATTCAGTTCCTCACATTTTTTATTGAATTACTATTTCGTCTCTCATGTAACTGTAAATATGATATTTTTTGAATAAAGAATTAAATAAGTTAATAAAATTAAACCTGATATAAATTGCAATTATAACCAAACCTAATTAAGCCATCGGGGTGGACACATTTGCATTTGGACATCCTCTAAAAGCCACTGTATTGAAGTGTCTAGCAATTGATATGCATGCATGCCAATCAATCCCACATGTTAAACCAAATCATTTAACTAACAAAGTAATAAACATTAATTTGTAAATTACATTAGAAAGAATTTTATTCATATACCAAAAAATTGGACAACTTTTTATTAGAATTCAATAACATTCCTGAATAAAATTAAAATTAAGTGATTTTTTCAATAAATATTGAAATAAGTAACCATATTAAAACAAATAATAAATTCAATTAACATAGTAAAAATCAAGACAGTAAATTATTTTTATTTGAGTCATTGTTGATTAGGTTAGGAGTTCAGTGACCAAAAGCGTACGCTGGTTTCCATGTTTGGTTTGATTTGCCTCCTCGTGTAGAAGCAATTCTTCTTCTGACTTTAGTCATTAATAATCCGTCTTCTTTCCCAAAAAAAAAAAAAAAGTAAATCATTATAAGGGTTAGTATCCTTCTCTCCCTCTCTTCCGTTCAAATGAAAATATATAATATGATCAATCAAATATGAAAATACCACTTTCAATAATGTCAAGTCAGAAATGCAAAATTTAAAATTTTGTACTAGTTTTACAATGCTTTCAACTTTTATTCTCTCGCAACTTGCAAGTTTAAAACACAGAGGTCAAAACATTTGTGTTATATCACTCTTAGCCCTTTAATTTTTTTTGTTTTTTTTTTAATTATTAGGCAATGCCAAGTGCCAACCATGTAATTTGGCGTATACGCCATGTATCCTATTTCAAAGGACACGTTCATTAAAGATTGGTTCCCCAATTGGGGGAATGGACTTGGAACAAAATCTTGGAACACCCAAAACCATTTGGAATCTAGTGGACTCTTGCTTCTAGGATAATAAAATATTTACAAATGTTGCAAATGAAATCTAATCTGATTGACTATATATATATATATATATATATATTATATTTCACTATTTTAATTAAATTAAATCAAATTCAACTTTTATTACTGCTATAACAATTTTTTTGTTTCCATTACTGTTTTATTTATATCTTCATTAATCTCAAGACACCATATATCTTTCGCTACCACTATCCTCCATCTGGTTCTAGATATAAACAAGTAATACAAACATGAAAAATGTACACATGACAAGCACGTAGATGCGTACAGAATTCTTTCTTGCATCTGTCTCGTCCTAATATCAAGAGGAGCGGCCTTATTTACAGAATTCTTTCTTGCTTTTCTGTCCGGTGTCTACTAGCCATGAAACCTATTTGCATCTTCACACTTTATATGCTCCATTTTTAATGTACAGAAAAAGCTCGTAAGCAAAAAATGGTAAGATTGACAAATTTTCAAAAAATAGTAATAGAATAATGATCATGTTCACTTTTCAGACAGCATAGAGCCTTATAACCTGGCTTAACTGAGCTCGGCAAACAGGGCAAACGCCTTTCTTGGCTTTGATCTCACTCAAACAAGCCATGCAACCGGCCATGTGACCACAAGGAATGCATGCACCTTCTACGGGAGCTTCCCAACAGATTATACACGAGGACGAACCATCTCCATCCTTCACATTAATTTTTACAGAAGCTCCACACTCTACAGGTGGAAAAACTGGATCCACTGGACTAAAATCAATTGTTGGATACTGGATTGGTCCATCCAAAGCCTCATCAGGAATTGGAGGAGCCGATGGAGCTGAGGCAATGATTACACCACTTGTTTGAACAACATGAGAAGTATTATCGATGTTCTCCACATGACCCTGATTGCCAGTAGACCCAGAACTAGACACACCCCATCCATTGTAGTCTTCTTTTTCTTCCTTATCCATCCATCCACTACTGCTTGCCCCTGAATTTGTGGATGCAACAGTTGTGCCCCACCCATTGTGACTCTGACCATGTAAAGAATTTCTCCAGTCATTTGCATTAATTGTTTCAGGCATCTGGTGAGTATTCAGAGGTGGCCTTTCTTCGGCAGCAGACTGAATGGAAGCACTAATTGCCATTGCTAAGTCCAGAGCTTCTGAAGATGTTTGTTGACTGATCACTGGAAATGCAGCTTCAGTGTTATGGTGAGTTGGCAGAGGCATAACCTGAAACAAATGAAAATGGAACTCAGGTGGTGGCGGCATAATACAGATGAAACAAAAACTCAACAAATGGCATTTGTTTTGGAAGTTCATTAACAGGAGCAAGGCATACACAACCTACTTTTCCAAACTAAACCATAATAGCCAATACTAAAACATTTCTTAAGAACAGGCTCTCCTCTCTTTCTTCAAATCCCAGAATATTCAAGCTCATGCCTCAACTATGCTGATTGATTTCACTGCATTCCTGTGGCAGAGTTGTATGTTTTAAATAAATATTTCCGAAGTACCCATGTGTTGATATGGACAATATTTTATGCGTAAATATGAAAAAGGTTTGCCAAAATGATATTCAAATCATTAAAATATTTTAATAACAACTATTTCTTTAAATTACCACTGCTACGAAATTTAGATTTTTTTTTTTCTTTTGTGGGGGGGGGGGGGGGGGTGTGGGGTGGAGGATTTCACTCTGTCTCCATCTGCCATGTCAAACATATATGACTCAGTGTCCGTTTTGAAAAACTCAGTGATTGGATTCTTATGTAAGAATTGTTCCAAACACCGTGTATATTAAGGTTGAATTCCATTTATTTTGTTTTTTAATTTTTTTTATTTATTTAGAAACAACCAATAATATTACAACTTTAAGAGACTAGAACATAAATTATAATGATATTTGTGAAATTTGACTACAAGCCCAGTCTAACTAAATTGAATTCTTGTAACATCAAACATCAAATTTAAAATGACATAATTTCTAAATACTTCAAAAATCAAAATAATTTATTTTCTATAAAAATTATCTCATCTTCAAACATAGGAATTGATACATAATTCTTTTAAATCGAATTCTTGCAAAATTTAGCTTTCCAAACCAGAAAGAGAAAAAAGAAAGGGGGTTCAATCTTCATATCTTCTACATAAAATATAGTTTAGGTCAACACTGAGAGTACTTCACCAATTGCCTATTCTAAATTGGCCATAATTGACACTGATGTTCAAGTAGGTGCATACAATTGACAAAGGGAAAAATGGTACTAGTTGGTATTTGGACTAAAGTTTTCAATTTTTCAGGAACCCTTTAATTTGCTCAAAACAACTCCATTAAATATGTTCGGCAACTGTAAATAGCAGTATAAAAGCTGTTCCATGACTAGTATAAACATTGTCCCCCCCACCCCAGGCTATTTTGAGTTACCACTCTCTAAGGGCAAACCATGCTTCATTTTTATGTCCTATTGTGTGAATAAAGTATCCACACTGAAATGAAAACATAAACCTATCCAAAATGCTAAAGAAGATAAGAAAATGTTGCTCATATAAAATCATCCTCCACAAACCATGGCATTATCTGTGACTACCACAACTTGTGTTATATCTCAAAGATGAGATTATTTTGTTCAAAATATACGAACCAATTCCAAGGATAGTGATCAACCAGAACTAAATTTATGGAATACAAGAACTGCATAAAACGGGTGTAGTATACCTGTGGAATTCCTTTGCATGCATCATACAACTTGTGAAGCTGCTGTTTGTCACCCTCATTGGATGATGCAAATCTGTATCGAGTTTCTGGTAGATAAATATATAGTAAAAGAAGCTTCAGATCACAAGGCAAAACTTCACATATGAGATTAACATTGTCATACAAATAAAGAGGAAAACAAAGAGTATGAAATAGAATATGACTACGGCTCACATGTGATAGTTAATTCAACTGTCAGTTAAGACTTCCAGATTTGCTGTACCACTGTATGGCCATAAAGGTCTCAAGTTATTTGAAAGTAACTTATCCAAAGACTTGTTAGATATTTAACATAAAATGGAAAGCTTGTTTTAGCTTCTTGTTATCTAGACCTTTGAGGTTCATTATCGTACATTTGAAAAAAAACAAATTCATGTGATCAAGGATCATACTAGTGCATCCAAGATTAGGCAAATCAAATGCTCTCCAATGTCCAACATAAAGTTGCATCACAACATTACCATTGCACAAGAAACAACCAAAGGGAAAAGCAGGCCAGGCTGCAAATATTCCACTATTATTAAACAAACACATCAGAAATCCTTAAATGCATGATACTCAGCAACTACAAATAGACAATATCGAGAAATATTATGCACAACAGAGTTATAGTAAATGAAGCAACTTGTAATGCCTTTATTTTTATTTTTATTTATTTTTTTGAAGGATTTATAAGATGTTTCATTCAGCAAGACAAGGAAAAAAATGTCATTCAAATAAAAAGAAAGCAACCAATTATAATGATATTTAATAGAATGACCAAAGAACAGTGAAATTACAATGTCAAATAACCATACAATTCATTCTTTACAAGGTGAAAATTTAACTGTTGTTTTGCCAAATGTCATGGCGTTGTTTGTAAATTATCCTTCCATTAACAATGAATCAACAGCTTACTTGTAGAATGATCAAATATAGTGAGCCCAGGATCTGACTGATGAAATTTGGGTTCCTCAATCTTTGCCTTCCAAAGAGCAACTACTGTACGAGGTTGAGCATCCTGTTTATTAATCAACACTAAACTTGAAAGATTCACAAATTAACAACAGAAAATATAACCGAGTCAAAGAAAGAATTTGATATTGTTAATGTTGAAGTACAATATTCATGTTTCCTACTTTCCAGAAAGAATTCTTAGACTGGATCAACCAGTTGGCACATATGGCTGCTCCAGTGGTGGGAATTTAGTCTAGTTGATTTAAAGCCCAAAGGAGGTACAACAACAACATAAAAACAAAAACTTAAAAGAACCAAAGGAAATTAGGGGAACATTATGAATATATTGCCGAAGCAAGGTTGCCAACTCCACCACTAGCCAGCAAGAGCTCTTTGTCCATATTCAAGTTTATACTGTCGTAGAAAGTAAAAGAAGACCACATAGATCCGCCAAACAACTAAGTATCATCTTAATTGTAAAACTTTTGTTTCAACTGTTCATCCTGTCCAATTGAAGGGGCCTCCTGTTAAGCATGCCATTTACAAACACCTAGACTTGAAGGAAGCTTGAAAAAGAATATATGACTGAACCATATTATTAACTAGGAAGTCTTCAAAATTTATTTAACATAGGCAGAAAGTGAAGCATAAAAGATACTGATAGCATAATCTAGACCATAAGTCTGGAAGCAAAGTAAACAGTTAGAGTTTAATTACCATACCTGCAAAGTAGAATAAATGGCAAGCTCCAACCTGAGGGGCTTCATGGGGTTACTGGAACCACAAGGTATAACAACAACCCATCTGTAACCAGGAGTCTTAATCAGCTATTCATTTAATGCTTCAAGAATGGTAAAAACAAAAATAACACAACTCAACCCTCAGAAAAAGAGGTGCAAGCATAAGAAAAGAGCACTGTAAGAAATTCATTAAAAATATTAAGTGGACACTTTACTGACATTTTTCTTGATAATAATTGAGGAGCTAATGCTTCAAGAAAGCCTGGACCATGAAACTCCCGTAGCCATCCAGAGAAAAAGCAAATATGATTCTGAAAATGAAAATATGCCGTTAGAACTTTGGCCATATAACCATCTTCCAGAATCCAAAGCAAAATTTGACAAAGTTGTGGTTATCACAGTTTTCAAGCTCACCTCAATAGCACGGACGACATTGATATGCCCCTTAATTCTAGCGATATCTAGAGCTGTGTGACAATCATCATTCCTCACTAGAGCGTTTGCTGAAATATTAATGGAAAACCCATCAAATTCAAAACCCAAAAACACAACTTGACATCTCACTATTCTCAAACCTGTTAAAAACATAAAAAACACAAAGACATACCTCCACTGGAGAGAAGTAACAGAACAGTCTGTTCCAGGCCTCTTTTTGCTGCGTGATGCAAAGGAGTACCCGCATGACGCCCTGCAGATTAAGAATGTGCGTTACATTACTTGTATGGGAGGAAGACACCAATCAAACATGGAATAACTTTAGGCATGCTCTTAAGCCATAGAAACTGACCAGGACGATAAGCATTTACATTAGCTCCCATTTCAATCAAAGTTTTGGCAACATTGAGCAGCCCAGAATCCATGCAAGCCACAATCAGAGGGGTTTTCCCTTCACTGTCAATCCACTGCACCAAGAACGAAACTTCAGACTACAAATGTCTCCAAACAAAAACATTACCATTTGCAATCAGAGCTCTAAACCAATACGATTGCACACGCACAATTAAAACTTCTTCGATTGTTTTTCACAAAATAAAGTTCAATTCTTTCTAATCCAAATTAAGTTTGGTATTACATTTCCAACAAATTGAAGTAAATATTAAGCGTTAAATTTAAAGAAGTAATTAAGAAATAGAAGAAATATCCAATTTTTATATACCTCAAGATTAACACCTTCTCTGCAAAGCGCTCTAATGGCTTCCACATTCCTAGTATTGACCAGCTGATACAGCAACTCTTCTTTCGATTGGTTTTGGGTCATTGAATCCAAACTTTGACCCATTATTACAACTTTGAAGGATCTTTTCTCCTTCTTCTTCTTATTGAATAATTGAACGAAGACGCGATATTTAGATACTGTATATATATAAGGATATTCAATGGACACAAGGAGAGAGAGGGGAACGTGTGAGAAGAAGAAAACTTAGCAATGAAGAGAATGCCAAATTATCTTGGAGGTAGGGAACTTCCAATTGACTCTGTTGAACCTGTGCAGTTGATGTTTCCATAATATTTTTATTTTCGGTCTCGTAAAAAATTATGTATATGTGAAAACCAAATTAAAACCAATTATTTTTCATGTATTCATAAACAACAACGTTTTTCCAATAAAACCACATCTTTTTGATATTTTTTCCATTTTGCCTTTTTATCATATGCTTAGAGGTTACTCAGTGTAAACTAAATTAATCTAATTTTTAAATACTTTTTTTAATAAATAAATTATCTTAACATTTAATTTGATTAGTTTAAAATATGTGATAATTAATTTTTTTTTCATATAGAACCGACTTAATATAAGTTTAAGTCTCGTAAATCTAATTCTCTTAATGGTAATTTAGCATTTTTACATTTCTTTACAACTACAATACTAAGCAAATTAAAATATACTTGCTTACTGCTAACTTCTTTGAATTTCTATCCATTATGTATATTTCTTTAATGATAGAAATAAAATGTAGTAGTTTTAAATTATTTTTAAAAAAATTCCTTGATAGCTAAAATATCAAAAGATTTTCCTTTGGAAGAGAAAACTCCAAAAATCTAAAAGTACAAAAATGTTGCATAAATTTAATAACTTTTAAAATAAAAAAATAGAAAAAAAATTCATAAAATGAATATACCTTTTTTCCAAAAAAAAAAAAAATTTTTGAGTAAACGATAAATAGCAATCGTATCAATAAAATTAATAATTATATCAACAAAATTAATTTTAAATAAAAAAAGAAATTAAATAGAAAGCCCCCAACAAAATGCAGGTAGTTTTATTAGCTCGTAAAATACTATTTTTGGAATAATGACTTTTCATTCTCGAAAAAGTTCTACATATTTTTCATTTAAGTGTTCATTTTTCTGACTAAAAACAGTTACTTTCACTCTAACTAAAAAATTCATCATAAAGAATTACTTTTTTAATATTTTTTAAAAACTAAAATAATTATTTTGAATAGGAATAATTTATTTTATCATTTTCATAAATATTAAATTATATATTTATTATAACAATTTAAAAATTATAATTTAAACATTCATGTATTGTTTTCTAAAATTATAAAATTCAGTTTCCTTTCAAAACAAAACCAATTGCTTTGAAAATTAGTTCAGAACAGAATAAACTTTTTAGTAGGATTTGGAAAATTGAGAAATTGTCTCCAATCATTTGAAGCAGTGAACAAGTATACACAAATTGGTCACTGATCATTTTTCTCCTTATCACTAAGCTGCTGTCGTATCCTTTGTTATTGTGTATATAATACTTGCTTTCACAAACCAACGCATTTCGTGCTCTGTAATTGCAGAATGCTGGCCCTTCCAAACATAAGAATGATAATA
Source organism: Jatropha curcas (assembly GCF_041381405.1). Lineage (NCBI taxonomy): Eukaryota > Viridiplantae > Streptophyta > Magnoliopsida > Malpighiales > Euphorbiaceae > Jatropha > Jatropha curcas. The sequence goes on along the minus strand of NC_143153.1, from coordinate 2,551,477 downwards.
ATTTGATTCTACTGTTATAAGCAAAATCTTCACCCAAGGTAATACATATGAGATAACCTTAAGGCTTCAAACATAAAATGAAATCATTAACTGAATACAGGGGAAGCATACTACAAGAAAATAAAAGGAAGCATGTCAAGGAAAAAAAACACCTCTAATTCTGAGTCTACCCTCTTAGATTTCTGTTGTGCACGATTCACTAATCAGACTGAGCCACCACTAAGCAGCTCCACTAACTCGCCTTTCTTCATCTTTGAATACCCTTTTACACCACGAGACTTTGCAAGTGCCCTCAGCTCTGGCAGCTTCAAAGAACTTAAATCCTCGTGTTCAATCTGTTGTTCTTTTTCACTATCCTCATCAATATGATCAGTATCTGAAGATTCCCCTTCAGATAACTCATCGAACACATCAGTATCAGGGAAAGAGGACTCCAGCTCCTGCTCCAATTCCAACTGTGGTAACTCTGGCTCCAATTCCAACTCTGGTTCCTCTGGCTCCAATTCAGACTGCTGGACAGTGTCAGGAAGCACTTCAAATTGCTCCTTTTTCTCATCAGTCAAATCCAAATAAGTTGTAGAATAAACAGAGTCCTCACTTGAATAACTGGGCTGAAATTTCACTTGTGGAACTGGAGACTTGCGCCGGAAGTTTGATGGCGGTCTAGTGAAAGACGAGGAATTAGGTTCTAGGACTCTGCTCCTTTCTTTATTATTTGGATTAAAGAAACTAGTGCTTTTATTCTCATTGTGTTTTCCACTCTGTTCTGGCGAGTCCGCAGCAAAGTCTTCATTGATGACTTTTCTCTTACCTTGCTCTATGGAGTGTTTCCTCAGCAGCTTAAGGAGGGAATCCACAGTTTCGCTCTCTTTACCTTTCCCTTTAGCGGCTTCAGCCTTCTTATCTTCTTTGACTGCAGCTCTTTCACGCAGCTTAGCCTGTACCTTCCTGAATAGTTCAACAATTTCCTTCTCTCTGGGCCCTGGGGCTGCAGTGGCTTGGAATTTTGGGGTAGTTGAGAGGGAGTATAGTGGCCCATTCTTTGAAGTTAACAGATCAGATTCATCAAGGTTTTCAAAGCTATCTCTCTCTTCATTTTGTCTGTTCCTGTTTCGGGAGAAACCCTGTTTGCTTTGTTTTGAGAAGTCTGGATTCCTCCTAGGACCACCAGAACTTGCTCTGCACACAAAAGATGCTGCCCCAGAAGCACATTTTATGGATGCAGTCTTGACCTGTGGATAGATTCGATAATTACCAATAGAAGAACAGTAAGATACAGCAGCTGCTTTCCCAGAATCTTCCAAGTGAGGGAGACATCTGCATTCTGAAGGTCCATAACCTGCAAGAAGCATATATCCAGACATAAGAACAAGATGATTACCTGCAACTTCTTAATTTGGTTTAATTTTTTTTAGATGAGAATAAAATTCTGGACTTCGGGCACATCATTATCACTGAGGGAATTAACTATTAAAAAATGCTTTGGCACTGGTTAACAAACATATATTGCATACAAACATAACAGATACTCTGGCATTCTCAACCTTATTAGCATTGTGCAATTCTTTGGTTCTAGGCATGGAGCAATATTTGCTTCTCATTTCCAAATATAACAGTGTACGCTTTATTCAGCTACTCTTTGCACTTCAAAAATAAATTAAATACAAGGAAGAACAAAATAACTTCATATGCCATTGAACAGTCACAGAATCACCAGTAGGCTGCATCTTGACACAAAATACCACAGCCATACACCAGCACCCAGGCATCCACAATCTTTCCAGTTTCCATACCAGCACATTTACATGTAGGGTCTCATCCTCAGCTCCTTGCAAATGAAGTAAAAAATTGTAAATGCAATCTCTGCTACTTTATTGTAACTTTAGGCAAATCTCTCTACTAGCAAACTACTAGGACTTCATCAGAACCATCAAAAGTCTAAACCACGGAAAAACCCAGCTCTAGGCCCATTCCCACTAATTTAGTTTTTCTTGCCTCTAACACAATTGGCAACATAAATTTTAAGATTTCTCATGCACTGAATTAGAGGAGGTCTTAGTTCCAAGTAGCTAATATAAAGTAAATATCAAGGAAATCACGCCAATTCATGAAACTATACACTCATTCCAAATGCCAGAGCGGCCAAATTCTAAAACTAACAGTCTCTATAACTAGATACTACCATTGGAAGGCAAGAAAAATTCATCACGAAAAAAACTCATCAAATGCCTGAAGTCAATATCCAACGCAGAGTTAGGATCAAAAGCAACAAATAAATTCTCAAGGTAAAAAGGACCTACCAAACGAAGAGAAAAAACAGTATAATCAACACAACCACCAAAATGCGAATCTTTCGTTTGAAGCTACAGAGCAGCCTCTCTTCCAATGCAAGATCTATAATCATTTCGTCGAATATATGGTGCGCAACAATTTAACTTCGTACGAACAAACAGATGAGGAGGCAAGGAAATATCCCAACAAAGTTCAGGAGAAAATGAATCAAAACTAAGCAAATGAAACCTAAGAGACTTACCACAGCAACAAACAATATATTAATTATATACATCCACAGACTCCATGTAAACGCTGTAACTAAACCACAGATTCTTTCTACCCAATTGGAAAGAGTTCAAATAGGACCAAACGAAAGGAGAAAAAAGGTGAAGGAATAATCCTCCACAAAAGAAACCAATCTGTGCCAAAACTACTTGAGCCAAGAATATAAGCACTATCACATTTAGGCCCATTCTATATGCTAGAGCTACTGCAAGGAAGTGCAGCAAAAAAAAAAAGGGAAAATAGATTTTTGGGACACCCATTTCGCCAACGACCTCGTTTGAATCCCAAGTTTTCTCCTTTCCAATTTCCTCTGTTTTCCCAGGAAACAAACAGAACCTAGAAGAATTTTGAAAACCAAATTCAAAGGGACTGAGAATAGACATAAAATAGAAGTATACCTGGAAAGTTCTTAGCGATGAAATGCACTGCCTGCGACATTGTAATCGAGCTTGAGCTTGGGAAACGGGAAATTAATGGCGCTTTTGCATTTTATTTCTTATTTTCTTGCAGTAATTTTTTTTTTTTCCGCTTAATATATAGACACTGATAAGGTATATTTTAGGTATTTCGCGATTCAAATGGGCAACAAAAGAAACCTAAGCGGGTCAGCGATCGGTTTTGGGCAGAATCTCAAATCAAACCACATAAATAAACCCAAATAAAATGGAAATTTAAAAAATTAAAACACAAATCTGAATTTCTTTTTCATGGGCAAAAATCTAAAATGAAAAGAGCAGTCTACGCACAAGTATTTTATTCAACAAAGCCAATATATCATTTAAACTTAATCATTAATTGCAATAAATTATTACTACTTAATTGAAAAGTAGTAACAAATAATTTTTGGTAATTAAGTAAAATTAAAATTAAAATTAAAGGACAATTATAATATTGATTATATCACTCTAGCAAATTCAATAAATTAGAAATAGCTTATATTCACAATCGAAAAATTCTCCTATCTTTTCTTTTAACTTTTCTATATCGAAATAAATAAATAAATATAAAATAAAATAATTAATTACTTTAGAACAATATAATCACCCAAAAAAAATAAAGCTAATCTACAATAATAAAGAAAAATTCATTAATGATAAAATATTACATGTGGATTTGTTGGATTAATTCTTTTTTTATTAGAACCAAAAATTAAAATTTTAATATTTTTAAATCCGACCTAATTAACGATTGAAATCAAATCAGTACCTAGACCAAATAAGACATACCGAATGCTCACCACTTGTCCATTGTAGCATAGGCACAGACACTAGTTCAATTCAAATTAGAATTGAACCGAATATTTGTGAACTATAATTTACTTGGAACCATTGTTTCTCTGATTTGAACCAAATTTCGGTTTCAGACCAGTTAAGATTGTTATTGCTGAAGAAAAAAAAAACAATTAGGATAGGCCTGGAATTGAGTGTTGAATTGTCAGTTGATTTGGTTCAATTTGATTCGTTTAACGCATATAAAAATGATTTTAATTGATTTTGTATTTAGCCAATTGCAGGCCTGATTATTTTTAATGCCCAACGATCTTACTTTTAATTTAATTCAAGCGCAAATTTAAAAAATATTTTTATATTTTATATTTTAATAAATTAATGACCATTTTCATTTGCGAATTTTTTATAATCTCTTTTTAATTGAATATTTGTACTTTTTCTTTTCTTTTCAAATATTTCTAACATTTTATTTAGTTAATCATAAAATTAACTTTACAAAATTTAAATTACAATTAACTTGAAATTGATTTAATTTTTATAATGATTTGCAAAGTTAATAAATTTGTTTTCTTTGTACGAGTATTTTAAAAATTATTGAAAATAAAATGTATTAACTTTTTTCTAAATTTTCATTAAAATTATTTTTTTTAAGAAAAAAAATTAAGTATAATGTCAAAATCATATTCCCATCTTTTTTTTTTAAAGAGGTTAAAATCATCTTCTCAGTAAATTTTTTATCATGTCAAAGCATAATTAAAATTTTGAATTGAACTCGTTGAAACAAAATCAAAGGGCTACGTAAATTGAAATTTTCTAACAACATTGATTTTATTGCTCAGGACAACAACTACACGTGAGAGGAACCAGTTCGGAGTGCCATTCGAACATCAACCGCTCAACAGAAACAAAAATAAGGAAATCATTAATCCTTAAAAGAAATAGAAAAATTAAGAGAGAGACATGGCCGATAAAGGCCTGGAATTTATTTTAAAATTAAATAGAGGCAAAAATCCCCAAGCACTAAAACTTAGCACTGTAATATCAGATCTTGAGCAAGTTCATGTATAGTATAGCAATGAAGGCCATCAACGAGTCCCAAGAAGAGATTCCAGAAAGAAGCAACACAAAGATTCCATTTTTCTTCTTTTCCTGGTCTATCTAGATTCTTCACATTACAAATTCCATTCCAATGCAATTTAAATAAAGTTGAAACTCAGAATTGAACTAGGACAGCCTTCATGGTTTAGAACCGGTTAACCAAATGCCGAATCAAAGCCAAAACTAACACTAATTATGCGGCCTCCCATAACATGTAAACCTGAACAGTTCAAAATTTTAGTTTTCTTTTGCACTTTAAACCAAAAAATCAAAACAAGGACAATAATACACGCACAAACCAAATTATTTCGAGCATTTGACTTGCATGGTTTATGCTTTGTGATTTCTTGCCATCTCATCCACATCTAGTTCCACTTCCAGCACTGCAGCATCCTTGCGCATGCTGTAATCACTGGTCAAGGAACATATGCGGAAGAATTTTCAGTTCCGCTTCAAATATGAACCATTTTACAGCAGCAAAGTTTTCAGCTGACTAGTGTCAAGCAGCTCACCTGTTCTGAACAGGACCGTGATCTACAGCTGTTTGTAGACAATATATGACTCGGCCAACTATGTCCGACATGGGAACTGGACCAAATATTCGACTGTCATTGGCTTCCTGTGATACCAACCAACACCCCAACGCCGCCCAGCAAAAAGGGACAAGAAAAGGAAAAAAAATTAAATAAGCTGCCCAGGCCATTAAATAGCAAACACAGTGCAAGATGCCAAATATACTACCATCTGAATTACTCTGATGGAAAGAGGAGAAAAAAAATAAAAAAGATGATGATAACAATGATGATAAGAGTGTACAGCAATCTTTAAATTTATTTCATGATACTGTGAGAAGAGAACATGATATAGAAGTTATGAAAAAGTGCTCTTTCATGATGAAGGCAATCAGAAATACGGACATTCTAAACCAGCACATATAAATAGACAGATATAAGCATCAGCACAGTTGGGATGTTTAGAGAAAAAAAAAAAAAGAAAAAAAGAAAAATGGGACCCATGCATCAACCTCTTGTGTGCATGCTAAGATGACATGTGCTACCAACGGACTTCATTTGCAAACCGTAATCTACCACATTATACCTTTTGTCTAGAGAAGGGGGAGTAAGAAGAAAGCGAAAAGGCAGTTTCTCCAAAAATACCCACCATCTACCCTTTTCCCCCTCACCTGAAGAACTTACCTGCAGGGGGGAAGATAAGGCTCTCAATGAATGGCATGATGGACAAATCATGAGTGAGAAACATGGAGGCCTAAACTAACATCAATGTGCTTAAAAATGACTACAAGTTTTCGGCAAATCGGGAGTATAAAATTAACCCTCAAGCAAGCTGTACAAATGAAAAGAAATCATCCAAATAATGCTGTCGTTTGCTATTCTTCCATTTGGATCTCTTGTAACTCATTTTTCCTTTCAGAGCTCAGTTCAAGAGACCAAAGTGCAAACTAGCGCCATAAGAAAGGATCTAAAATCAAATGTGTATTAGAACCGTTAGCTATTTTCTGCAGCTAGTAAGAGGATTAGAACCTGAACAACAAAATACAATCATTTTAAGAAAATAAACTTCGTGACTTGCAAGCTAAAATAACATGACTGCATAATTTTTCCTTAACAGATATCAAGTCAAGTCACCAAGCAAAACAAAAAGTCCAGTATGGTTCCTGATTCTAAATTTAGACCAGCAGCAGGTTTAGTAATGATGAGAAGCTAATATAGAGAGCAAAATAATTTTTCCAAAAAAAGAATGGTGAGTTTTAGAAATAATTTATATAGTGGAAATAAAAGGTAAAATGTTGCTATTCTGACATTAGTGAACTCATTTTTATAAAAGAAAGGGAGGAGGAAAGCGGGGAAGGGGAGAAGAGGATAACAAGGAAATGCAACATATTTAAGATTAGATGCCTGAATGTGTTGATTTAATCTCATATCAAAAGGGCCAATACCTTGGCTTTCAAGTTCTCATTGTCAGCCAAAACCCAACACTCGTCCTTCTCAAGAACAAAAGATTCATCCTTTTCATCAGTAGACACCATTTCGTACCCTTCAACTGCAGCTAATCTTCTGACTAGATAGTTGTCCGATTTTGCAGGATCCTTCAAAACCACTACATCTCCAACTTTAACATACCTGTCAACAAATAATTAGCAGTTAGGTATCATGACAGTTTGCATAAAAAGAATAGAAATTTGAGAAACGTTAAATTGTGCTAATGTCAAGGTTGGTATAAACAAATAAAAAATATAAAGAGATCCCAGTTTGTAATATACAAGAACTCAGTATCAGTGAACCTGAATCAGATAACACTTGTATTATGTAATGAATGTTTATCCTGATGATATAAAAAAGAACACTGCAGCACTAGATCTGAGTGAGAAAAATTACCTATAATTCCCTTTCCTTTTCTTTGAATATCCTAAGGGTATGTATTGTTTTAATATATATTTGACAATAGACTATAACATGTTTCCATACACGAAACCGAAGAATAACAAAAAATCAAAAAACAATTAGGGTTGGGTATACTTATTAGCATATCCATCACCTATTTTTAATACAACCTATATTCATTAGGTATGGCCTTCAAGCCTAATAACTTAAATTCTTTTTAATTGGATGCAAACAATATGGTTCATTGACAAATTGCACCATCATAACCTTAAGACCATGCTACAGCTTGCAATGCAAGAAGCATTGAGCACTAGGATACCCTTTTAATACTGCTCATGCATCAAGCCTCCCACCAGATTTGTTTCCTTAGTATGATGTCATCCCACGTAACGGATTGCTAGGCGTATTAGTATCTTCATTCATTGTCAATGTCTCATATTCTTGCAGTTGACTGTATGTAAATTTAGTATGGTGTTGTATGCATTAGGCCGTCCATCTATTAATATTAGCTTTCGGCTAGATGCTCAAACACCAATAAAGTTAAGTAGGAACCACTCCATGCTGTATTGAGAAATTGTATTTTAATTGACATGCTAAATTCAGTGCCTCGCAGGTAAAACTCTTAAATGTATGTAAATTTTGTTAGTTTAACCCAATTCTCACCGCTTTATATGGTTCCAATGAACCGAGATTCAATTTCTTATTTTTGGTAATACACCAACAAAGTCATAATTGTTACGACAACAATTGAAAATGATAATTAATACTTCCAAGGTTGGATGTAGCTCTTTTACCAATGAACATCAGTGTTCATATGCACTAAATAATAAATATATCTTGATGTGAAAGAGAACAAGTTATCTATATATTCAATTCAAAGCTCTTCATCTGCTGATGTTGAAGGGATATTTAAGCTGGTCCAATTTCATGAATATTTCCAAGTCATTAGCCTTTATTACTCTCTTATGCAGAAGTCTTGGACCTTTCCACATATATATCTTATTGACGTGGAATCCTCACTCACTTATGCACAGTGTACCACAACAAATTTCCCCCAGGACATGAGACTGTCACCAAAAGCCTCTGTACCTCCCTACTGCCCCAATCATACTACTTGTCTCACCCAAATCATTCCACTTGTTATGTTAACACCATGCTTATACTAAGAAAAGCACCAAAGAGTGGATTGATTCATATTGGGCACAAACCTTAAACTGAAAGCTTAAACCAATATATCATGTATCTTTCCACACTTATATCAGGTCTCTCAACTTTTATCCAAAATGCATACCAAAAGGACAAGTTTATTGTCCTAATCCCTAACCTTCACAATTTTTGCATAAAAGTCACTCTCAAGAAATAAACATAAAATACTAAACTATGAACCTCCAAAATTTTAAAAAGTACAGAGATGCAAACAAATTCTACACTAGACCACAAATTTTATATATGGCTATCGAATGGAACCTACTTCTAAACTTACCCAGAAAGATTTCCACCCTCAAAAGCTCTCGTATACTGCAAATGTCCAAAAAAAGAGTAATTCCAATAACCTCCTTATGCCTTCAATGCTTGAAGTCTTGAAGGTATCCTTCATCTCCACATCCCCATCTATACCCAATTATTTTTCAAGAAATACATGCACCAATTGCCACAACAATCTCACCCATTCACAATAATAGAAGACAGAGATCAATCCACAAGAACTCTCAGAGAGAATGAACCTACTCATATATGTTTCAGAGCCAATTACTATTTAATAATTCCATACAAATGGAGAGGAAATAGTAAATCAAAAAGTTATTAGATAATATTTATTCAAAAAAAAAAGTCTAGCACCAAAAGGCACTATCCTTTTTAGATGATGCCTGACTGTTAATTCCCACCTCCCACTGATGGCATTCCAACGCAGAACTTTATTACAGTAATATCCAAGGACTTATTATCTCAAGGCAGGACATCATACAACCGAACGCCGTAATCCTAGAGGCACCATAAGCATCCATTCCAAACTTTGGTTGTATAGCAACCCACCTATCCTGCATAATATAAGGCTGAATTCCTATTTTCATAGATTATACAGTAACCTAGAAGGATTTTTATAGAAGCTCAATTCTTTACTATATGAGCCAAAAAGTGAACTGTAAATCAACCAAGACACAAGATATCTCGTTCCTACTATCTTCTATAACATTAATCAAATAATATGCTTCACTACAATAATTGAGAAATCCAAGTATGCCACATCAACTCAAGACAATATAGAAGAACTTCTTTCAAAATGAGAACAATGGCGTCATAAAACTTACACTGGGTCTGCAACTGGTAATTTTCGAACAAGAAGAGTTCCCCCTTGCTCTCTAATTGTCGGGACCATTTCTTGCCCTTTGTTCCAGTGTAAATATGTCAACCTCCCTTGAAATAGATTTTTCCAAATTGCATCACCAACTTCAGTATCAGTGATTTGACCTCTCTTATAGTTCTGCATTACATTTAAGGACAAAGGTTGCCAATCAATTTAAAACTAGCTCTGGTATTGCATTTAGAAACATTTTTAAGCATGTTAAAAAGAAGCAAGTCCTACAGTACACAAATCCGTCTGCAAGATATTGATGCAAGCTGGTATTGCTAAAACAACAGATCACACAGTAACAACTAACAACAATGGATTGTTGAGCTAAACAACAAATTGAAGTGATCACATAATATATATCAACAACGTATTGTCCAAATTGTTCATACTGGAGGACTGCTCTATGTAATTTAATGAAACCACAAGGGTATGCAGTCTCTGTATCTTAGCCTAAATTTTATGAGCTCCAAAGTTGCTTCATTATGGTAAGGTTTCCTAAACTATTTCTAATCATTGGTTAAAGACTAAAAGAACAACCTCCAAGAAGGAAAAATTACAATCTATTGAACTTCAAAGTTACCTATCACTAAAATCCTATGGCATATTTTCCAAATAAAACCTAAGAAGTCAAATTATCAGTGACCAAACCAACTGTTCGGCAATTAAATTGAATTTTATGTCAAAAAAAAAAAATCAATCATTCTTCCCTAATCTGAATGCTGCAAGTCACAATAATTTAGCATATCCACGTGGACACCAAAAATATCCTCTAATATCGCATAAACTACCAATTTTTTTTTTCTCCTTCATGGAGCAAAAACATCATTGAATAACCCCATTGGAACCAGAAAGAGAGCTGATCCCATCATTAACATCAAAAGAACCATGTAATCACACTATTATTCTAAAAGAATCGATACGTTTACGCTTGCATAACCGAAACCCTTTTCCACACATTAAAACGAAAAAGGGGATATAGTTCTGAATGAAAAGGGGATATAAATAGACAATAAGAGAAGGACCTTCCAACTGAGAGAGACGGAGTACTCAAATTTGTGGGCTATGTAGCGGCACCAAGTCGACAGAGAAACCATTTGCACTTTAGTTCGTTAATGCCTTTATCGCCACGCCCAGTTGTTGCATCCCTCTTTTGTTAAACCCCTGCAGAGAGACAGTACAAGTTTTAACCCTACTGTCCTATCGTTCCATGGAATTTCCAACGCCGTTACCAATATTTACCGTTGATGGGTCAGGTCATGAGTTAAGAAACACCCGCCTAGGAAGCAGTTTCTGAACCCGAATCGACCCAGTTGGCAAGCAGACCGATCTAGAATTCTGAGGTCCAATAGAATAAAAAACAATTAAGTCTAGTCTAATTAATCACCAATAATATTTGTTTATTGATTATAAATGCAATAAAATTATATTTGTACGTACACTTACCACTAAATTATGTTTTGACGTATAAACATTTCCAACGAATTTTGATATAAAAATCACACAACAAAATATTATAATAGCTAATGCTTGATTAAGTTCTTATTTTGAGTAAAATGTTGGTTGGAGCTTATGTGCAACTAGAGAAAGGTTTAAGCACTATGGAAAAACCAATGAAATTAATTGAATTAAAGAGGTTTGATTCAATTCATTTTGGTTTTCAAACTCTTCATTTTATTTTCATTTTATAAAAAAAATGAAAAAAAATTTCAAAACCGTTATAGCTAATTAAAAATTAAATCAAATTGGACGAATATAATTAATTTGATTTGATTTGATTGTGAAAAATTATCCAACTCAGTTTGAACCGAACTAATTGAATGCTCACTCCTATCTAAAGATTTCCAAAATTGGCCTTAATGTTAGGTTTGATTTGCTTTACTTTATTATCATATATCGAATTAAATGTTGTACATATAAAATAAATATTTATATAAAAAATAAATCATACAATTTCAGAGAAATAAAAAGACGCAAATAAAATATTATAAAAGATATACATATAAACAAAAATATAAATAGAGTAAACATATATACATAGATATATCCAAAATTTTTGCAAATAAGCATAAAGACAACAGTAAAGATGGGTGTTGAATTTATTTTGGAAAGCGAGGAAGGCTTCTTTGATCGTGCAGTTTCTGGTCACCAAGTAGGCAACGCAGCACCTGCTATTGTCGAGGCTTTAGCCCTTCGACATGTCTTCTTTTTGCACAGTCGCATCTTCCTTTGGAGGGGATTATTTTTACAGATTGTCAGCAATTAGTAGTTTATGCGTTAAACTCTACTGCTTTGGATATCTCTGAGTTTGGACTTTAGTTTCAGATTGTAAATTCGTTTTAATTAATAGGCCTGATATTAAGGTCTTTTAGGTTATGAGACAAGCAAATATCGTACTCAGCGTCAATTCATTTTGCTTGCTATAATTTGTGGGAGTCTATCCCTCTTTATTGCTCAGAGCTTTACTCTTAATAAAATGGATGTTTTTCCTTTAAAAGAAATAGTAAAGATATATAGATATAAAAATATAAATTTATTATAAATGGATGGACGAAAAAATTAAATAGTTGAATCTAAAACTTAAAAAAAAAAAATCAAGTATCAATATAGATAATTACTTTAAATAAATTAAAAAATAACTTAAATGTATAATACAAAGTTTCTGTGACATCCTACCGAGTCGAGTCTTAGCATAGAGTTGAATAGTCGAGTTGAGTCGAGTTGAACCAAATCCGGCTGGGATAGAATGGGTTTATAAGTGGAGTTACTTGAGTGAGAGAAAAAGATCAAGCATATAGGTGAGGATTGATTTGCATTAAAAGATTGAGCTTGGATATTAAGTTGTAGCCTGTTTACAATTGAGGTACCATTTAGAACTTTTACACACAAAGTCATGGATCTTTTAGAGCCTACCCGTGCATACCCATTTCACTTTCCCATTTTCATGTTTATCTTCATTTTCTTCCTTTCCTCTTCCACCTTCCTTTCAATTTTAATGGTAGTTAAGCCTTAACTTCAACTTCTCTTTTATTCAAGTAAGTAAATGTCACGACCCGAATCCATGGGCCGGACCGGCACTAGGGCCCAGGTAAGCTTAAGGCCCCCGAGGCCCGTAGTAAGCCTGAAACACTAAAAATTTACTATCTCAATATAATTTTTTTTTAACATTCAGCCCATACTGATTGGAAAATAAACCGCAAGATTCTATTAAACCTCGGGCCAAATTTAAAACATCTTAAACATTTACAAATTACCCTGCTTACAATACAATATTTATAATATATGCTCACAGAATGATTTCATCTATAATAATATACGACTAAAAATATACAAATCCTATAACTGCGGAGTTCACTAACAAATGAATACAGATAAGTCTTCGGACATTTATCTATTTAATAGATCGATACTAAAATTAGAGAACTCTTTTCTAACAGTGAAAGAGTAGAGTTATAGCTGGGACTTAGAAAGAGCTACTTCCTGAAAGATTTAAACAAAAGAGATGTGAGTTTGTTAAAGAATAATAATTATTGCACAACACACGCATTCACACAAATGTATAAATATATCAATCTAGTCATCCGACTAGTTATATGTTCACACAGCCAGTCACACAATTGGCATATCACCAGCACTCACAATTATTAACATCTTCATATAATCACATCACGTGGAAATTGGTCAGTGGAGTCACCGAAACCCCCGATGAGCCGTCCTCCCACATGGCTCATCCTCTCACGTGTGCACCAGGGAGCCGATCCCCCATACTGGCCGACCGGTCTAATCCTCACTTGACCAGCCCTCTCATTGTTTTTCTATCCTCTCTTTTCTTTTTCATACCAACAGGAGGCACCCCGGTGGTCTCCATCCAATCTAGATCATCAAGCGCTCACAACAGGAGGCCACCCTGCGGGCAGCGATCAAATCTAGACTGTCCGGTGCGCAACGACGAGAAGCCAACCTGTGGTTAACGGTAACGGTAACGGTAGGTGCACACGGGGGCGCCGATCTCCCATTTACCCGGCTAACTGTAATGGATCCATATAACGGTAACGGTATATATAACGGTAACGGTCTCACAAACCCATGGTGACCCACTTCATCCCAATTCCACACAAACAAAGCATAGCATTATCACAACACAATTAATCAAACATCCAAAATCAATGCAAATAAATAAATAAATAAATAGTATTAACAATAAACAACAATAATAAAATAAATAGCAATATTAACAATAATAATGAAAATAAATAAATAAATATGTAAATAATTAAATGAATAATAAAGATAATAAATAATCAAAGCACTATATTTATTATGTACCAATTTATAGAACTGATCTAAATAAACTTATTAATTATGTTGTTAATTAAAATTTAGTCTAATTTCTATCAAAATTTCGGCAGCACCTTCCCTAAAAATTGGACTATCTACCTGCTCAAATATCACAATATCATTATCTCTTTCTCAATCAATGCACACAGCCCATCCGTCGGGCAATCAATCAATTTAAAATCTCATCCTCCTTCCATAACAACAATATCAACACTCAACTAACAATTTACAAACTAATTCTAATAATATCCGTATAAGATCATTTATTAATTAAATTATTAGCTTTACGGTAACTAATTTGTTAAACAGCTAAAACATATTTTAGCCATAACTAATTATAACTACTACCTATTAAAATTTGATTTTTATATCGATATCGAAAATGACTAGGCCTCCCAAGTCTTAATTTATCAAATTTTGATTCTAGCCGTTAACCAACTAAAATTCGCCTTACTTCTCTTATGCACAATCGGCTAGTTTTGATCTAATGGTGATCTAATTAACTAATTAACTAATTCTAATTTATTCTTTCTCCTCAAATCACCTAGTCATAATAATAATCATGTAATTTATTTGACAATGTTCTAAACTAATTTACAATTAGTTTATTCTAAAGTCCTAAACCAGTTAACAAATCATGTTCGCTATCCAAATACGCACACTAATCAATCTAATTTATTTACAAAGGACTATAAATGTTCATATATATATATATTTTTTTTTATTATTTTTATTTTATTTTATTTTATTTTTTTTATTTAGTTAATTCAATAAGTTAATTTCTTGTTATTCAATTTAGTCTATTTAATAACTCGATTAAATTCATTAGTCAATTAATTCTTTTTATATATATAAAAATTAAGAATTGAGTCTTAGAACATACCCATTGGGAATCGGGCGACGATTCCATGATCAGCGCGAAGAGAAGAGGATTCTGTCTCTCGGGGCCTCGCCGGAGTGCCGCCGGCCGGTCACCGGACCGCCGCCGTGCACGGTGGCCGGAAATTCAAATCATCACCAAAATTAATAAACAATATATCATTTTATTCGTTTCGATGAGAAGATCATTAATATGTATTCAAATCAAGGTGGGTACGAACTATTTGGCCGGAAATTGATCGGAAAGGTTCGGTGATACCCATTTTGGGTTTTCCGATTCCGGCCATTACAGTCGACGAGGAGGCCATCAAATGAAAGAGGAAGAAGAGAGGAGTCATTTGGTACTCACCTTGAGCCCTAGGCTTGCCTGAAACGGCGTGAATCGCCGGAAAAAGGGTGTCCAAAACTTCAAGTTCTTCCCCTTCAAAATAGACACAATTTCAATTCAAATCTACGCTATAATCTTCTTCCTCGCGTTGAGTAGATGTTTTTAGAGTATTCATTTGCCGAATTTGGTGGCCGGAGGAAGGAGATCGAAGAAGAGGGAGGAGGAGGAGGAGGAGGTGGTCACGCTACTGAAGAAGGAGAAGGAAGAAAAGAAAAGAAAAAGGAAAGAAAGGAAATGGGCCGGTCCGGTTCGATTCAAACCGGTTCGGTCCGATTCAGTGATTTGGTCTCATTTCGTTTGGTTTCGACATAGTTAATGGATTTTTAGGTCCGGTTTAATTTATCTAATTATTTAGTTGGATCATAAAACATCGCTTCAATTTACTTTCTAATAGTACAACAAATAATGATAATAATAAATTAATTTAGGATAATTAGTTTATATCGTAGAGTTCCCTTTTATTTCATCAAAATTTCCGGACAGTCTGTTATTGGGCTTGGGCCCAATTCAAATTCAGGCTCAAGTTAAACTTGCTCGGTCTTAACAACCCATACTATCCAAAAATTCGGGTTTTTGATTTAATAAAAATTCCAAAGTTTTGAAAATAAAAATTCAGGGTGTTTCAGTAAACCTTCTTGAAGTTCATAATTGAATCATTTGGTGTTATTATTTTAGAATTCATAAGAATTCTTATTTATAGGTGAAGGGAGTTCAAAGAGTGTAGAAAAAAAAAGCTAAAGAGGAGCTCAAGCTTTTGGAGCAAAGGTTTGATATCTCTTGTTATTTTTCATTTTCTTTGCATGAGAATTGTGTGGTGTGTTGCTATTGAGACAATATTGCTTCATGTTGAGTGGGAGGACTGGTAATGGTGAGAAAACAGGGGAAAACAGGGGAGGTATTGAATAAATGAAGTGAATATTGAGTTTATGTTGAAACAGGTTTTGCTGGAAATTTTACTAGTAACTTCATCTTGATTTTGATCCCATTTATTGATGGAATTAGGAAGTGTCATAGAAGAGTTATTTGTTCCTCTATGTGTTAGCTTTACATGGGTTTTTGAATCATTCAAATTGGAGTTGTATATTGAGAGATATGACCAAAAGAGTACAGATAGTGCAGGCTGGAAGCGCGCGCGAATTGCATGACGAGTTCGTGTTGCCTTCTCGCGCTCGCGAATTTGAACTACGCGCTCGCGACTTTCACCTGAAACTCTTTGTCTCTCATTTGGCACTTCTCGCGCTCGCGACTTTAAAGTGCGCGCTCGCGACCTTGCAAGGCGCGCTCGCGACTTGTGTTTTCATGCATTTTTTGACTTCTTTTTCAATGCAATTGTATTCCTTTGCTTCACTTATATGCCTCCAATCATTTTAACATCAAAATACAACATTAAATCATGTATCAAAACAACATGCAAGCATGCAAATGATGTGAAATCAAATAAACATTATGAATTATGAAGTTATGAACTATTAATATGATGTTGTGTTATATTATTGACATACCAACATTATGCTCCATTGAGGTTAGGTAGAAACCATGTAGATAAGGCTATGTCGCGACATAGGATAGCAGATCTGCACCTCATACAGTTTGATACTCCGGCCATAGGCCGTTGAGTGGATATGATTATATATGGGCCATAGCAGCCAAGCATACAGTATTCATCCAGTTTCATACAGTTTTTCTTATCACTTCGGTTTCACTATAACCTTATGGAGCCATACAGATATCTTGACATAACATTTCATTAATTATACAGTATTATAAACAGTACAAAAGATAATCAAGGTATCATGAAAGTATCATAATGTGTGAGCTTATATGTGCCATATATGTTTACATGGTTCTTTCTATACATGTATGTGTTTAATTGTTTCTTTATATGTTGAGATATCCACTGAGCTTTATTTGCTCAGCGAGTTACCTGTTTAACTCGCAGGTTTTGAGTTTGGACCATAGAGAGTCGGCTTACAATTGCTGCAGTTCATCTGTAGAAGACTCAGTCTTTAGGGTAGCTACTCATGTTAATGTGTACCTTTTGTCTCTCTTTTTTTATGGAATGTACAGGGCACACAGTTGGGCCCATTCCATTTTGTAAACTAGTATCATTTGTAAATATTAATTACATTATTTTTGTATACAACATCAGCATGCTATTATATTCAACATACATTATGATTTCAGCATGTCAGGCCATACAGTCAACCAGTTTGTAACGTCTCGACTCGGTTTATTCGGGTTTACGGGTGGACCGGGAAGGGGTGTTACAGTTTCAAAATTGAATATTGATATAGATAATTATCCTAAATGGATATTAATATTAAAATATAATCATTAGATATATTTATAATATTTAGATAATAAAATTAAAATTTAAATTATAAGAATATTAGATATCTTAACTTTTAAAATTATTAAATGTATTTATTTTTTAATTTGTAATATATTATCTTATTGGCTCCATTTGTTATTTTAAATGTATTTATTAAATTTAATGTTTAGATTTCTCTTTAACCTCCTGCCTAGGAAGCAAAACAAATAAAACAAATAAAAGAAAAGGCAAAATAATAAAAACAATAATAATAAATAAAACTGACAATTTTTCATTTATAAGGATAAAAACTACATAAACAATTTGAAAAAAAAACTCCAAGTAAACATACTCAATATCATACAAAGATAAAAATAAGTTATCAAAATAATAAGATTTAATTAATATCAGTTCTTTCTTTGCTCCCATCTTTGCTTCTATATTCATTTCTTTGTACATATATATCATTTCATAAAATTAAAAAATTCTGAAAAGGAAAAAGAATGAAAGAAGAGACCAGATAATTAAATTAATATTACTGTAGTCAGACAAAAAAATGCGGTAATATTTATAGATTGAAGTTGTTATTATCGTCATTTTGCTAATCAAAATATGATAAACAACAATAACATACACATGAAAATAAAAAAAAAAAAAGTCAAAACCTATAAAATTGAAAAAAAAATAATCGAAAGAAACAACAAAAAAAAAAAAGAAGAAAATCATTGTCAAAATAATTATTGAAAGAGATATATATGGGTATATTGATAAGAAAAAAATTCAAAAGTTTTTAAAGTTATAAATTCAAAACTTCAAAAGTTATAAAGTTTTAAATTCAATAATTAAAAAACTCTAAAATTTTATTTATTCAAAGTTTTAGAATTTAGATGTAGGTATATAGAGATATGAAAATAGAAATGCTCAAAAATTATTAAAAATTCAGAAAATATTTAAAAAAAAAAAAAAGAAAAAGCAATACTCAGATATGAGAGTGCCACAATCAGCTTTGTAAATACTATATATATATACGGATAGATATCTGGTTTTTGGCATAATTAGTATTAGATTGGGATATGGCTGCAGAGCAAAAGAGACAACTACCGAAGTACTAGGAAGGGATTATGAGGAGATTTCATCAATATTAAGAAGGAAATTATGCGCTATTGACGAGGACGATGACGTTAAATCGAATGGACATGCAGAAGGAATTGATTCTGTTTTGTTGCTGAAATCAATCAATAAATTAAACACAGACAACAAGAAAATTGCAACTGAGAGGGAAGTGGATCATGTCTAAGAAAGGCTACCAACACTTGAGGCAGATAAAAAGTTTCTTTGAGGGAAGGAGATGAAGAGACACAGTCTAGAATTCTAGTGTACATTATTAAACAAAAACAACATTTGTTGATCCAGCTTATGTTTGGTTAGTGCATATTTCATTAAGGAATATGATTAAAACAGTCGCAAAGTTGTAAATGGAAGAAAACTAATTTTCTTGTTCAAAATGATACAAGACCAAATGCATTTTCCACAGGTTTTCAGCAAAAATATTTCATATGTTGGACATTAAATATATTTCATCAAAAAATAATTGTATTTTATACGTCACGAAAATATTTCTTTATACTCAGGACAGCAAAAATAAAATTGCGAAGTCTGAGTATCCCTCTCAAAAATAAAGACTTGCCGAATTTCTTTATATCGCGTTCTTAGGTATTCTCTACTTATCCACCTGTGTCGATTTTTTGACGGTTTCGAATACAAGTATCCTTTTATTGAAAGTTGTTCAAGCTTTTTGTGAGAGTATATATAGTGCCTAGTACTCAAATATTGGCTCAAAGCATTTTTTTCTATCACTTCTTACTTTAAAAAAACAGAGACACCGTTCTTAAATCAACAATCATCTTTCCACTTACCTAGCCTATCGACTACGCCTTTCGCCTAATCTTCGACCTAGACATGTTAAAATATAAGTTATAATAATTTAAAATTACAATACTGTTTATATCATTCATGAATAAGACAAAATAAAAAATATTTTTATTTATACTATTTATTTATAATTTTGAACATTTTATTTACAATGAAATATTTTAAGAAACAGAAGTCAGTGAATTTCATGATTGAACTACTTGATCCATTTAATTTATAATAAAAAATTCAACTTTTATATTTAAAATTAAATATATTTGATTTGCAGTAAAATATCAAATCATATCAAATTGGATAAAAAATTAAGTCATAAATTAATTAACTCGAGTGACTGGTCTAATTTTTAAAAATTGCAAAATACATAAATTTATCTTCATATGTTTTATAAAACTTTTTGTCGCAACCTTAGCTTTTATTTTACCTCATTAAATTTTTAAGGTACCAGGGAATTTCCTATTAAATTCTTATTAGGGTTCCACAAAACATATAGATGTAAATCCATGTACTTTGCCCAAAATTACACTATTACGACAAAAGATTGCATGTCAATTTTTTTGGTTAATTTGATTTATTGTTTAGAAAACCGAACAGTGAAATCCAAATCTGTTTTTTTTGTACCAAGCTGATTAAACTAACATGAGCAAACCGATTAGGCCGAACTGAATACTTATCCACAGACATGGTTAAAAAAAAAAAAAAAAAAAAAAGGAAAATAACTTCAACATGTCTTCCCAACCGAACAAATGGTTGCTAAAAAAATAAAAAGGAAGAACAAAAACAACTCAACTGAACTGTCGAACTAATATTTCGGCTTAAGTAATGCCAATCCAATTTACGGTCCTGCCCATATTTCCATTAACTGTGCTCCGTACTCCGGCAATGCTTAACAGCATAGTGGGTCCAACTAATGCGACGTGGCCGGTGAATCATCCACGCGTATCTCAGACTTTGACTATTCCCTCTTCTCTCTTCATCGTTATCGCCGGCTAACAACTGAAAGTGAGTTAAGGTTTGTTAAATTTTCAATTTTTCGTTCTTTATAATTTCATGGTTTTCTTGTTTGTTTCCTTAGAAAACAAAAGAAAATCAAGTATAATTTGAGTTTTTGGAAGCTTATTCTGAATTTATTTACTATTGAATTAGGGTTTCTGTTGCTTGCTTTTAAATAAAATGGACAAACTCAAATTATCTCAATGGGGAGAGAGGTTGAAAACAGGTGGAGCTCAAATGAGTAGACTTGTAAGCGGTAAGATGAAGGAAATGCTTCAAACACCTACACCAGAATCTAAGATGGTTGATGAGGCTACATCAGAAATGTTGGAGGAGCCAAATTGGGGTATGAATTTGAGGATTTGTGCTATGATTAACGGTGAAGAGTTTAATGGGACTGAGATTGTTAGGGCTATAAAGAAGAAGATTTCTGGTAAAAGTTGGGTGAGTCAAAGGTTGAGCCTTGATTTGTTGGAGGTGTGTACTATGAATTGTGAGAAGGTGTTTTCAGAGGTGGCATCGGAGAAGGTATTGGATGAGATGGTTAAGATGATTGAGAATCCTCAAACTGATAGTGGAAATAGAGATAGGGCTTTGCAATTGATTAGGGCTTGGGGACAGTCTGAGGATCTTGATTATCTGCCTGTCTTTCAACAAACGTATATTGTAAGCTATCTCGCATGATCTCTCTGATATAGCTATTGTTGTAAATGCTCTCTGATATTTGTTTGCTGGAAATTAGGTATTCATATCCATTTGAGTTGAGTTAATCAAGGATTTGTTTGTGATTGGTACAATGCCTGGAAGCCTTGAGCTATTTTTATATTTTATGGAATATACATGAGCATAACAAATGGGTTATCTATAGAACTGCAGATCCATCATTCAGCTGCAGCTTTTGTTTATTCTGCTGCATCTACAAGCTGTTATGAGGTTTGAAGTTGTGAATTTAGTGTTTACACTTGACTACATCACTCACCTCACTGTTTCTTTTTAAAGAAAAAGGTTTCCAAGCTTTTGAGGCAAAGGTGCTCTTTTTTGAATCAGTCCTCAGTACTAAAGTGGTTTATTAACCCTTTTCTGGCCATTTCAAATACTGAACTTGTGTATTTCCTCAACTCTCCCCTTGGAGAAGGTTAAAGGATGAGAGAGTAATGGAGATATTTTTGAACCTCTGCTTTATATTATGCCTTTGAATTTGCATACCATAAACTGTACCATTTCTTCCTTTAGTTATTTTGATCATGGTCATAGATGGGTGTGCCTCCCCCTTTTATCTATCTATTCTGGTGCACTGACAATGATCTTTCTGTGTTACTTATGTAAAGAAACGAATGCCTCAATCAGTTGCGCCAGTTTTATGAATCTTTTTTTTGGACATGGCAGAGTTTGCAAGGAAGAAGTGCACCTCCACAAGTAGAAGGCGGGAATTCACCTCCCATGAATTATTCCTTGGAGTCATATATTCATCAGCAGCCACTATCTCCTCCTGAAAGATATCCAGATCCTGAAACTGGATTTGGTAGTGCAAACCATACTACATTTGGATACAACAGGGGGAATCTATCAGTTGAACAAAAGAATGAATGTCTGTTGACAGCTCGGAGCAGTCTTGAACTTCTCTCTAGCATTTTGAATGCCGAGACTGAACCAAAGCCTATAAAGGTAATCTATTTTCTTGGTGTTCTTCGATATGAGAATTTGCTACTTAAATCAAATGGTTAATCCACACTCATCCACACCTTTTATATAATCTTTTTGTTTCAATCATTTTTGGGTATAATATTGGGTATCCTGTTGGAGATATTTCTAATTTTCTTTTTATTATATACTGCTTTTACTTTATTATTTGTTCCTTTTGGCATGTATCAGAATAAAGTACAAATTTTTTCTCCATTTTTTAAATTAAGAATATTGTCATACTTCACAGTGTTAATGTGTTTCATCAGAAGAAAAGTTTTAGAGAAATGAATAACAATGGAAGCCTAGCAAAAGATCCTCATATCAGTATCATGCCATAAAATATTTATATTGGCATACACTTCTTTTTTTTTTTTTTTAAATTCTTGGGGTTTCATTGCTTTTTGATCTTTCCTCTGCATTGTCCAATCTCTGTCTGAGTGAAAAAGAGATGCATGAAGATAAGTAACTGCAGCTATGAAAGTTTCCTGTTTGACTGCAGGAGGATCTAACAGTGAGCTTACTAGAGAACTGCAAACAATCACAACCTGTCATACAGAGGATCATAGAAAGCACAACTGGTGATGAGGCAATGCTATTCGAGGCACTCAATCTCCACGATGAGCTTCAACAAGTCATCCGTCGATACGAGGAGCTGGAAGCTGGTCTAAGATCCGGAGAGCAGCTGCTTGATAGCAGCATCAAGGCTGATTCGCCAGCTCAGGTGGAACATAATAAGGAAATCATGATAACAGATCACCTAGAAGCTGAAAGCACTAATGAATCTAGCAGCAAAGGAGAGAGTAATAATAATTCTAACAGCAACAAGGAAACTGCTGAATGATAAACCAGGATTTGGAGGATGGTCTGCCAGTTTCTTACTACTTTTAATCCTTGGCAGTGTTGGAACTAAGTGCATTTCCCTTATTGCAGTTTACTAGATAACTTAATAATAGGGTATTGTAATTAATTATGAGCCTTTTGTAAGATCACTGTACTTGCGTCCTATTGTTTTAATAACTCTTGTAAAATTATGTTTTACTGTAAAAATTAATAAAGTTCTCATTAAAACTCTTGCATTTCAAATCCTTTTAATTAATATTATGTATTTCGAAAAATATTCTGTATTTTGATCTCTCCATTACCATTTTAAATTAATATGTAGTGGATGAGAAGTTCAAAAATTTTTTAAAATACATTTTTGATAATATATAATTATTCCATCCACTCTATTCATTCAATCATGATTTTGTGGGAGTTTATTGGATTAAACGATGTTCATTTACTAATAAAGTCAAGAGTTCAAATTAAAAAAAAAAGTAATAATATGAATGGTCCAATAACTATAAGAATAATATGTGAAATTATTATCATATAGTTAATTTTCAATTAAAATAAATAAAAAATAAACATAATTTTATATTAGCAAGTTGTAGTAGTATTATTTTCCCGTGTGACATGTAGGTGGTATTACACAAACTTAAAAAATTATGGACTTTTCAAAAAAAAAAAAAAAATTATGGACTCCCCACCAAGATACTCTTATGCGTAAGGTAAAAGCCCCAAAATGACCTTCATCTCATGATTGATGACCCGTACCGTAATCGCTCGACAACTCGCAATGGTAAATGGCAGCCCGCACTCTCTAAAGATTCCTCCAAAAACATTTTCTCTCCCGCCAATTCTCCAACCTATTTTCCACAAAACAAACCACATTTCATCCCTTAAACCCTAGCTTCTTTCTCCTCTTTGAATCTCCCTCCAAAATTGTTCACGCTGAACCCTAATTATCTCTTCCTGTAACCAAAACCATGCCGTCAATGATCTCCTCTGGCAAAATCCTCAAATTAGAGATGGAGAATTTCAAGTCTTACAAGGGACTTCAAACAATTGGTCCTTTTAAGGACTTCACTGCCATAATTGGTCCCAATGGTGCTGGGAAGTCTAATTTAATGGACGCTATCAGCTTCGTCCTTGGTGTACGGACAGGCCAACTTCGGGGGGCCCAGCTTAAGGACCTCATATACGCCTTTGACGACCGCGAGAAGGAGCAAAAAGGTCGCAGGGCTTTTGTTCGATTGGTTTATCTGTTATCTAACGGGTCGGAGCTCCACTTTACCCGCACAATAACGAGCTCCGGTGGTAGTGAGTACCGGATAGATGGGAAGGTCGTTAATTGGGATGAGTATAATGGGAGATTAAGGTCACTGGGCATTCTTGTTAAGGCCAGGAATTTTTTGGTCTTTCAGGTGATTAAATCTTTTCGTCTTTGACTTTTGTACTGTTCTGGATTTTATGGAATGTGTGATTACGGTGCTTTAAGTTTGTGGCACTTTTGAACGACTTTACACTGCTCGTGTTGTTTTCTTTCTTTTTCTCCCCGTTTTTTTCTTGGCTGGTAATATTGAAATTTTCATGTTTACTTGAAAATTATTACTTAATGGTAACTTGGGAGTGTAACGTTTGTTTCACGTGGGCTATGATATTTTTGATTCCTAGTAAAGCATTCTTGCGGATGCTTACTAATTACATATTATTTTTAATGTTTATAATTATTTATTATTTTTGGACTTCTTATGATCACATTTTTTGTATTCTCATATTGGATTTTGTGAGGTTTTCTATTACCTTTGAGTGTCTCCGCCGATTGTTCACTGTTATCATTGCAAGTTTCTATTTGTATTTGAATATGGTTATCCTCTTTTATTTATTCTCTCTTCAACTAAAAGAGTAATGTTGCCCTTTTTACTTTGTCTGAAGGTGGCAGACTTCTAAAAAATTTATCTGGTCAAGTTCAGTGAGCTGTTAATTTGATTGCAAGAAAACCCCTGAATTCTTTATGTGGACAGTATGTTGGTGTTTATAGTAACTGAATTTTCTATGTAGGACTTACATCTGATGAATACTTAATTTGTTATGTAGGGTGATGTGGAGTCCGTTGCATCTAAAAACCCGAAAGAACTAACTGCTCTGCTTGAGCAGATTTCTGGGTCTGAGGAACTCAAAAGAGAATATGAGGATCTGGAAGAAAAGAAAGCCAGTGCTGAAGAAAAATCAGCTCTAGTTTATCAGAAAAAGAGAACAGTTGTTATTGAGAGGAAGCAAAAGAAAGTGCAGAAGGAAGAAGCAGAAAAACATCTTCGCTTGCAAGATCAACTGGTATCAGCTTTAATGTTCTACTTAGTATCATGTGATCTTTTTAGGATCAGATGTGTACATGTGACGATGCATTAATCATCCTTGTTTTATTTTTTGGTCCTCAGAGAGCTTTGAAGAAAGAACACTTCTTATGGGAGTTGTTTATTATTGATAAGGATATTAAAAAGATTGATGATGACCTTAAAGCTGAGAAGTCAACTCGTGAAGATGTCATGCGAGAAATAGAAAAGTTTGAATCTGAAGCACGCAAAAAAAGGAACGAACTAAGAAAATATGCAAAAGAGGTTACACAATGTGAAAGGAAGATTGCAGAGAAAAGTTCTAAACTTGATAAGAATGTAAGTTTTCTGGAATTTTGCTGTTAACAACAAATACTGTTTCAATTGGTTTCTAATGTTTAGGTCATTAGAGGTTTAAAGACAGATTTTTAATTTATAGATCATAAAGTGCATGCTGTCTGGGTGTGTTTGTAATTGCATGTTCACACTCGTGTATGTTAATTGTCCAATTTTGAATGGATGATGTGGAGAATATGGTCTTGATTCTCTTGCTTCCATTGAATAGGGTGGAATAGAGGAGTTATGAAGCTTAATCCAAGTGGGAAAAGCTGTAGCTTATCTAGCTGAATTTGGATTAATAATGAAGCAAACTAATGTTTGTTAGAACAAACGTTTAAAATATTTGGTTTTACCATTTCTGAAGAACCAAGCTTTTGAGACTGGTTTATTTATGACTAGAAATTGAAAAAGAAAAAGTTGGGCATCCAGAAGTTTTGGAGAAAAGGTTATCTTGTTGTGTGAGATATTGCACTCGAGAAATTTGGGGGTGTACTTCATGGAATTTCTTCTTTGACGACTTTTGTGGGAAACTTTTGGGGCTATTAGGAATATTTGTTTCTCATTGCTGCAGGAGTTCTTGTTGTTGCATTATTTACTCTCTGTTCTTTGTGAATACACTTTTACTTAAAATGTTAATAATTGTGTCACTGAGCATTGCATACATATGCTTGGTGGACATGCCATGAATGTGTTTTCTGTTTAATTGATTTCAAAGTCCAGTGTATGTGTAAATTGTTTTTGAGCTTTCATCTGGTTATTGGCCAGTTGCTTGAATATTCTGAACTGTGATTCTCTGCTTTCAGTCACTGATTATTTTGGGTCTAAGAAAGTAGTTTGTGATTTATTTGTTTTCTATTGTTGACAATTCACAGCAACCGGAGCTTCTGAAACTAAATGAGGAAATCTCTCGTATAAATTCAAAAATTAAGAGCAGCAGTAAGGAACTCGCCAAAAAGAGAGAAGAAAGGAGGAGGCATGGCGATGAGATAGATGAGCTGCAGAAGGGTATACAGGATCTGACTGCAAAACTAGAAGATCTTCATGAAAAAAGTCGAGACAGTGGTGAAAAACTCCCCCTGGCTGACAGTCAACTAACTGAATATTTTCGAATGTAATCTTCTTTAAGTTTTAACATAATGCGTTTAACCGTTCACATATCTGCTTGCTGGCATATCATTTTTTTGAGCCCCGTTGTTCTTTCTTAAATTTGAGGTGAAAGATAGTCGCAGATTGTCCTGTCTACTCTTTTGGTATGAAATTTTAATGCATAAATTAATAACTTTTTTGGGGCATTATTGGTAACTAGTTAGGAAGTACTCGTTCTTGTATAAATGCAGATTTTATTAATTTTTAAACCCTCTTGGAAGAATTATATAATAATTTTCAACTTAAGTTTATAGAGATTGTATGCCGACCCTGAAGAATCATGCCCTACAATTATTTTTCTATATACATCTGTATGTGAGCTCCTTATTGTGTTCATGTAGCAAAATATTAGTTTATGATTGTCATGAAAGTCATATGTTGTTATTCAAGCCATGCTGGCTGATATGTATATTGTTGAAAGCATTATAATTTTAGATAAGAGAGAGCAAATGCTTGCTAATTGGGGTTTCTTCCCATCGTTTTGATCTTGCTCTTGCATCATTATCTTCCCCTAACCTCCTTCATAACTGGAATTCTAATGCTGCAGTAAGGAGGATGCTGGGATGAAAACTATCAAGCTAAGGGATGAAAAGGAGGTTCTAGACAGGCAACAGCATGCTGATATGGAAGCTCAAAAGAATTTGGAAGAAAACTTACAACAATTGA
Organism: Jatropha curcas; assembly: GCF_041381405.1. NCBI lineage: Eukaryota > Viridiplantae > Streptophyta > Magnoliopsida > Malpighiales > Euphorbiaceae > Jatropha > Jatropha curcas. The sequence goes on along the minus strand of NC_143153.1, from coordinate 2,524,012 downwards.
AAAATCGAGAGCATGAACTGGATGCTCAGGAGGCACAAATGCGAGCAAGACAAGAAAAGATTCATGATACTACCACAAAAAATAAGAAGGAATTGGCGGATTTGAAAAAGGAATTGCGAGAGATGCAAGATAAACATCGTGATTCCAGGTTTTTTGAACTACTCGATATCTCTCTAAATTTCACGTTATCCAAATTTATGTGTATCTTAGGCTCGATGCATGTGTTTTTTTGGTATCTGCTTCTGTGTCTTCATTTACTTTTCACTCTTTATACAAAAGTAAATTAATATGATATGTTCTATTGACTGGAGATCATTTCTGTTATCAGGAATAAATATGAGAATTTGAAGTCTAGAATTGGTGAAGTAGAAATCCAGCTACGTGAGGTGAAAGCTGATAGACATGAGAATGAGAGGGATGCTAGGTTGTCTCAAGCAGTTGAGACTCTCAAGCGCCTATTTCAAGGAGTTCATGGTCGGATGACTGATCTTTGCAGGCCAACCCAGAAGAAGTACAATCTTGCTGTTACTGTAGCAATGGGTAAATTCATGGATGCAGTAGTGGTTGAAGATGAAAATACAGGAAAAGAATGCATCAAGGTAGTACTTATTTGATCTGTAATATTTCTGATTAAATTTTAGCTTGGTCACCAAATTTTAGTTATTTATTTCACATGTTTATTTACTTGCTTTACATTTGTCTTGTAGTCAAGTTGTGTCATTGATTTCCCAATTTGTGGCAATAATTGTCTTTTGTGTGTCAAGACCACAGTTCCTTTGAAATAATACTAGTATGATTCAATTTGTTTTCTGCAGTATTTGAAAGAGCAAAGGCTTCCTCCTCAGACATTTATACCTCTTCGGTCAGTCCGTGTAAAGCCAATCATAGAAAGGTTGCGTACCTTAGGTGGTACTGCAAAGTTAGTCTTCGACGTGATCCAATATCCTTTGCAAAATTTGGTTATGTTCATCTTTTATTTGTGGTAGTGAAAAGTTTTATTTATGTTTTTTTTTAATTAAATCTTACAAGTTAGGCTTTGTACTGGGTGTAGAATATTTTGCATGTGCAATGCTTTTCTTATGTTTCACTTTATTTCTCAGATTCTCCGTTGTTTTAGTCGTAAATATTCAATAGGGTGGTGTTGGTTTGTGATTCTGTGCTCATCATTTTATGTGTATTCTCAATCTGACTACTTGAGTTTTAGTTGTTGCAAACATCCATGGTTGCTACATTATTTATGCCATCTTGATCTAGCTTTACATTGTATGGGTTTTGGCAAATATTAGAAATGAATGCTGCTGAAATGGATTTTAGCAAATAATTAAATGGAAGGGGGACGTTAGGGATTGTACCACTAGCTGCCAACACTACTAGGAAGCCGATCAACCACTTGGATTTTTAAGGAACTTTATCCATATGGATTCAATAATGATGGACTTTGCTTATTCCAGATCCATCACTCGCGGCTGCTACCTGATTATTGATTTTTGCATGGTTCTTGCAGCTGTCTTCACCCCATAAGTTTTTACAGTAGTGCTTAACAGAAGGTGATAGTTATGTTCTACTTTCTGATTTGTTGCTCTATTTGTGTTACTATGTATTTCTTCTATCAGTTTTTCATAATCGTTTGCTGGTAAGAAAAATAATGTACTAGTAATAGAAATATGGTAAAAGGCTCTTATTTACTTATCAAGTAAACCAAAAAATGAATTGGAGGACGAATGAAATCAAATGCTATTACTTTGTGGACTTAACAATTGCACATTTGACCCTGTCCTGGAGAAGGCAATTCTGTTTGCTGTTGGAAATACTCTAGTTTGTGACGACCTAGATGAAGCCAAGGTTCTTAGCTGGAGTGGGGAGAGATTTAAAGGTAATTTACTAGCCTTTTCAGCAATAATACATATTTTAATCTTGTGACAATTTGGGTTCTTTTTTTTTTATTTTTTTTATTTTTTATCATTTGCATCAGTTGTAACTGTTGATGGGATCCTACTCACAAAGTCTGGAACAATGACTGGTGGTACAAGTGGTGGAATGGAAGCAAGGTCAAAACAATGGGATGATAAAAAAATTGAAGAATCTATTCTGAGTAAGCTCAGTAACTCGATCTTTCTTCCACTGTCTTAACATTGGGTCTCAATACTAATTCTTTGTGCCGTGTAGAATCACTGGGTCTCAATACTAATTCTTTGTGCTGTGTAGAACTAAAAAAGAAAAAAGAACAGCTTGAAAAAGAGTTAGAAGAGCTTGGATCAATTAGGGAGATGCATCTAAAAGAGTCTGAAGCATCTGGGAGAATTAGTGGACTTGAAAAGAAGATTCAGTATGCTGAGATTGAGAAGGTAGATATTTTCTTGACCGATATAAGTGGTTAACTTCTTTTTTATTTTATACAGATAACCTGGTCCAGTTTTGTGGGCTGTTTAAATTGGTATTGAAAACATACATTCATGACTTCTCTAAAAATAGATACATAATGGGTTTCAAGTATTTTTTCGTAATTTAGGATACTGATTGTTGAGCAGCATAAAGAAAGAATGCTTATGGACAAATTTAAAAACATAATATGGAAGGATAAAATCTTCATTTTATCTCTCTCTCAATCATCGTCATCTGTGCCTGAAAGAGGTCCAGTGTGGTTTCATGTTTGATGTATTGAATTGAGTAGAAAAGATGGGCTTGGAAAGAACCAAAACTGAAGGAGGCATGTTGCCGTTCTCAAATGAAATAATAAACAAGATGAGGATATGGTGCTTTGATTGACTCTGATGATTTTAAACAATATGTTTTTCATTGGTATCTGAATTGGGTTCCGTTGTTAATAATGTTTCTCTGTATTTTGCTGCAGCGAAGCATTGATGACAAACTTCAAAACTTGAAAAGGGAAAAGCATATTATTAAAGAGGAAATCGATCGCATAAAACCTGAACTCCGTAAGGTAATGAAGGATCAAGACTATGCTTATTATCTTCCTTGTTGACCTATTGATATAATTATGTACACACACTTTTGATACTCCTTGCAGTTAAAAGATGCTGTTGATAAGAGGGCCACTGAAATCAGGAAACTGGAGAAGAGAATCAATGAGATTGTTGACCGGATATACAAAGATTTTAGTAAGTCTGTTGGGGTAGCAAACATCCGTGAGTATGAAGAAAACCATCTCAAGGCTACTGAACATTTGGCTGAAGAAAGACTTAACTTGAGTAATCAGCTGGCAAAGTTGAAATACCAGTATGTTCCTTTTTTCTTCTTGCCATATTTTGTCTTGTAGGCTTGGCATTTTCTCAGCGTGCTTGATTATTTACTCTTCGCTGAAAAAAAAGGACCAAAATCTCATTTGGTGATGATTCTTTAGTCATTGAGAGAAAACCTATCTACTGTGTTTTCCTTGGTTTACTGCCTAAAGATTCTCATGGGTCCTTATTCCCTGCTGTCATCCCTTGTGTGCAATCTCTGGGAGAAATGCTTCATCCATATGAAGTTACCATGCGATTGACACCGATGTCAAGTGCCAAAATTTAGGATTTTAACCTGGTTGCAGAAATACTATACTTTATGCTTTTCTTCCAGCCATTTTAGATATGTACGTGTTATTGCCTCGTCACCTGATCATGCATGATAACTGGAACCATCTACCAGGCTCTAATCTAGCTCTTGGATTCGTACCAAAATAGAATACATTTGTACCTAAAGTTATTCTACTGTTGGTCATGTATACAAATTTCATTTACTATATGCAAGCACTTGACTAGATGAACATCTTAGAGTATTAAGGGTTTTGCATCAGAGGAAGGGATGAAGTAAGGAGAATGGGAGAGGAAAATTACATTGTTCTCTTGTTCAAGTCTCAATTTTCTCGTGCTTATAAATTGGTTAGGTTAAACTATCATTGTTGTTATCGAGCCTTACTATGTCAATATATGACATGATTCGTCAGGAAATTGACTGGTTGGACTGAATGAATGTATCCTGCAACTAGTGTAAGGACATTGTTGTAAATTTTCTATTTTACTTTGTGATATTAGTGATATGATGCTAAAATTTGGTGCACTATTCTGCCTCTATTTGGTTTGAGATTTATTCTGTTTTCTTTCAAGAACTTGAAGAGAGTCTCTCTGTGTTTTATTCTTCTGTTTTGCCATTTGTTTTGTATATAATGGCCCTTCCACCTCCTTGTCTTTTCTTTTCAGGTTAGAGTATGAGCAAAAGAGAGACATGGAATCACGAATTAAGAAGTTGGAAACTTCTATTAGTAATTTAGAAAATGAAATAATACAAATTAAGGAAAAAGAGGCTGAAGTCAAGATGGCAGCGGAGAAAGCTACTGGTGAGATAAGTAGATTGAAGGAAGAAGCGCGAGGTATGGTTTAACACTTTGTTGTTTTTGTGTGAAGTTGAGTTTTTCTTCCCTAGTGCAATTAAACCATGAAGTTCTTCATCCTAGGTTATTGTCATGGCTGACGTGTCATTTTGGAATCTTAAATGAATTTTAAGAATGTCAAAACTTACTTATTTTGAGTAAAGAATGAATTAAGGGTCCGTCTAGATTGCTGAATTGGGGGTGGAATTCATAATTGAAATTTGATTACAATTCATTATAGTTAGTGTTTGGATAATACTTCAGAATTGGAATTCGGAATTTGAATTACTAGTTTACTTTTAAATTATTAAATACATGGTACGTTGTGTAGTCTGAGAATTAAATGTGTCTAAACAAATAAAGTATAATTTTTTGGTAAAAAATAATACATAAATAAAATATACGAAGTAATTATTTTAATAATATAATATAACATTGATTTTATTTTTTATTATTTAATAATTAACTGGGTTCATTTATCAATAAATGAAGTAAATAACTCATAAAATATTTATAAATTTAATGGTTGTGCAAATTTTAATATTATAAGGATTATTTTATAATTCGTACTAAAAACTAACGCATTAAAATATTCATGTAATCAAATAATTAATATTAATATATATTGTCAGTTGTGGCAGCGAGTTAGAATCTTTAGCGCCATGAGCTCCGCAATCCCAAAGGTTCAGAATGCCAATTTCAAGGCTGTCCCCTCTTAATGGCAAAGGCCTGCTATAGTTATGTTGCAATTCCTCTGTTGATTAAATAATTGTTTCAAATTTGTGTGGTAACTCCATTTTCGTCCCAAATGCATTTTTCTGATTTGAAAAGACAGGCTCTTTAACCAATTTCTTTGTATGGGTATGCCTGTTTAAATATTTCATACGTTCTACTTCTTTGTTCCTGGTTTTCCTTTATAATTCCCTCCAATCATACCTATGTTTTAGAAATGTAAATGAGCACACAAGCGAAAGTGCTGTTGAGCTTGAAATGTGAATATTGGCTTTAGTTTTTGGTGGATTAGACGACATATGAAATAGAGAATGAAGAAAAAAAAAAGATTTGTTTAGCCAACTCCTGTTTTGAAATTATGCCAGATGCTTAATTCAATTTTGTTCTAGACAACACAGGTGCAAGTAAAAGAAGAAACACCTTCCAAATTTCTGTGTAATATTTGTGATTTTCCTGTTTTTGTTCTATAGAGTGGAAATCTAAGTTAGAAGAGTGTGAGAAAGAGATGCTTGAATGGAAGAAGCAGGCTTCTGCAGCGGCAACAACCTTATCAAAGATTGGCCGTCAGATAAACTCTAAGGTCCCAACATGGTTTCTTTTTTCCACAAAAGCTCCTTGTTGGAACATGGTTATTTTATCGCTGAACTCTGGTATATTGAACTGCTACTGTAAATTTCCCCCTTGGTTTTACAGGAAGGACAGATTGAGCAACTATTGTCCCGGAAGCAGGATATAGTGGAGAAGTGTGAGTTAGAGCATATAAACCTTCCCACTATTTCAGACCCCATGGAAGTTGACTCACCTACTCAAGGCCCATATTTTGATTTTAGTCAGCTGAATAGATCTCTTCTTCAAGATAGGAGACCTTCTGACCGAGAAAAGATTGAGGCAGATTTTAAGCAAAAAATTGATGCTCTAATGTCAGAAATAGAAAAAACTGCTCCAAATTTGAAGGCTCTGGATCAGTATGAGGCCTTGCAAGAGAAGGAAAGAGCAGTGACTGAAGAATTTGAAGCAGCCAGAAAGGAGGAGAAGCAAGTAGCTGATGCTTACAATTCAGTGAAGCAGAGACGGTAACAATTACATTACGCTATGTTCTTTTATTATAATAGATTCTGGGAATCTTTCTTGCTTAATGGTTATTTGCCGTAGATCTGCTATTCTTCTGTAAGGAGCCGTTTGTTCTCCTATTACTTGAAAAGATAACATGTCAAACTGGTTAAACCATATAAACTGATTTGTTACTTTCATTGTTATAATCGTTGCATGAATGCTTGCTGAATGACATCTTTTGTTCAATTAATATCCCAACTTATATTTTTCACTTAAAAGATTCAATTAATAATGAACATTTTTGGAAAAATATGAATGCTACGTGATGTGCTGTCTTTTATTTTTGGCTAGTTATTTTTAGTCCTAGGACATTTACAACAGCAAGAAAACTTTTTTTAGTTCATTTATTGCAGTTGGTAAATTGGAGTTTCTTGATCTTTTTTTTCTTGCCAAAAAGGTTCTTTTTGTGAGTGGGGGGACTTTTGGGAGAAAAGTTTGTCTGGATAATTTGACACAGAGAGAGCATTGCTTGGTTAATTGAAGCCATCTTTGAAAAAGTTGGGGAGTTGGCAATTCCTTTTCTCCCATTTTCTGATTGGTTTGAAATTATTTGCAATAGTCTGGATGTAAGTGAAGGAAGTAAAAATAAAACCCAATTCCTGGAGAGGCTCCCATTGTAGTGCTGGGGTTTAAGGAGGTCAGAGGTGTAATTACTTTGGCTATTTCATGGACCATTTGGAGAGTGTGATTTGAGGGCTTTTCAATATGGAACTCTTGTGGTCATAAGCAAAGTGAAGTTGGGGCATATTCTTTAATTCTTCATTTTAGATAATTGGAAGTCTTTTAGTGGATCATTTTGCTCCTGTGTTTGATTCATATATTGTTATAAAGAAGACAATTGTACAGTTGTGAAGCATCTAATTTACATGGGTGCACTCATTCTGTTGTTGATAATATAGTTTTGTTTACTGTATCACTCACATCAGTGGTTTGTTGCATGCTATTGTTGTTCATTGTCTTGCAGGCCAAAATAACAAAAACAAACTGTTCATGTTGTTTATTGGTATGCCTCTGACTTCATTTTTGCTTATGTAGATACGAGTTATTTATGGAAGCTTTCAACCATATATCAAATAATATTGACAAGATTTACAAACAACTGACAAAGAGTAATACACACCCACTGGGTGGAACAGCATATTTAAACTTGGAAAATGAGGATGATCCATTCTTACATGGCATCAAGTATACTGCTATGCCCCCAACGAAGCGCTTCCGTGATATGGAACAATTGTCTGGTGGGGAGAAGACTGTTGCAGCACTGGCATTACTCTTCTCTATTCACAGGTTTAAAGCGCTAACTATAACTATTTATTTTTATGTTCAAAGACAAAGCAAGCCATTAAGTTGGGGTAGCAGTTTTATTTGCACTAATAATCTCATTATCGTGTGTGTGATTTCAGCTATAGACCTTCACCATTTTTCATATTGGATGAAGTTGATGCTGCATTGGATAATTTAAATGTTGCAAAGGTTGCTGGATTTATTCGCTCAAAATCATGTGAAGGAGCTCGGAGTAATCAGGAGACCGATGGTGGCATTGGTTTTCAGAGTATTGTGATATCTCTGAAGGATAGCTTTTATGACAAGGCTGAAGGTCTGGTTGGGGTTTACAGGGACTCAGAGAGGAGGTGAGTTCTACCTTTTTGTATCATTTATTTATTCTTTATATGTTCTATGGTTGCATTGTTACTGTGCTGTGGTTCAGTATTAAATAAATAATGAACCTAATTCGTATATTTTTTTTTTTTTTTTAACTCCTGCAGCTGCTCAAGAACTCTGACATTTGACTTGACTGGGTATCGAGCATCTTGAGAATCCAATTGCAGATCACAGCTAGTTGATTCATTGGTTTGTGAATATCTCAGTTGCTAACATCTTCGAAATGACCTCTTGTAAGTATGAAAGGATTATGGTATTAAGTTTGTTTCATGAGTTCTAATGGGCAATGTGATAACTGTTAGTGCTTACTGCTTAGTGGAATATCCATGTCATCTCCCTCCTTTAGTTTGTCGGAACACTTGAAGTCATTTCTTTTAAGTATTTTGAACAATGGGAGCAGGACAGGGTGGATGCTGGTAGATAAATCAAGCTCCTGGTTTCCTGGGGATTTTGCTTTTATCAGAAGGCCTTGATTTCTTATTTCCATGGTATTGGTGTAAATATGCCACATCGGTTCCCATAGGCATAGGCATATGAATATTGAAGCATGCAGATTGAATATAGTTCGATGTACATGTAAATTTTAGTGGTATATCAACAGGCCATGAATGACAGAGGGTAAAAAATAAGAACAGCTTATTATATATGGTTGTAAGTTGTAATGTTGGTGTTGCAGATTTGATGAAATCCTTTGAAATAGAAATGTGTATGATTCAACTCTTAAAGTTATTTATTTCTTATTTTGCAATCCAGCCTGTTTTAGTTTTTATTTTATTTTATTTGCTGTCGATGCAACAGTTGATTTCTGTTTACCTATGCCAAACTAAAAATGATCTAAATTTGACTTCAAACTACTCAGCTCATTGTCTCTAATTGTCATGACCTATTATTAATAACAATCAATTCTAACAGTTAAAAGAACAATTGAAAAACAATAAAATAAACAATCCATCCATTGCCTACTTTCATCTCCCTAAAAATGGAGCCAAACAATAGTGGTTGGTATTTGAAAGCTCGTCATCATAATTAGCTTTGTTTCAAAAACCCAAAACCTTGTTTTAAACTTAAATATTAGGCTCTTTCCCTTTCTCTCTCTCCCTCTCTCCCTTCTGTTTCTCTCCCTCTTTCATTGACTTCTTGCAATTTCTTATGGATTCTCTAAATTCAATTACATTTGTAGAGAAGCTTGGGAAGACCTATGAAGCCAGTGAAGAAGAGGCAGAAGAATATGAAGAAATCTTGAGATGGTTAAAAGAAAACGAGAAGAGTATAAATAAAGGTCAAGAATCAATTAATATCATTCAAGAAAATGAAAATAGTAAATTTGCCTCCTCTCTTCAGATGAAGCTGAGACAGAAAAAGGCCTTGTTGGAATTCAGGTGCATGGTAGAAGATGCAATTCTTGGAAATTATATTTTTGAAAATGACAATATAAATAATAATAATGATAATAATAACAATAAAAATTACAGAAAAAGTCTTTCCAAGAAAGAAATGAGAGAAATGAGAGAACAAATTAGAGAAATTACTCTTTGGGGAGTGCCTTTATTACCAAGTAAAGGCCATGAAAGCACTGATACAATTCTATTGAAATTCTTGAATGCTAAAGGCTTCATGGTCCAAGAAGCCTTCAATATGCTTCAAAAGACTCTGCAATGGAGAAAAGAATTCAATGCAGATGCCATTCTTGAAGAGAATTTGGATACTGGCATTGATCTTGATAAACTTTTGTATATTCATAGTGTAGATAAAGAAGGCCATCCTTTGTATTATGCTTTGTATGGAGCTTTTAAAGACAAGGGATTATACAGCAGAATATTAGGAACAGAGAAAAGTCGTGAGAGATTCTTAAGATGGAGAATTCAATTCTTGGAGAAAAGCATAAAAAATCTTACATTCAAAGCAGGAGAGGTTGATTCTATACTTCAGATTAGAGATTTCAAGCACGATCACCTTCGCCCAAGAACAGAAATGAAGGAGCTACATGACGTTAGCAAGAAAATCTTTCTCCTTGTTCAAGCCAATTATCCCGAGATGATTTATAAGAATGTAAGTGCAAAAATGAATCTGTCAGTTCTCTATTTCTTTTATGCCTACAATTTTAGAGAAGTGCAAACATCAAAGCCTATGTAGCGGATCCCAATTAGTTTGGTTTTAAAACTTATTCGGATTAGTTTTCTACAGGTCGAAAAACGTGTTTTTGGTAACTCTTAACTCATTAAGCATGCCATGCCATTGTATTTTTTTATGTACAATTGAGTTGTCTCAAATATTGCATGAACATGTATTTTGCAGATATTAATAAATGTCCCATTTTGGTACTACACAGCCCATTTCCTAACATCAAAGCTCACAACTCAGAGAACTAAAAGGAAGTTCATTTTTGTTAGGCCATCAAGAGTCACTCAGACCCTTTTGAAGTAAGAACCCTAATTGTATATAATTCTCAATTCCATATGTATATATATATATATATATATATATATATATATATTCAAGAATTTGACCCAATTTTGCTTAAACACAACAAGGTACATTTCTCCAGAGAACCTTCCAGTTGAATATGGTGGTCTAAAAAGAGAAAATGATGCTGATTTCTTTCCTAACGACATTGCTTTAGAAGTGATAGTTAGAGGAAATACATCTACGTCCATCAAAATTCCAGTCTCTGAGGTACTAATTTATTATATATTAATTTAATTATATCAAGAATATCCATAATTATTCTTTTTTTTTTTTTTTTTTGGAATTAGGCTGGAGTGACAATTGTCTGGGATTTTACTGTGGTTGGATGGCAAGTGACATGTAGAGAAGAATTCGTTCCAGACGATGAAGGCTCGTACAGGGTTCTTCTGCGGAAATACAAGGGAAAGAGAATGGGAGAGAGTGTTAGGAATTCTTTCTACATCAGTGAACCAGGAAAATTAGTCCTAACCATTGAAAATACAACCATAAAGAAAAGAAGAGTTTTTTATAGATCTAAGACTAAACCCTTTGTACCCACCTTTAACAAATAGTTTTCTTTGATTAATTTAGTACTCTTTTACCTTGTTTTGGCTAATCTCATTAAAATTCACTTTTTAGCTAAAAACTCATTAATTAACCAACAGTATCACCTCCACGATACGTGTGATTAAGCCTGTAAATGAGATAAGCCACTCATGAGCTACTCGAGGTGAGACTCGGTAAAAACTCGCTCGATTTCGTTCATTAAGCTTATCGAATCGAGCTTGAGCTTAGATCATTAGCTTGTGAGCCAGCTTTGTAGGGTCGAACTCAAGAATTAGCCTCATCAAGCCAAGTCGAGTTCACGAACTAGCTCAATAAAACAAAATCAATTTAAACCTATATTAAAATGACGTTGTTTTGATTAATAAATTTCGAGCTCGAACTCGAGCTAGGCTCGTTTATGGTTATCGAGTCGAGCTCGAGTCGAACTCAAGCTTGACTATTTTCAAGCGAGCCGAGCTCGAGCATATCCTTATCGAGCCGAGCTCGGCTCGTTTACAGCCCTATGTGTGATAAACCAACTTGAACGTGAGTTGCACAATTAATAATCAAAAGATTAGCCTTTTGGCTTTGCTATTAATTAAATTATATTGAAATGGAAACGTCTACCTTAAATTCGGTGTTTAATCCCACCTAAAGAGCAAATGAACTAATCATAACCAATGTTTTTATTTAATTTAAACAAAATTATTTAAACAAAAATATTTCTGGCTATTCAGTAAAAAAATAAAACAATAACATTTTAAAAAAAGTATTGTTTTATTAACTAATATAAATAATCTGAGTATAGTCAAATCTTATACTTAAATGGTGCATTATAAAATATTTAAATAATTAATTTAGATTTAATATAAACATTACGAAAACAAAATATTGAATACAATTATATTTATAGAATATATTGATTAGGGAATACTTAATTACTAATTAGGATGATTACATTACTTTCATCACTTATTTTCATAATATATTACATACTTCATTAGCGTGAGATCATAACTCCCCTCGTAATACTACTTACTTTCACTATCTACACACCCAAAAAGGCTACTTCATTATTTACTCCTCGGCATATCTTCCAGACTCGGTCCTGGAAATAGTCAAGGTGGTCTCTTGTCTTCCAAACTTAATCCTTCTTGCCTCCTCTGCTGATACCCTAAATGCATTTGCAATAACCGCCAACGGCATTGCTCTAACGGCGGAGGAGCGACCTGCAAGATCATTGGTCATCGCGTTATCGCTTGTCTTGAAGGTTACATATTCGAATCTTTCACTTTCTGCTCGTTTCACCACTACGAAGTTTTGTGGCACCGTCAAAACCTGTCCTTTGCTTACACTTCCGTCGAAGACGGTGTTGCCGTTTTCATCCGTCACCTGAACCCGCGCTTGTCCTTTGAGTGCGTAAATTACGCTGTGAGAGTTTATGTGCCAGTGGGGTAATCTCATGGCATCCTGCATTGCAACCACCGTTGTATTTATATCAGTAATTTATAGTTTTATACTAGTATATATAAGTCGAAAATTGTGGAGGCGCCACCGAACTTACATTGCGGAGAACGCCATAGGAAGCGCTGAGTTGTAGCCACCGAAGAATAGGGAGGTTATGGCTATTAACGGTGCTAACACGACCAGCTTCTGGTACATAAACGTCAGCACGCGAGGGATCAGCAATGTTCTCTCCAATTCTCATGCTGCAAATGGTCTCTTCAAGACCATTGTCGCGTCCGGAGGGGCATCCTTCTCTCTCTTCTTGCTGTTGCGCCTCTTGTTGAGTTCTTGGTGGTCTAACCACTTGAAGCTCACCATCTTCAACACTGATAATATTGCCCCTGTTGTCATTCTCGCTTTGGAGTTTCCTAGCCAACGATTCGTCGATATTGAAAGCTTCAGCAACAAATCTCGAGTCCATTCCGCAAAAAAGATTGTTACAAGAGCCACGTTCTCTCGAGGCACGGCGGCCCCCTGGATATTTTTCCTGGCTGCCACCCTCACGGCGACCCTCATGCAGTTGCGGGAATTCATCTTCTGGGTTACCAGCTAGATTGAAATGCTTTTAAAATACAAAAATATATAATTTATTAAACGTGTAGATTCTTTATTATTATATGGATCAATTAGTTTTATTATGTCTTACTCTAGGGTTCATGTCAAGCTGGTTGGCGCTGTTGGCGGTGTCAAGAACAGAAACGGCGACAACAGGCTCATTGCCGTCGTTGTAACACCAATGGGCAACTCCGGCAGGCAAAGCAATGATATCACCTGGACGGAAACGACGAATCTTCTGGTGCTGGGCTTCAACCCTACTGCTACCACCTGATCCTTGAGACTCCTGATATGTTTCAGCGCATCCAGGAAACAGGGCTCCTGTCATACCCGTACCTGTTTTATATGGAAAATACAAACACAAATCAAATGTTTACCTCAAAATTAATAAATATACACCGAAATGAACAACTAAAACGACGCCGCTTAAGTTGGAATTACTTTACTTTACCTTGGACAATGTAAACGAGTTGAGGAGCGTTGCTATAAGATGGCAACAGAAGGCCCTTGGGTTGAATGGTGAGCCTAACAATAGCCACACCAGCACATTGGAACTGGTCTTGGTTAGGGTTCCAAGACTCGACCACACCAGCTTCGCTTTGAATACTATTATCTGGCTCGAGGGCGTCGAGCCTATCGAGTTGACACTGGTTTTGCTGCTGAAGTTGCTGACTTGCTATAGAGCCAGTGAAGATAACAATTAGACACAGTGAAAGAAGGAAAGAGTTAGTTATGGCCATTGTTAATGCCTTTTGGTTTGGAGTGGAATGGACTGATTCACAGTAGTATACTTATAGAAAGCGAGGAAGTGACACGTAAGAGAAAGCCACTCTTCGCTTTGCATGGCTACTTGGCCTCCGTGTTTTACAGCTCATAAAATCTCGCAGGCAGGTGTCTTAAAGTTTCAGAGAGGAATATAAATAGACTACTTCTGGGAAAAGGAGAAGAACAAGAAGAAGAAGGAGACACGTATTGAAAGTTTTCCATTTGAATATGAACATGAATATTCATGTCATGACGTTCTTTTTTTTTATACATATATGCATTTCTTGACACAGAAACTAATTGTTCTTGAGAAAATAATTAAATATATAGAACAGATTTGAATTTGAAAATATTATAGTACGTCAAATCTGTTAGAATTTTTGTTGCAAGATAAAGTACCAGATTTCTCTTGAATTCCATACTAAAAGTGTGAAATTTCAATGTGAAATTTATATGAATTTGGGTTCTCTAACTTCAACGACTAGCTTTTGAAGCGTGGTTCTCTAGAAAACTTAACACAATAATGTATATTTATCTATTTTATATAAATTTATAAATGAGTAGAAAAGAAAAAAGAAATGGATATAAGATATTAATGGTCGTTAGAAACACTTTTAACTTTGAATTGAACTTCAGATTTGACTATTATAATTGAATATTATTATTTACAACATTTTAGTGCATTAATTTAATTGTACTTTGCTTTCTTAATTTGAGTTATGTAGTAGAATTAGTAATTCAAAATTAAAAGTTTTACTGCTAATTAGACAAACTTGTATAATGAGAACACTGAGATAGTTCATTACTTTATCTCCTCCATAGAATAATTAATTCCACTATTGATCTAATAGCAACAGATCATGAGATAATTGAAGCTTCTGTTACAGATAAGCAATCGCTCAATGCATGAAAATGGAACAGTTTATACTTATCGAGCAAAAATAGACATGAATAAATGTATGCATTGCAGATGACCCAAGTGATATAGTTGAGTATGTGGCGCGACGAACAGACGATGTAAAGCTGTTTGTGTTGCCGCCACTAGTTTTTAGTGACATCTGTGTTTCTTTTTGTTTGCTTCTCAGTCAACCCGTGAGTTTTTGCTTCCTTTATTACTTTCCATTTTCATTTTCCAATAATCGATTAAAAGGTTAATTAGCAACGTAAGATGGGTATTCCGATCAACCGAATCCATTCCAACTACCTTCAGTGGAGAGAGATAATTGAATATTTAAATAGCAATGAAATTTTGTTTATTGAAATAATAATATTTTTAATCATTAACTGATTAAAATAAAAATAATTTTTTTAAATTTTTTTTATATAAATTGATTTAGTTTATAGTTAGAGCCATATGTGTAATCCATATAAATAAGTTACTAAATCCGCAGAGGTGCTGACGGTGTCCTGTATATCTTCACCTGTAAGGTTGAAGGTTTACAATATGAAAATCATCTCTAGCCGGAGCTTGGAGTAATCTGTACATATAATTAATTACTATCATGAAACAAGAAAAAGCGGAAAGAGCAAAAACAAAATTGCAGAAAAAACTGAGCCGCTGGTTGTCTTCTCCTTACCGTAAGAATTTGTATTCATCTATGAAGGTTTGAGACACCTGTGGTGCCACTCTTTATTAGGTGTAAGACACTAAGCTTAAGTAGCCATGCAAATAGAAACTATAAATACCGACGCCTTCCACTCGCCACTTCACTACAACCAGCTTCTCCCCATGGCTAAGCATTTCTTCTTCTCTCTTTCTCTGTGCCTTGTTCTTCTCTTCAATGTCTCTTTCGCTAGTGAGCAGGTGAAGCAGGAAAACGAATGCCCTCAGCTTCAGCAGCAACACCAATGCCGACTCGACAGGATCGAAGCCCTCGAACCAGATACTCGCATTCAAAGCGAAGCTGGTACGATTGAGTCATGGAATCCTAGCCGTGACCAGTTCCAATGCGCTGGTGTGGCTATTGTTAGGCGCGTAATTCAACCTAACGGCCTTCTATTGCCAGCTTATAGCAATGCTCACCAGCTCGCTTTCATTGTCCAAGGTAAAACAATTAGTTTCATTATGTCAATTTCAAGTTTAAATTATTTGATTGAAAATAAAATTTGAGATTAATATTTGATTTGTATGTGTATATGTATAAACAGGTAGAGGTATCACTGGAGAAATGTTTCCTGGATGCCCTGAAACATTCCAGGAATATCAAGGAGCGGGTGGTAGCAGTAGGGTGGAAGACCAGCACCAGAAGGTTCGCCACTTCCGTCCAGGCGATATCATTGCTTTGCCTGCCGGGGTTGCTCACTGGTGCTACAATGACGGAAATGAGCCTGTTGTTGCTATTTATCTCCTTGACACTGCCAACAGTGACAATCAGCTTGACATGAACCCTAGAGTAAAACAAAAAGAAAAACCTAATTAATTGATCTATTTATGAAATCTACATATACAATAAATTCTTGATTCTGTTTTTTGTGTAACAGCATTTCTATCTAGCTGGTAACCCAGAAGATGAGTTCCGCCAACTATATGAAGGTCGCAGAGAGCCTGGCAGTGGCAGACACGAAGGATTTTCTAGCCGGCGTCGCCCAGAGGGTCGAGGCACCTGCAACAATCTTTTCTGCGGATTGGACTCGAGGCTTATCTCAGAAGCTTTCAACATTGACGAATCGCTTGCTAGGAAGCTTCAAAGCGAGAATGACTACAGGGGCAGCATTATCAATGTTGAAGGTAAGCTTCAGGTAGTAAGACCAGCTAGGACCCAATCAGAGAGAGAGCAGCAAGTAGGGGGAAGCGGCGCCGGCGGCCCCTACTTAGGTGGAGGAGGTTGCAATGGTCTCGAGGAAACCTTCTGCTCTATGAGGCTGAAGGAGAACATCGCCGATCCATCCCGCGCTGATGTGTATATCCCAGAAGTTGGTCGTGTTAGCACCATCAACAGCCACAACCTCCCTATCCTAAGGTTTCTCCAACTCAGCGCTTCTCATGTGGTTCTCCGGAATGTAAGTGCGGTGGAGCGTGAAGATACGCGCCTCTATAATTTTGTTAAAAAAAATTATCCTATCTTTTAAATCATGTGGTAACATAAATATTTATCGGTGGTCGCAGAATGCTGTGAGATTACCCCACTGGCACCTGAATGCTCATAGCATAATCTATGCTTTGAGGGGACAAGGACGAGTTCAGATAACGGATGAATTCGGAGAAATCGTCTTCGACGGCAGTGTAGGAGCAGGCCAGGTGTTGACGGTGCCGCAGAACTTCGTAGTGGTGAAACAGGCAGAGACAGAGAGATTTGAATATATAACCTTCAAGACTAGCGACAATGCCATGACCAATGATCTGGTGGGGCGAACCTCAGCCGTCCGGGCCTTGCCATTGGAAGTGATCGCCAATGCATTTAGGGTGTCCAGAGAGGACGCAAGGAGAATCAAGTTCGGAAGAGAAGAGACGACTCTCGGTACTTCAAGGTCTCGACCTGCAGGAAGGACAGCTGTTGCTTAATTAAAATGAGGAGAGCCTTTGTTTTTCTGTAAATACAAGGCATGGAGAAATAAAACAGAGACTTGATAATTTGATTGTCTCTAGCTAGAGTTATGTAAGTTGAGAGAGCTTTCTACTTGAGTAGTAATAAAATGTTACTCCTTGTTAGTAACAATGGAAATCATACAATTTTCATGGTTTTGGTATCTTAATTTCATAAAATAATAAATAAATAAATAAATAAATAACAACTTCTATCGTTTTTGGTTTTAATTTCACGTTTCTTATTTTGTTTTCAATTTTTAATTATTATTTTTCAAGAAAAATTAAATTTAATTGACCCAAAAATAAAATTATTGTTTTAACTTGATCGAAAAAAATTAAAATTTAATTTAATTGAATACAATTAAAAATAATTATAAGTTCAAGGATTTAATCAATGAGATATTTTTTCCTTTTTAGTTTTTTTAAAAAAAAAAAGAAAAAAAACAACAAAATCGGTACAAGGCATACCCTTAAGAAATTTGAATTTCATACCGTTCGTGGGAAACATAGAGGGCAATTTGGTCCAATTGCTTCTAATAAACAACAATTGTTTCCAAATCACGAAGACAGTCCTCTCCTGCTGCTTTATGCTTACCCATATATGCAAGTTTCAAGCAGATCTCAGAAGATGGAAGCTTAGATTTCGAAGCAACCTAACTCAATAAAATGCCGACCTATCCCCTACCGAGTCGACGACTCGTTCTCATTCTGCTTCTATTTTTCCTTGCAGTTTCAAAAGCATCAGCTTCAAGACCTGGTTTTCTCTTCACAAGAACCAGAGGAAGATGCACTCCGCAGTAAGAGTAACCTTCGGTCGAGTTTCCCGAGTTGAGTTACGAGTTAATATTGAACTGTTGAGTTTGTGTGTTACAGGTATTGGAGTAGCAGGCGAGAGGCGTGGCCGAGGATGGTACCGCAGACATCAACGGTGTCAAACGTGTTTGGGTCGATAATCTTTGAACGGTACAGATCTGGATTGACTTTAGTAGAATCAACGGCTAGGAATGACGATGAGAATGCGTTCGGTAGGTTGTTGAAGCAGGGGAGTACAGCTCTTTTGAACTCTTATGCTAGAAAGGGGTTCAAGTACTCTGCTTGGGAAGTGAAGACTCTGTTTATTCAAGCTTTGGTATCGGAGGAGGCTGCAGCGAGACAAGCCAAGCTGTTCTTTGATGCCAATGAGGCCTGTAATTAATTACTTCAATTTTTTCTGTTTTTGCTGCAAAAAGAAAAATATTATGACTCTGCAATTTCTGGTTGTGTTTTGTGATGTTTGAAGATATTCATGTAATTGTTAAAGATGATTAAACTGAAGGATATTATTAGTTTTAAATCTTTATTTTTCAAGAAGAAATATAGGGAAAAAAAAAAACTATTAGTTTAGTTAACACCTGAAGGTTTGAACCAGATCGATAGAGTTTGATTATTGAGATTATTACTCTTGCCGAGTTTGGAGATGTATCCTTGAACGCGGACGAAGAAATTATAGGTGAACCGATCGAATAAAAAATTATTTGAGGCACTTATATCAAATGTTTAAATTTCCAGACAAAATTAACCAGCCAAAATAAGTTTAGGGTCAAATACACAAAATTAAAAGTTCTAGCAAAAATTGTAAAAATCATCAAAATTCATACTCTTATGATGATTAATCTATATCTATTTGTCTATTTATATTTATATTTATATCTATCTATCTATATAAATATATAAAAATTCAGCTAAATTTGTAGGTGATGTGGAATTTTATTATTTTAAAATTTTTTATTTAATTATCCAATTTTGAAGAATCAAATAATAGATTTTTTTTATTAATAATAGAACATTAATTAGTTTTTTCAATAATTAATAACCACACTATAAATTGAAGTAATATTTTATTATTTTATAATTTAATTATCTTCTAATTTTTTTAAAAAAATTAATATATTAAGCAAAAAACACATATGATTAACAATTTTTAAAGTTTCTTTCTTCTTCCTTTCAAGTAATTTTATGGTTTGAGTAATTGTTTTAATTTGTAAACATAGTATTTATGTTTATTGTTTTTAGTTTAGCCAAGAAGGGTGAGTTCATTGTTATCAATTTATTAGTGTGAAATTCTTTTATTATTTTTAAATTTATAGAAAAAGTCGGATTAGTAATTTTTATCATCATAGTCAAAGAATAAAAAAGATAAATATTTTTTCGTCATATTAATTTATTTATATTTTTTAATCAAATTTAATTCATATTAATTATTTATAAGTATTAATCTATATATTGTGCGGACATATAACTAATTTTTTTATATAATTACGTGAGTATTCACGTGGCAAGTGGTTCTGAAGTGTCCAAATATGGGCCTACTAACAACAATATCGTATTTTTAACAAAATCTAGATGGAAAATTGAAAATGAATAATTTTAGATATTGATTTTTAAAATAGAAAATATTGACTAAAATTGAAAAATATGCCACAATTTAATTTTTTTTATTTTTAATTTTGGTAATTAAGCAGTTCAGATTTGCCATGAAAAAGATGTGGGCATTAAAAACGAAGCCTCTCTCTACAAGCCTGAACCGGTGAACCCGCGAACCCGCTTCGCGTAGCCCTAACATGCGTTTGGTTACACGTTCATCACTATCCTGGACGAGGTCAGAGTGAGCGATTCTCATTTTTTATCCCTTACTCCAACCACGAAACTACGCTATACAGATCCAGTTTACGGTTCTATGTAAAGGTGCTAATCCCTATTCACTTGTAAATTATCCTGTTACCCAAACACGTTCTCTCTCTAACGGCCGCAGGTACGTTAGGGCAATCAGTCTTAAAGCTTGTTTGGTTGACACGAAAACTACAATTCGTCTCCCTTCTCTGGGAGGAAAATCTATAATATACAAAAGAAAATAGCCACAGAGCAACGAATCCAAATATAAACCCCTATTTTCTCGAGAAAATTAGACTTAATGGCGGGTAGGAAACTGGTTCGAGACTTTTTCCTCTCAAGGCAGCCCCTTCTTCTTCGCTTAACGTCTCAACAGGTTCTTCTCTTAAACCCTGGATTGTGAAATAACAGAAAGTTATCATGTTTTGGATATATTATTGTTTTTATTAGTTTTTCAATTTATTGGTTTGGGATTTGGCGCGGTAGGGTTCAAGTGCGGGAGTAAGGTTGCCATCGCCCTCGCCCTCGCCCTCGCCAAATGGGTACTTGGGCTATCGTCGATTTGGTGTATTCAATGAGTTCTCCAAGAAAGTGAAAGGAGAGGCCACTAGGTATTGCTTAACATGATTTCTCTTTTAGGCTTTCTTTCTTTCTTTATTTTAGTGCATGTGTAGATTGCAATTTGTTAAATTTAGATACCTAGGCGTTTGTTTTTTGATTGAGGTTAATGGTTGTGTATGTGATCATCTAATTCTAAATCCCAGGACACTGTATTTCTTTGTCCATTTATAACCGTTAGTCATTGTAAGCCTTAACATTTTGTTCTTTATAAATTTTCCCTATCAAGCATACTGGTGAATTCTGTATTTGTGCCCTTTGAAGGTAGAAGCAGGTGTGCGGTTTCAAATCATTTTTAAAATTTATGTTCCTGCTAGGTGTGAATACTGAACTCTTAAGTCAATTATCAACTAAACCTTAAACTCCATAATTAGTTTAGAGGTAGGTGGAATGTGAATGATCTTTATGACAGTAGATTGAGTGATCAAGTCTCTTCTAAGAATCTCATGGGTTTGTTAAATATGTTTATTCATTTATCTAATTACATTAGTGTGTACTTAGAAATGAATATAGCAGAATAGAAACAGAGGGTTTATATAGCCAATCCCCTACTAGTTTGGAATTTTGTTGTTGTTGTTGTTGTTTTATTTTCAGTTCCACTCCGTTTCTTTGATTCTGCAAACAAGTGTTTAGTAATAAACTTATTATTTTGTTGGATCCAGAAATCCAGAATTTCAGCAGTCCGTCAAGGATTTAAAGGAGAAAGCAGAAGAACTGAAAGGGGTAAAAGATGATTTGAAAGTTAGGTAAGTTTATGGCATTATATTCATGCCTTGTATAATTTTAGTTTTATTAGTTAATAGGCTGAGACATACTGTTGTATGTCAAGGGAGGGCCTGAGATGGTGAAATGGCGAATGCAGAACGAAGCAGACAACTGAGCAGCTGTACAAGCACGTGGATGGTGTTTGGACAGAGGCTGAAGCTGCTGCAAAAAAGGTACTATTCAATTGATTCAGATGTTATAGTTGAGTATTTTGCTCCTTGCTATTCAATTTCAGATTTCATGTTGTTGGTCCCATGAACTCAATATCTACATGAAGGGACTGCCTTTCTGATTATCTTCAATATACTCTAATGTAACATTATAATTATGCAATGTAAACTTCAACTGAAGTACTTGGGTTGATGCATTTACCATATTTATATTGCTTTGGATCTTATACCATCTACAACATTGCTGCTTGGCAAGTTGTTTTTGTGTCATCTTACTTCTATTTCATCTTCTCAAATGTAATACTTGACACCAGCTCTGGTCTGTAATAATCTGGCATAATCTTGTTTCTACCATAAGTCGTTGATTCTTTTTTATACTTGCGCGCGTACATGTGATGTGTCTGGAAATTCTAACTTTATGAGGCTGGTCTACATGAAAACTTCTGTAATATTAGATGTGACATTAATTGTTTATCATCCTCTCTTTTTCTAATATCCTTCCTAGTATGGACTAAATATAGCCTCTTGATTGGTATAATTTGATTAATTGGTATTTGTTTTGTTTTCAGGTTTCTGCCAACGTTAAAGAGAAGATCTCAGCTGCCTCAGAAGAGGTCTGGTTGCAGTTCACATTGATTGTTTTCTCTGTGTTTTAATCTAATGACCAACACTAATTATTTAATGGACTCTGTGTGAGTCAGGTCAAAGAAAGTTTTAAAATTGGGAAGCAAGAGTCATCTGAGTCCACCGGCAATTCAGATAAAGATGGCACCAATATAAAAGATGACAGGAACGCTTCATCTGGTGAAGAGACTAACAAGCAAACTGGGAGTAGTGATCATGGAGAAACATTTTTTAGAAAATTTAAGTCAAGCATACCTTCCTCAAAGTTGTCTTTGGCCTTTCAGAGATTAAAGGAAGCAAAGGTCACCGACATAGTGAAGAAGGGATATGATGTAGTGAAGGATGAGTTAAACGGTAATCCTAGTAAGAGAAAACACCTGGAATATACACCACCTCCTTCTTTCAAAGGTGAAACAAGCACAAGAACAGACATTGCTGTTTTACCCTCCAAACAGTCTCGATGGAGTAAAAAGTGGGAGGCTGTTAGAGAAAAGGTAAATTTTCCTCTGTTTCTAATATGCCTCTTAATGTTATGAGAATGGAAAAAAATTATTTATCTTAATCATCTTGCTTCTTATATTGAAATAAATATCTTCTTCTAAACCAGATGCAAGGTCATCCTGTATTCAAGCGTTTTGCTGGCTTTAGTGAGCCTGTTGTAACAAAGAGTCACGAGGTATGATCCACTCCTCCTTTTTGTTTATATTTTGTAAGCTTTAATTATTTGTTTCGTTTGCAATTATCAATTCATTGCACTGGGTTAGTTCATTTTCTCCCTCTTGATCCATGTTCTTACTTCTGTTTTGGCTGGAATTCACAGATTGCAGAGGACATGAGGGAGAGATGGGAGACCAGTGACAATCCGATTGTTCACAAAATTCAGGAGTATGCTGACTTTCTCTCTTTTATGTTACAACTTACATGATTCGCTAAAAAGTTGCCTAGCTGACACTTTCTTTTGATGACAGTGTTAGTGACACTATCTTTCAAGAAACTGATGCTGCATCATCACTTAAAGAAATACGTCGTCGAGATCCGTATGGTCACGAGTGTTCCTTTTTCCAAGAATTTTATCTTCAAATTTCAACAACCTATTAATGCCCCATCATTATATCTTTTTTTTTTTTTTTTTTACTTTCATCAGATCATTCTCTTTGGTGGATTTTGTGGCTGAAGTCCAGGAAGCTGTTAGACCTGTCCTTAATGCTTACATAAAGGTGGGTTCTGAGCTTACTTGCAAGGCCATGATCTTCTTCGCCCATTATCTCTCTCTCTCTCACTTTTATTTTTTGGAATTTTGGCATGGGGATTTGATTTTGAATAATGCTCTTTATCTAGTTACCAAAGTTGTCTATTTGTTAGTAATATAAATGTTTCATATGTATAGGGAGATTTAGAGACTTTGAAGAAGTACTGCAGTCCAGAAGTTGTTAGTCGGTGTGAGGCGGAGCACAAGGCCTTTCAGAGTCATGGTATATATTTTGAAAATAAGGTAAGAACTTTTTCCTTGAAATAGCCTTGTCATTGTTTTCATATTCATCCATTTTTTTGTAGGAACTGAGGTGCTTTTAACTATATCATCACCATAATAGTTTGTCACAATTTTTCATAATCTTTTGACTATTCAAATGTATGGATGGAAGAATGCCTTTTTTCTGCCTTTATGATGGTTGCTAACTTTGTCATCGTCATAAAATCTACTTTTCAATATTAAAAAGATCTGTTATATATGTAGTTGGAATTGCATTAGTCCATATATATATCTGCTAGTATAGAATGACCAAGTATCCATCTTGAAATTGCACAATTATCCTCTCACAGTAATTTTTCAAATGAGAGTTGTTAGGCGTCTCATGGTGCATGAGGTTAGGGTTCCAACCCTTACACCCACACGTGCTTAAAACCGCAAATTGCACATGTTGACTGTTGAGGATATCTTCTAATAACGCTGGATAATAGCTATGATTGTCATTTGTTTGCGTGACGTGAGATCTAGAAAATGCTGCGAGTTAACAGGCTACATGCACCATATGAGGTGTAAGATATGCCACTTTGTCTTCCTAATCTCAATCACTATGGCAAATATCTGGATGGGATTATATATCTGCTAGTGTGGAATAACCAACTGTCCATCTTGAAATTGCGTAATTATTCTCTCAGACATTTATGTAAGCTGCAGAATGCATAATGTAAGCATGATATGTCCCTTTTTTTTTTCCTAATATCAATCACTATGGCAGATATCAGAGCACAAACTGAAATTAGTTTTGTTGATTTTATATGACAAGTTAATGTAGACTTCATTTGATGGGTTGATACTCAAAGATTCCTCATCTTATTGCAGATTCTACATATATCTGAGGTGGAAGTAAGAGAGACCAAAATGATGGGAACCTCCCCAATAATAATTGTTGCAGTATGTACTTATTCTTTCCTTTTGTTTCCTTTTCTTTATTACTTGGTTGAAGACATGGGGAAAACTTTCTGTTAATTGACGGTTCTGTTTCTTGTAATATTTAGTTCCAAACACAGCAAGTCCACTGTGTACGTGATCAACATGGCAATATAACAGAGGGGGGCAAGGTATATATGGACCTTATTTTATAAACATTGGCCATTTTCTAAAACAATTTCAATGTTGTGATCCCTGCCTCCATTATCTTGGTCAATTTTGATTTATTGCTTTCCATGCATGGGATTGGGTAGTTTAAACAACCTTTTAAACAAAAACTTCATACGGATGCCATCCTGACTTGTTACATCAAATTTAATGTTTGGATTGTCAATGCATTCTGAGAGAATTTTGGCTCTCCTAGGATACTATCCACACTGTATACTACGCGTGGGCTATGCAACAAGTAGATCCTGAAGAACTTGGAGAAGGCGCCATCTATCCTATATGGAAGCTAAGAGAGATGCAACAACTTGGCATCCAAGCCCTCATATAGGCTTCATTGATGATCTTCTGTAGAAGGTGTAAGAATAGATTTATCGGGTTTTCTGTTTCTTTTTGTTATTTCTGCTCTGCTTCTCTGGGTTTTGTAACACTCCAGGGAAATCTTTGTTTAATATTTTTGTTAATTTTTTATCAAATAATGAAATTGGGTACTTAGGAAGCTTTTACAGGATAGATATATTTTTGTTCAATTGATCAAATGCTTATAAATAGCTGTCTCCATCTGCAATGACATTATTCCTTCTTTCCTTTACCCCTTTACTTTCTAAATGGCAGCTTTGAGGTCTTGTTAAAAATTTGGAAGTGATTGTTCTTTCACTTTATTGGTCCTATTTTTTTATTTTTTTTATTTTTGGGCTGTGTTGTAAAATGGAGATTCCGATGAAGAATCAAAATCCTTTATCAGTGAATTGAGAATTGACTGGAATCATTACAACAGATTTTATAATAATATCAGATATATAGGTAAACAAGTTTAATGCATGAAACATAGAATTGGTTGAATTTATCATTTGTGTACATTAATATGCTTAAATTTTAATCTAGAACATATAATATACTAAACATTTGTATTACAAATAATTTTTTTTAAAAAAAAAATTCGATGACAGCTGTAATATGTGTATTAAAGTAAATTAGTTCATTTTAAATTAATTTCTCTTAGTTTAATATTTTTCATTTAAGTAAATAAGTATATATTTCTCAATTTAAATTAAATTCTCTCTCAGTTTCTCTTTATTTATTTGTCCTTTAAGCAAATGTATATATTTCTCAATGGAGAAGGTGTTGAGAGAGCCATAAGAGCATTTTAATTGATCGGACATGTTTTTGTAATGTTTCTATGTATCATCAAGCTTTATAAAATTTCATACTTGGGTTTTTATTTATTATTATTATTATTTTTTGTTTTGTTTTTTTTTTTTTTTTTTTTTTTGAAAAGGATGGTTTTTATTGTTATAAATTAATGTTAGTGTGTTTTATATTACATGAAAGCAAGAAATTTGGGTAAAGTTTTAGAGGTCACAACTCAGAGTAACACATAGTTTTGCAACATTTGAAAGTTAATTATAAAAAGACAAGGTTTGTAGTGAATTTCCACTGTAAAGCCGATGGAATTTATATTTTATTAATTAGAAACAAAAGAAGGCCACATTTTATTGATTTCTGCAGAAGTTGAAGTTCTACATTTTTAACACTCTACAACTCTCTATACTACAATATACGACGGATCCCTTCTCTAAATTTACAAGAAGGATCTCTTAGTTGCGGCCTTGGCTAGTAGAAGCACCAATCACAATGCTATTTTAGTAGTAACTTACTTATGGTCTCCTGCTGGTGGGAGTAAACAACATGGACTGTGGATCCCTGTTCCTCTTCACTTGATGAGCTTCGCTTGGAGACATTCTGTAAGAGTTCATCAGAACATCAAGAGGCATGGCTCTCATCACTGATGTATAACCCGCCAATGGGCTCTTGATAGGCTGGCTACTTGTTTTAAATGTTACGTACTCGAACCCATTTTCTCCTGCCCTTCCAAGTGCTGCATAGAATTGAGGGATCACGAACATGTCTCCTTCTTTCACCCTTTCGTCCATTACTGTGTTTCCACTGTCATCCACAATCTGTATGTGCATGTCGCCGCGAAGAGCACACACTATTCTCTGATCGTTTATGGACCAGTGTGGGCTGTGCATTGCCCTCTGCAATAAGAGTACCATTCAAATTAATATTGTGTTAAGTTTAACCAGGATTGACTAATTAGAATTTAGATGGACATTTATGGTTATTTACCGGCAGCAGAACGCCTCGCTCAGCGCTCATGTCCATGAAACTGAGAATGGGGAGCTTTCGTTGATTTGCAAGGTGGATTCTACCAGCTTCCTTTGTGTAAAAATCAGCTTCCCTACGAGACTCAAGGTTATGTATAGTTTTCATTGTGCACATGGCTTCTTCCATTCCATTCATCCACCTCCCGCTCTGGCCGGGTCTGCTGTACGTGAACTCTTCTTCTTCTCGTTCATCAGGCACGATCGTGCGCATTTCTTTGTCGCACCTAATTATTGTTCCTCTGTTGTTTCCTGCCTGCATTCTCCTTACAATTTCTGTTGGAACATTAAAGGACTCGGCCAGTGCCTGCTCATCCAACGACCGGAAAACATTCTGGAAAGTTTCTCTTATTTTCTCAGATTTTCGTGCACGTATAGATCGAAGGGGTCTTTCAGGACTCTCTCTCTCTCTTTGTCGGGATTGGCCGCCTCCGAGCAAAAATGCCTTCCACCACATCACAAATATCAGTATAATGCTAATTAATTCTATCTTGCCTTTAATTTAACAAGGTAATATAAATTTGTTACCCTCAAGTACTGGTCGAGCTGGTTGTGCCTGTTGTTAAGATGGACAACAGTGACGGCTACAAGCTCCTCGTTACCATCATTGTAGCACCAATCAACTGCGCCATGTGGTATGGCAATGATGTCTCCACGACGAATCCTGCGAATTTTCTGGTGTGGGTCGTGTCTTGCTCCTGTTTGGCTTTCTCCTCCTCTCGATTGTTGCTCTGCGTGGAATGTTTGGGGGCATCCGCTAGGGTAGCTAAGTCCAAGCACTCCTCTACCTGTACCGTAAATTCATGATATTGAGAAATTAAAGAGAAAAAAATATCTTCGAGCGAGCTTAACCGCATAAAAATTTGATTGCTTAATTACCTTGGATGACATAAACCAAGCGAGGAGCAGGTAAAAACTTGGGCAAGGAGAGAGAGTTGGGCTGGATTCTATCTCTATAAGCGGCAACACCGGCACACTGAAACTGATCCTCCGATGGATCCCAAATCTCCGTTTCCCCACCCTCTGAGTCAATCCGATGAGAAGGTTGGGTTGTGGTAATTCTCTGGAGATGGCATTGCTGTGCTTCAGTTGGAGCTCTCGGGTCATAGAATTTAGCTCCAGCAGCAAAAGCAAGCAGAGAAAGAAGAGACAGTAAAGCAAGCTTAGTTGTAGCCATTGGAAGTGTTCAAAGAACAGTGGGAGGTGATGGGTTTGAAACGTGAAGGTCACATTTTATAGCTGGTGGATTTTGCATGGAGGCATGTCCTTATGTTGAGTAGAGTCGCCACCTTATGCTTTCAGCTGGTGACGGACTATAGTACGTGGTGGTGAACTGAACACCAAACTCTTCTTCAACCACCATCTGTCTTGCCTTCCCTGTTATTTTTATTATCTTTTTTTTTTTTTTTTGAGAAGATTATTATTAATATTATCATTATTATTATTAAGTTGAATAGAGAAATCTAACTATACATATTTATATTGTTATAAAAATTAAATACTTGTAAATTTTTATTTTTAACAATGTTATAATATTTATATTTAAAGAGAAACAAATAAAAAATAAAAAATAAAAAATAAAGGGCACGTAACT
Source organism: Jatropha curcas (assembly GCF_041381405.1). Classification (NCBI taxonomy): domain Eukaryota; kingdom Viridiplantae; phylum Streptophyta; class Magnoliopsida; order Malpighiales; family Euphorbiaceae; genus Jatropha; species Jatropha curcas. The sequence continues at coordinate 2,495,594 of NC_143153.1, read as the reverse complement.
TGGCAAGAAATGTAAACTCAGTCCATTGAAATTTCAAGAACAATGGTAAAAAGCTTACTGGTGCTGGTTCAGCAACCAGTAACAAAAATACATCAACAAAGAAAAGTAAAGAAATTGGAGATAAGCTAATAATTCATTGAGTTGATTATCTCCTTATTTATGCTTTTTTTTTTCCTTAATTCAAGATTATTGCATGACGCTTAATTAATTTGCAGAGCCATCAACACAAAGCCATTGACCAACAAAGAGGGAAGTACAGTTGAGATTTGGATTAATGGAGTCAAAGAACTCAGTAGTCAAATTGAAAATCTGTGTAACAGCAAAGCAAGTATCTCCACTGTTCACTCCATAAACTGAGTCACATTCTGGTTTTGCTTTAATTCCAACTGCAGATAACATAAGAAAAAAAAAACAATTAAAATCCATTAGTTAAGAAACTTTAATTATAACAAAACGAAGTATTTATGAAGAAGAAAGACTTACTGCCAAACAATGATCGGCCTTCGGCGAAGGAGGCAATGAGGAGAAAAGAAAGAATCACAGCAAAGTAGAAAAAAATGGCAGTTTGAGTGCTAGATTTCGCCATTAATAAGTAATTATTATCTTCTTTGCTCTAATAAGCTTAATTAAGGCTTGGTTAGAAATCAATTCTCTTTTATTTTGAAGAAAACATTCTCTTAATCCTCTTATTTATAGTAAAAATATTTAGCACTAATTAATTATTTAATTAGAGTTAAACAAGAAGCCGGCTGCTGCATTTTACAGAGCTAATTTGTAATTAGTGATCGCTAAACTGATTTGGTATCATATACGGAAAGTTCAATTAAAAATTTTGACGCGGATTTCACAATAACAATGTATTTGCCGTCGTCTAAAAGAAGGATTTCTATAACTTTGTTGTGATGTTCCTAACTCCGTTTTAGAATATTTTATGTCACATTCAAATAAATAAGGAAATGTTATGACAAATTATAATTAAATAAAATTTTTAATATTTTCTCAAAGATATAATATAATATTTTATAGTAAAAAATCATTATGAATTTATTTCTCTACTGTTTTTCATTTGTGTATAAGTTGAGAGATCATGTGTGTATATATATATATATATATATATATATAAATAATGATAATAATAATAATAACAAAATGACTTCCCAATAAAATTTGTATTTTTTTGGGTAGTTCTCGAAAAAAATGTTTTATTTACCATATTATCATAACAATTCTAAAACATAAAATTATTGTTATTTTAGCACAATTTTATGTGCAAAAAGAATTGATATATTAGCTCACCTAAGAGGGCAAATATCCCTTTTTTGTTATAAATTTATTATTATTTATTTTTAGTATTGATGTATATGCACTTACTACTAAATTATATTTTGTGTGCAAATTTAATTATTTGAAAAGATGTGAACAGATGGATGTTTAATAAAGAATACAACTTTCCAAGTTCAAAAGGGGAATAAAATTAGGATCATATATATATATTCATGATCTTTATTTTTAGAATACTCGTACGCAACCGTGTATAATCTTGTTAGGTTGGAAACAAGGAAGATTCGTTTTAATCACAATTTCTTTTTTTTTTTTTTTTTTCGCGAAAAGCAAATGAGATAATATTTTTTTTATTTTTTATTTATGAGTATCTCCACTCTTTTTTTGAAACAAGACTAATGTTATTTTAATTTGTAGCTTCAATTTTTTTATAAACTGGGCAGAACCAACTCCAAAATTTAAGGAATTAATTTTAAAATTAATGGAGGCCAAATCATAAAAAATAAAAAATAAATAAAAACTTTTGAGCTTGGGAGCTGCTCCCGGTCTCTTCCTTCCTCTGTCTTGCCCATAACTGTTTTTTCATGTATGGAGTGAATCCTTAATATGAAAAAGAAAAGATATAATTCAAGATAGTTTAATCCTTGATCGCTGGATCAAGTTATTAAATCAATATTTTTGGAATGCCTTTAATTATTTCCTGGTTAAAAAGAGATTAGTCTCTTATCTAATCCGTTAAACGAGAGTGGAGAGAATATTCTTTTTAGTAAAAAAAATGCAAAATAATAGGGTCAATTAAAACTTTTTATAAAAAATTTTGTGGTAACTTCAACTTTTATTTAGATCCGTTAAATACTTAAATTTATAAAATTATAGGTGTTAAATATTTTATTTGACCAATTGAATACCTTAGATCGATTAAATATTTATTGAAAAATAAAAAAAAAATTAAATTTATGTTTCCAAAAGTTGTATTAACCACATACCAAACCATCAAACCAACATTTTTCATACAAAAAAAAAAAAAAAATTAAAATTTACTGTCTTTAGTGTAAAGATTATGAAATTGTTGAAAAAGTGAAATTCAACGTATCACAGAGTCGATTTTATAGTTCAGGTGCCACAAGATTTTTTTTTGTGAAAGTTGAAAGTTTAATTGTTAAATGATGTATTTGGGTCAAAATAACAGTATTAGAAGGGTAAGAAAGACAAACATCCAATATCCATCATAAAAATTTAGGTTGTCTAGGTATCTTGCAAACTATTTAAAGATAAAGGCTGTTCTATTTGAATGCAGAATAGACCTTCTCAGTAGATTAAATAGGCCATTTATCAAAACATTCATATGGTTTATGTATATGCTTTCTGCACAAAATTATATTACTATTAATTAAATCTACTCGTCAAAGTTAAGCGTAGAATTAGAATAATTAATCATATATATAGATTTCCCTCCTGTAATTTCAAACTAATAGCGTAAGAACTAAGCTGGTCCATGACACGGATTCTGTTTCTTAGACATCATCATCTTGGTATATTTTCTTGCATGAAATATCAAAAATAGGCTTATAGCGTAAATACCAAGCCAATCTACAAGTTGTCACCAAAGAATACGAATCACTTAATACATACATATATATAAAACAAATACAAGTTGCACCAGAGAATCTATACATTTACCTATTCTTATAATTATAAAGCACCATCTTACCACTCCCTTCACATCTCAACTAACACCACACCCACCATATCAATGTCTTGCTTGAACTTGAGGCTTCCACCAGCCAAGAAAGCATGGAAAGCCTTCACCTCGAAACTACAAAGCAAACTATCGCTCCATAAACTCCAAGACTCCAAGTCTATGAAGAAAAAATCCAAGTACAAAACCAAAACGAAAGCTATCATCAAAAGAAGGATTTTCTCTTCGTCTAGTTATTCTCTTCTTCCTTTTAAACGGCGGCGTAGAAGTGTATTTTTTCCGTCGCCTAAAAAACCGGCGCCTGTTTATATTGATAAGCTTTTTCGAGAGCCTGTTGCTGATGAGTTGGTGGCACAGCGTCTGCAAAGTGCTAAGACTGTCAAGGTTTTGGTGGACAAGCAAGCAAGTAGAGAAGATGGAAGAGGAAATGGAAGAGGCGTCGGTGAAGCAGATGATATGTGGGAATCTTTGGGATTTGCATCCCCTCAAATGAGAGGAATAGACGAAAGGGCTGAGCAATTTATTGCAAGTTTCAGAGCAGAAATGGAGGTTCAGGAGAAGATAGCCCGTGGGATATATATAGAAAACGGTAGTTCTTCGTAGCCATAGCTGCCTGTTGTTTTATCTTGGATTTTACTTTTTCCTGTTAGACAATTTTTATAGCTCTTAATAAGTTGTAAATATACTTCCAAATAATTAACTTTATGCTTGTGCGTGATAAATGATAAAAATCTTTAATTATTTGTTAATTTTTAGGGTTTTAATTTTTTGCAAGCATGCAAAACATTGATAATTTTAATTTTTATATATAAAATATTAATTTTATTTCCTACTAGTATACTTTTAAAATAATAATTTTTATATTTTTCAATTCCCTAATGAATTAATTTATCTAATTTTGCAGAATTAGAGTGTTCAATATAATAATTTAACAGATTAAAAATATTTAATATAATTTTATAAATTAAAGAATTTAATAGATCAAAATATAATTATACATTTAATATAATTAAAGAATTTAAACCTACGTGTTACTCCTACATTTGGCCATAGAAATCTGTGAATGCAATTCAATATACATGCAACTGCATATATGGTAAAGGAATGATATGCTCATCTAGACGATCTAATGGATGGCTCCATTACTACAGTTTCCTGAAAGGAACATTTGCAATATGATATATAGTACAAACCTCTAGAAGTTGATCAACAGACATCATAATCATTCTCCATTTCTCTCCATTCCAGTCATTACACAACTTTTTACAAAAATCAAAAAAACAGGGTTGTCTGCATAGACACATATTCTCATCCAAGTTGTCAGAAAGGGGAAGCTCCTCGTAATAAATAGAAGGCCCTGACAAACGGCAAGTATAGTTGGTCGGCTGCCAAACCGTGCAGCATAGCCTGAAGTAGAAATGTCTGCCTCAGAGACTGCACTGGCACATTGGAACTTAAAGGAAATCCTTCATTGGGTCATCATGACGTACACGAGCCATCCTATATGCCTCCATCTCCTCAGGAGTAACCTGTAATTGTTAACAGATTAGTTATGGAACCTAAGAAGAGGCCTAAAATTATAATCTTGCAGTAACAATGAAGGAAAAACAAAAACCTCATCATTCCACGTAACATTGTACTTGCGCTTCCTTTCATCTTTCTCTTCTTTCTTTCTTTCATTCTCCTGTACAAAATAAATATGCATACAGTTATCATTAATGTGACCTTAGCATGCAAAAACACAAATGAAGTCTATGGACAACTTCAACCGCTAGTTGACAGAACATCCAAGAAGTGAATCTCTGATCCTCACATCTTTAGTTGAGCTAATATCTCAAGTGTTTTCTGGCCACAGGTAGATTTAGAGGTTCTAAAAACCCACTCATACCATTTTGTTGGAAAAGGAAAAGGAACAAGAGCAAAAGATGATCAAAAGACGTTGGCATATTCACCTTTCTAAGGGCTTCAGCTAGTAACTTCTCATCCAAAACCAAATCATCTGGAACCTCTGTTCCCCAGGTAGCAAGCCTTTTTTCCTCAGATGGCGCCGGCAACTCTGGTGCAGGTTTTATGATACGAACACAGTTAATAACAGAAAATATAGTATCATGCATAATTAATTCCAAAAGGAAGTCCATACATCATTCAACATCAGGAATAAAATCCTAGAAAATTCTTATACACAAACCTTCAGTCGTCTCTTTGCGAGCAATATTAGCCTTCATGAGGTCTGTTGCAGCCTCAGCAGCCTTGATTCCAGCAGCACCTGTACAATAGCTGTTCCGAATAGTCTGCTTGCAGCACTTGTAGCCCCATTGATGGTCCTTCCACCATGAACCCCACACACATGTATGGTTGTTAATGAAAACATCCTCTTCATACTTGCTTTTAGGAAGTACAACCTCCTGTAAGTAGCACGTCATAATAATTGAGACAAAATATAGTCAATGTTCAGGAGAGGAGAAAAGAAAGGAGGGGAAGGGGGAGGGGGGGACAATGCCAAACATGTTCCTCTTTTTCCTCTTTCAGGGATTAAACCATAATTCATATGCACCAAATCAAAAGGTCACCTATAATAGTTCCAAAAAATACGTAGTTGCAACTACATGTAGATAACAGCACACAATTCTTCACAACTTAGGCTGAAACATAATGTCATAAACCAAAGGCCAAATTTTAAAATTAAAAAACGAAAGTTATACAATTAAGAATCTCATATCAAATTTGAAAATGATTCTAAATTCCATTTTACATGCTAAAGGCGCCCTTCCTTCCTAGCCATATCATCAAACTGAGTCAATGATTGTAACATTATAGATAAAATGTTAAACCAAATCTTACCTGCCCCTTTATGATCCGTCCAGCACGATCATATTCAACTTGTCGTTCACTTTGTCCCAGTAAAAGCTCTCTAGGAAGTTCTTCTTCATTGGCAGCATTGCCATACTTCTCCATAATTGTATCCTTCGTCCGGGTCTTCAATTTCTCCTTTATGACCTTATAATTCTTATATAGCAACTCTGCTTGGGATGGAGCTGCTTGCATGTGAATATCTTGCCCCTTATCAAATGCCTCCCAAGCATGGATGTTCAGCTGCTTGAACTCCAAAGCTTGACCACTATTCCTGTATTGATTATCTCCCTAAAGAATAATAAGAAAAAATTTTGGTCAATGTGAGAGATGACATGACGTTGCAAGTGCTTAATTTATTGTCTACATTCAATGGCACTTGCCTCATAGAACTTCTCATTTGGATCTGCATCTGGAAGAGGATCCTCACGCATTGAGCGGGTTTTGGGGTCATAATGAGCAGAGTTAACATCAAGATTTAAAAGATATTTTGCCGTATCTTCCCGAATACGCAAATTCCTGCAAAAAAGTTGGTTGCAATTTAGCAAACATCCAACATGCAACTTGGAATACATGCAAAAGCAACCAACGAGGTCATGCACAAGCAATTAAGCAGTCCTCACCTGACAGTTCCTGTGCTCCCACCACCGGTTGTTCGTACACGCTTCTCTACCTTTGCAAAGTCCATCTGTTTGGACTCATCAACCTTAGCTTCATCTACCCTCAAATCATCTTCATCATTATCTTCATCACTAGCCCCATCCTCAACATTTTGGTTACCATTTTTCTCCTCCAGTTTCTTAAGTTGTTGTTCCTTCAAATATGTCCTTCGAGCTGCCTCCTTTGCTTCATATCTTGCAACAACATGAGCATAACTTGATGTATCATATCCATTCCATCGGTCACGCTTGCCATCATAATCAAGCTCAAAAGACTCTATTTTTTCATCAGGAGCAATGTGTTTATTAGTCCACCTTGCCCCCACTCTCCGGGGTCTTTCCATGCAGGACTTTGCATCATGTGTCATGGCTCCACAACTGTAGCAAATATGCAAAGATAATTATAATCTTTATAATAATATTATATGGGAATATGCATACGTATCACAGACACACGACTTAGAGATAGAGGCCACTTACTTTTCACACGCACCCTTCCTGTATCTATCAGCTTGATACATTATTGCACCTCTGTCATACCATGATTTTGTATAATTTGGATCATTTTTCCACTTCCTTTGATGCTTCAAGCTCTGATAAGCAAATAGAGGAAAATATTGAGTCAAAAATCACACATCATATGAAAGTTATGCAAGTCATAACACCCAATGCGTCTAGCAACTTACGGGTTTCTCAGAATTATTAAGATACCAAGGAGCCGAAGACATATACTGAGGAATATGAGGATTAATCTCTTTTCCATCCTCATCAACCTCAGCAGGAGCAAGTCCCGCTTTGCGCGCTTCTTCCAATTCAATTTGCTTCCTATGATCTTCCCTAGACTTAAATGCAACTGCAAAGCCAAAATAACACACACCAACTAGTTAGCTTTTCCATACCTTATCAAATAGGTTAGCAAATAAACATCAAATCACACTAGAAAAAAGGAACTTTGAGCATGCTCTCTGTTATATAACCAATATCAATATCTATTAATTCGAGAAATCAACAACAACATCAGACTGAAAATTTTGAAACTAAGTGGGATAAATCGTTTCTCATAAATTGATGCAGATTCCAAACAAAACATTGCCAAATATTTTCGGTACTAAATCGATCAGAATTAGCTCTTTTCCACTTCAAAATTAACACTCTCATAAAGAAAACCCCAGAACATAATCTCTTATTTAATTTAAATGATTAACTGAATTGAACGGCAAATAGCGAAAGATATAAAATAAAAGAAATTGAGATATTGGAAAATTTTTTTTTAAAAAAAAAAAGTGGGGGGAGACATACCTGATGCGGTTGCCATGATTAATCGCGAAATGAGACCCTAGTGAGTACTGAAAGTTGAAACCCTAAATCGAGATTCGAGACAGAGGATAATTTCAGGGAGAAGCTATCAAGCGTGGAAGAGATCAGATTTAGAACCCGAGCTACAGATTAATTTAAATAGGTTTCCATTCTTATCCTTCTAAGGCGGTTTGAATGAGCCCATTGGACCTTCTTTCTTTATATTTAAATGACCAATACATAAATGACCTGCTCATTTAATGGGCCACAATGGTCCTAATTCGGGTTTAGATTTATCTAATCTTTAGCCCGAACTACGCTTGATCCAAAAGTTCAGTCCAAATTCATGGATCATTTTCCTGAAGTGATTGAAAATGTATAGATAGTGATGTTCTTCCAAACAATAAGAAGATTATTCAATTTACAAAGGCTAAATTTTAATACTTAATTATTAGTTGTGAATTTTTAATAGTTTAAATTATATCGCATTTTGGTTCTCAAAATTTTTTAAATATAAGAAATTTTTATATCAAAACACAAGATTTTGAAAAAACACTTTGGTGTTCTCTTATCTTGAAAAAAAATATTGGATGAGAAATCTCGAGTTTAATAATTAATAATTTAAATCTTCTTAATTAAAAATTTTAATCAATTTAATAAGAGTTACTAAATAGAAAGATTTCCTCGTGTTGTATATCACATGATATTATTTTAGCTCATTTGATCTCGAGACAAGTTAAAAAGACATTACTAACCTTGAAGCACCATGTAACACATCTCAATTTGCACTTATATAATTAACCCTCAATTATATGTAAATTGAAAATTTTATAATTAAGTTGATAAGCATATATCCACCAATATCCTGGCGAAAAGGAAAACTCAAAGCTAATGCAATATATATATATAGACAAAATAAAAAGTCAATCATCTCAACCAAATTAGCTACTGTCGTTGTCGACAACAATGGCTGCCATCAGAAACCTTATATATGGACATATATACAGTTTCTTTATCAAGTCGGTTTTTTTAGTCGAATCAGGAGGTGTAGTTCTCGAATTGTAAAAGTTTTTGATAGTCTAATAAATGTGTTTTTCAGGAATCAAACTTATATTTTCAATTTTAAGAAAATTGAAGTCGTTTAATATTCCAACTAACACCTTATTGGTCATGGATTTAACAGGAGTGAGCAAACCTGATCAATCAATTAGCCCTAAAATCAACATTCCCACAAGCAAAGTCGGTTACTTTAATTGTATTTTCTAGTCAAAATTTCTATATCACTAGCTGGCTATACTCCATTCTCTCACATGTTCAACATTGATGCTTCATAACTTCTTATCAATGGCCGAGCAGATGCCACACCACCACCCCCCTTTTTAATTAACAGTTGAGTTTTATTTCTTGTTCTTCCTTTTCAGTTCAATGCGTGTCCCATCCGCAATCTCTTGGCCCCAAAATGTCTTACGCAACTGTTATTTTCAAAGTCTAGGCAATTTTTGCTCTTTTTGTTTAACTAACTTTTCTTTTTATTTCTTTATCATTTCTCCTCTTCGATCCATTTTTTCAACCTTCTGTCCTTTTTCTTCAATTTAGAAATAGTTCAGACTAAATTGTTGGTTGAAGTGATGGTTTCAGATCAATTTCCATCTAACATGTCAGTAAGTAACAAAAACTAGTTCCTTCCGTTAGAGACGGACATAGGAAATGTGGCTTAAGAGAAAGACTGTGTATACCTGATGTATGAGCACACACCTATATTTACATTAATTATAAATAATGTTTCGATTTAAACAAAATTAATTCTAACTTTACGTCGAGAAAATGATAGAATAATAATATTTTTTTTAAAAATTTGTGACATCCTACTGAATCGAATCGTTGCATAGAGTCGAGTCGAGTCGGGCAGAACTAAAACCCGATTCGAGCCATTTAAATCCAGAGTGGAGTAGAATAGGATGTACCTTAAATAAGTAAAAGAAGTGGACTTACTTAAATAAAACAAAAAGATCAAAGTATAAGAATTAGGACTTAGTTGCACTAAACTATAAAGCTTAGATATTAAGTTGTAACCTATTGACAATTGAAGTACCATTTGGTAATTTTACACACAAAATCATTGAAATTCTAGAGCCTACCTGTGATTACCATTTCATTTTCCTTTCTTCATCCTTATCTTCATCTCCTTCCTCTCCTTTCCTCTTCCACCTTCCTTCCTCCATCAATTTTAATGGTAGTGAAGATTTTAATAGTAGTTAAGCAATAATTTCAACCTCTATTCTATCCAAGTAAGTAAATCTTCTTGAATTTCATAATTGAATCATTTGGTGATATTTTTAGAGTATTCATAAGAATTCTTATTTATAGGTGAAGTGAGTTTAAAGGTAGTAGAAAAAGGAAGCTAAAAAGAACAGCTCAAGTTTTTTAGAGTGAAGGTTTGATATCTCTTTTAATTTATCACTTTCCTTGCATGAAAACTTGTGTGGTGTGTTGATAATGAGAAAATATGTTGCTTAATGTTGAGTGAGAGAACTGGAAATGATGAGAAAGCATAGGATGAAATGGATAAATGAACAACATAATGAACAGCATAATAAATGCCATTTCACTGTAACCTTATGGAGCCATACAGTTATGGGATTGTATTATGTATAAATTATAAAAGGTGCATAATTTATACAGCATAATGAACAGCAGGTAAGATCATGAAAGTATATTGATATGTGTGATTGCATGTTTATTTATTTCTTATTAAGTTGAGATATCCACTGAGCTTTATTTGCTCAGCGAGTTACTTGTTTTAACTCGCAGATTCTAGGTCTGGACTGTAGAGAATCATCGTACAACTGCGGCAGTTCATCTTTGGAAGACCCAGTCTTCAGGGTAGCTATTCATTTTGATATTTTGGTTCTGTCTATTCTTATCATGGCATGTACCGGGCACATAGTTGGGCCCATTTCATTTTGGAAACTAATATAATATCTTGTAAATGTTAAGTACATATCTCTATTTTACTAATGTAAAAAAAAAGCAACAGCATGATTTATTATTCAACATACATAAGGATATCAGCCTGAAAGGATATAAATTCAACCAGATTGTAGCGTCTCGGCTCGGTTCATTCGAGTTAACGGGTGGACTGGGAAGGGATGTTACAAAATTTGTTCTCCACGTGAAAAGCCTATGTTATATCTTTAAGTAAAATAGCATAAAGAAACACAATTGGGCAAAAAAAATGTGTTGATTGTTGAATCACAAATTTAGCTGTTTTCTGGGAAATTTTCAATTAACAATGCATGCACTTGGTGCTATTTTGGTTTATGCCACCAATGATGTGATGGGAAGACAATAGAGTGGACATAGAGCAATCATGTAGATATTTTAGTTAATGGAAGATCATATAATTTTATAAGATATGATCCAACAAGAAAAACATGTTTCAGTAGGTAAGCATTGAGTTGATGCAATTCATTTCATTCAAATACAATGAATTTTTTACATGGGTTCAACAATATATTGGATTGATATAATTTGAGTTTGGTTATAATTAGTAAAATTAAGAAACTAATTAATTATGAAAATTAATCATTTTGAATAACTAAATTATATTATTATCTAGCAAATAAAGCGTGGTATGGTTGGTAATTTTATTTCTTTCTAAGAACATAAGAAGCGGACGGAGGTTTCAAATTTGAATCTCTTCTTATATAACTTACAATATTATTTTGCCAATTTGGCTACAGTAAATCAAAAATATTAATCAAACTTTCAGCTTTGTTTTAGACTAATAATTGAACCAAATCAAAATTTCAAATTTGTTTATATTAATAATAGAATCAAGTTAATTCCATCTTATTATTAAAAAAAAAAAAAAAGAAAGATCATTAATAGGTATTTTTGATAAATTTGATTTCAATTGAAGAATATATCAAATTTGTAAACTCATATTCATAAAGATAATTCTAGTATTGTGAAGTTAAAACTTATTAGTAAATGATATTTGCATACCTCTTTTTTTTTTTTTAATCACTAAAGAAGAATTTTTATTTAAGAATTAAATAGAAATAAACATACATATAGTAAGAACTCAAATTACCGGATTACCAAACCCAAGCCATAAGGCTTTCCCCAATACACTATATTCTATCTTAAAAAGTTAAGTGAAAACTGAATCCATACTCAATAGATACCTCGTTCATATCTAAATATATATCATTAAATTCAATGAATTGATCCAATTTATTTGTTTTTTTCGTAAAACAATTTTTAATATGATTTTGACAGACACATAACGACTAAATCAGCCGTATTAGTGAAAGAAATTAAGAGCAAAGATTTAATTATACGAAAGCTATAAACTATAATAATATTACAGGTTGATAACTTTAGATCAGTTAACGTATCCAGTGGTGCTCCTAAGTGGAGCCTACGAAGGAAGCAGACAGAGATCGGTCTGTACTGTAGTCTTATATTATAACATTTGGCTCACACCCAAAAAAGAGATGCATATAATATATTTTTGTAGTATACACAAATATATCAACTGATGATGAATTAATTTCTTTCAGTACCTTTAAATTAAATAATACAAAGTTATTAAACTTTTATTCACCAGCTGGCATACATTTTAAACACAAAAAACGCCATTACTTCAACTTAAGTTTGCTTATCTTACTGTATTAGATGTGTCTCATCCAAACGAAGTGTAATTTTTGTGTTAAATCTAAAAAGCTTTGATTATATTGTACAAATTACTAATGTTTTGTTCCAAAAAAGTACACATTTCTTCAGCAAGTTGAATATGTACGTACCAATCTAAATTATCTTCTCTTCTTAACAGTCAACAAATCTGATAGCAATGCATAATATCATTTGCCATCTGAGAGAACCAAAATTAAAAAAAGAAAATTACATCGGATAATTTTTATTCAAATTTCTGGTAATTCTAGTGATTCTCCTGCTCTTGTAAATAGGTTATACCAAAAATCCATCTCCATACTCTCATACATACTTGAGTTACAAGCATATTGGACTGGTCCACTGCCACTTCCCACCAGAGAAAACGGAATTTGCAACTGCGCCGCCGCTGGAAAATCGTCTGCCGAACTCGAATTATCACTTGACAATACTTCTGACCAAAAATTATCATCCATTTCTGGGAAATTTTCTGATGACTCAACTTTCATCGACGAAAGATTGTTTATGCCATCATCAACTGTAGTAACAGAGGAGACATCACTTGAACATTGCCGTGGCGATACTGGTCTATCTTCCGTTATACCTTGTTCATGATATCCTCCAATATTAGGTAAACTTGCCAATTCTAGTTCTGGTTTAAGTTCTTGACTGACTCTATCTGTATCAATAGACCGTTTCTTGTTTTCTTGATTTAGGTCATTACTATTATTTTGTTTCAATCTCTTCTTCAAGTGGGTATGCCATACATTCTTTATTTCATTATCTGTTCTTCCTGGTAATCTTGCTGCTATAGCTGACCATCTGCAAAAGATAAAAAAGGTCAAGTCAGGCACTTAGTTTCTTGCTTTTCAGGAATTTAAAATGGTAATATTCTTTACCTAGTCACATGATTTATTAAACCAAAGTGCATATCTTGTTTGATACCACTTCAAATTAACAATAGGTTTAAAGAAACGTGCAGTGTTTATTGTTAATTAATTAAATTAGCATATTGGGTAGTCACGACAAAGAGTATTTTGCAGAGTTCACATGCTTTTGTATTGTAATTAAATTAGTGGCAAGTTGATTAATCACACGTCGTTTTATGCATAGCATTCTCCGGTATGCATATAGATCAAGATCAGATTATTATTGATGGAAAAACATACCTATTTCCTAGCATTTCATGCAATTTGATGATAGTTTCCTCTTCATCTCTGGTGAAATTTCCACGTTTAATATCTGGTCTCAGGTAATTTGTCCACCGGAGTCTACAACTCTTTCCACACCTCAATAAACCTAAAAGATTTAATGAAAAACAAATGTTAATTATTTCTTGTTCTTGTTTTAAGAAGTTTGATTATACACATTTAATTATAGTTTTTCGATGAGTGTGCATATGCTAGTAATAGACCAAATTCGAATCCTCCACTTTCAACACTTAAAGAAGAAAAGAAAAGGAAAGAAAAGTAGTATTTTACCAGCTTGTTTGGGAAGTGCCCTCCAATTGCCATGGCCATATTGTTGAATGTAATTGATAAGTATATGATCTTCTTCAGGAGTCCATGGGCCTTTCTTTAACCCCATCTTTTCACAGCAAGGAGCTCTCACCATTTTTATAATGTATGTATTTAATTTAGTAGTGTTTGATAGTAGAGTGAGAGAGGAAATGAAATTAGTGAAACCTCTCAATGCATAGAGTAGAAATGAGGCCAAGAGGGGATATATATACACACACATAAAGAAGACAAAGTATGTGCAAATGTCCAAAAGTATATTGTGGCCATCTATTAAATATTATTTACTTTTTTGAAAAGGTCTGCACAAGCCATGGCTGATGGGAAATCTCCTTTCGTGGCTTTCCTAACTCTTTCTTTGGGTGATTTGATTGGGAGGATATATATAGTCAAATAAAACGTGGGTTTATGTCTAAAATAAGATTAGTAACTTTTTTTTTTTTTTTTCCTATTAAACTTACCTGCTTCAAGAAGTAAATCCAGGTATACTGCAGTGATAAAGTGTATGTATGATATGGTAGTAGATTCATATTTAAATTCCCTTTCCAATACTCAAACAAAAATTTAAGAAGATAAATTATTAATTACTTAAATTAAATACACGAAAGGATTAAACATAATCATAAATTTAGTGGAAGTTTAGGGTATAAAATTTGAGAACTCCAATGAATTATGTTTTTAAGGGATAATACTTCAAAAATCATACTAATTAGTATGATTTTTTAAGACACGTATTTAAAGAGCTAACCATTGAAATTGGAGAGTTGAAAAAATTATATAAATTTCGTATAAAAACGTGGAAAAGTATGAAATTTGAAGTTTTTTTTTTTGGAATTTTAAAAATTTTGAATACAACTGTGGCTAATGTGTGCAAGTGCATGAACACAATGCTGAGTAAATTGACAACTGGCCTTAGTGACTATTCTAGTATTCTTTGTCTTTTATAATTAATTAATAGTGAAAATAATACATGAAGACTTGTCAACTACACGAGCAAATTGAAAGGAATATGCATACATACGTATAAAATGCAATTTATCCATACTCTCTCCATTCTATATTAAGTGTATATTTAGATTTATTTTTCAATTTAAGTATCCTTTTAAAATAATATTATACAATAATTGTTTTGTACAAGCTTGAAATATGGAGCAAGGAAATAATATTAAAATCAAACAAGATAAGTGAAAGTATAAAAAATTATTTTCTCTGTCTTTTTTTTTTTTTTTTTATCATTTGTAGAAGATGCTTTATGTAAAATTATGCATCATTTTGAAAAGATTAAGGATTCGCTAATTAATTTGTTCTAATTATGCATCATTTTATTAATTACTATATACCCTAAATGACAAAAATTATATAATAATATAAGATTTGAAATTCAATTTTTCTCTTAAATTTTATATTGATATTATGTCAAAACTACATATACATAATACTATTATGTGGAAATTGATTGAGGTATTTAGCATAATTTTAAAATTCGAGGTGTGAAAATAAAAGGAAGTCAAAGAAAGAGGCTGAGTGGCATATAGCTATGGATATTGGAGGACAGGACAAAAATGTTGGTATCGGGTCTGTCGGGGCAGCCCGCCCATTAGGTTTAAGTGATATGTAATGTAATGATTGGTATTTAATTGATAATTTAAGGCTTGTTTTAATAAACACAAAGGTTGACAAGTCAAACCCAACTGACTTTGGTCTTTCTTTCGTTGTCTTTTCTTAAAGCTACCTCTCTTAGGTCTTGACACATCATAAGCCTGGCTCCCAATTTTACCAGAGCCGACGAGCCGCGCTTGAATATTCGGCCCGACCAATTCGGTTTTCGGGCCAGCCCAAAATTAAGTTACGGTCTCACAAAATTTTTAAAGTTTTCCAACAAAGATTCGTTAATATTTTAATTTGCATAAGAACAATTTTATGTTTAGACAGAGTTTGAGTATATATTGCTAAAATTCATGTTAATTATTATTAAATAATTCAGTGGAACGAAGCTATAAGAAATTAATTTCATAAGCGTAGACAAAAAAAAAAAAGATAAATTTGATTTCATGATAATTTGGTGGGTTTTTTTTTTTTTTCTTTGTTGTTTTCTATTTATATTTCTTAGTTAATTTGATTTAGTTTTTTTAGATTATTTCTAAAAATTTGATTTGATTCTATTTTTTTATATATAATTCAGTTTGAACTAAGGTCATGTTTGGCAACAGTTTTTTAAAAAGTTCATTTTGACAAGTCAAAATGCTAAACGTTGTTTTTTATAGTGTTCAGTAACACAGCGTGTGAATTAACTTTTAGAGGTTAAAGTAACATTTTATAAAAAGTTGACACACATGGTTTATAAAAAATCACTCAAACAGCTAATAGCTAAACTCTACTAAAACAGCTAACAATTACAAAAACAGCTAATTTTGCCGAACCACCCTAAGTGATCACCCTCATTAGTGGTAAACCTTTAATAGTGTTATTTAAATTAATTAAAGAAATAATATTGTGCAAAAAATGTCAAACATTGTAGGAGGAATATTTAGCTCTCAGTTGGCAACTTGTATCAAACCAAGTCTCATTTGACAATTACCTAAACTCCACTTAATAGTTTTTACCAAGTTTATTAGATTTGAAAGCTGTAATATACATATATATATATATATAAATTTCTGTCAACGTGGAGAAGAAAGTTTTGAAGTAAAAAAGTCTGGATAAGGGAAAAAGAAGAACAAGTGGGAATATAACAACAAGCTCTAATAATTAATTATGATGTTGATTTTCAACTTATAATGTCATAAAATTAGGTAAAAAGTTTTTTTTTTCTCCTAAAAAGAAAAAAGTTACATTCTTTAGTCCCATTAATTGTCTATTTCAAGCTTTTTTTTTCTTAATGTCGTTGTCTTGTTACATCCTTACTTTTCTTATAGTTTCAATTAAGGATAGCCTAATTACGAAAATTGTCAACAATATTGACCCAATATGTAGTTGTTTGTTGACCAAACAGTACCTTTCACAGTACAGTACTTTGTCTTGCCGCGTTGTTTGTAAATGAAATCAAAGAAAGCGAGGGTGCGAACAAAAATAATGAGAATTTATCAATTTTTGTTTTTATAATTATTTTTCATCATTTTGTTTAGATATAGTGGAGGAAGGAAAATTAACTTTTGTTTGAAAATAATAAAATTTTTATGGAAAGAAAATATTATTATCAAAAAATTGACAACCATATCCTTGTTCATTTTTAAACATAATTATTTGTAATACCTGGATAATTTAATAAAAATAACAAAAATTTTCGCTTTCTTTCATTATCTTCTCACCGAATTAAAAAGATTCGAAAAACATCGATCTAGGTAGAAAATGGTAGTATGACCATTTGAACAAACTGTTAAGTTTAAGCAGAAAAACTGATTGAACAGAAAACTCAAACAATTAGATTTTCAGTATGCATTCATTGAAATCAGACCTGTCAATATATAGCCTTACAGGAATAACACAATGATAAAAGAAAAAATACAACAGAAAAATCTTAACAATCCCAAAGAAAAGGACTTCCTAAAGAATTGGACTTTTATTTAATAGAACCAAATAAACAGCTCCTAACATTCCCTCCCTTAAACTTATTCTTCTTTAGACAAGAATCAGTTTAAGTCTGAAACATCACACACACCAAGTTTCTTGCGCAATTTCTGAAATGCTTCCAACTTGAGAGGCTTTGTAAATAAATCAGCAAGTTGATCATGAGTGCCACAAAACAATAAGTTAATTGTTCCTTCTTTGGTAAGATCTCTAAGAAAATGAAACCTTACTTTGATATGCTTAGAACGTCCATGTAAAACTGGGTTTTTTGACAGTTTGATAGTTGAAGCATTATCACACATAAGTTTTGTTCCTTCCACTTGTAAATGTCCAATCTCTCTAAGTATTCTTCTCATCCAGACAGCTTGACATGCACACGCAGCGGCGGCAACAAATTCGGCTTCTGTGGTTGATAAGGTGACTATAGGTTGTTTTCTAGATGACCAAACTACTACTTCTTCACTCATCATAAACACATAGCCCGAAGTACTTTTGCTGTCTTCCATATTGCCGGCATAATCACTATCAGTGAAACCAATCAATTTACTAATTCCGCCCCTTTTATAAAACACACCAAAATTAACTATGCCTTTCAAGTACCTCAAAACTCTTTTCGCTGCTGCAAAGTGCAGTTGCGTTGGGCAAGCCATAAAATGACTTATTAAGCTTACCACAAACATTAGGTCAGGATGAGTGGCAGTAAGGTACATCAGACTTCCCATAATCTGCTTGTAAAGAGTTGCATCCACCTTGACACCATTTTCATCTTTACTGATTTTTTGTCCAGGAACAATAAGATTACAAACAGAGTTGAAATTCTCTACCTCAAATCGCTTCAAAACCTCAACAGCATATTTCCTTTGACATATAAAAATGCCATCTGAACGTTGTATGACTTTAATTCCGAGAAAAAACCTCATTTGACCCAGATCAGTCATATCAAATTCCCTTTTCATAGAACATTTGAACTCTCCCAACAATAGTTCATCATTACTGGTAAACAATAAATCATCAACGTACACACTTACAATAAGAATTTTACCTCCCTTCCTTTTAACAAAGAGTGTGTGTTGACTAGAACTGCTTTCGAATCCTTCCTTGATGAAGTAGGCTTCAATTCGGCTAAACCAGGCTCTAGGTGCCTGTTTCAACCCGTAGAGAGCCTTGTTAAGTTTGTATACCAGCTGCTCATTCCCTCTCTTGACATAGCCTTTTGGTTGTTCTACAAAAACATCTTCTTTCAGTTCTCCATGTAAAAGGGCTGATTTGACATCTAACTGATAAAGTGTCCAGCCATTCTTTGCCGCAAATGCTATGATCATCCTTACAGTGTCCATTCTAGCCACGGGCGCAAAAACCTCAGTATAATCAACTCCATGCTCTTATGTGTTGCCTTTCACCACCAACCTCGCTTGTATTTATCAACCTCACCAAGCTCATTTAGCTTAGTTTTATAAATCCATTTAACTCCTATTTTCTTCGCACCAGCAGGTAGAGCGACTAGATGCCAAGTCTGATTCTTCTCGATGGAATTAATCTCCTCATCCATGGCCAGTTTCCACTTTGAGCTCTTGACTGCTTCTTCATAGTTTACAAGATCTGAAACCATTAAAAAGGCCATATTAATATCATCTTCCATGTTAACATCTTCTTCTTCAGACAATCCTTCACTGGACACATAATCAGTTGACCATATAGGGGGACGTCGACTTCTGCCCTCCCTTAAAGCCAATTCTGATTTGTTATTTGGTGCAGCAAATTCATCAGCAGATGAGGCAGTAACAACAGGTTCGGCAGTAGTTTCAGTAGCATCATGTGAAGCAGAGCCTGTTTGTTTTGTGTTTTCTCCTTTTGCTGGAATTTCGATGCTTTCTTCCTAATCTAAATCAGCTTCATCCTCAAAACTCTCCCAATCCCATTTATGATCTTCATCAAAAATTACATCACGGCTCACTATGATTTTCTTTTCAACTGGATTGAACAACCTGTACCCTTTTGATTCGCCGCTGATTCCGAATAAAACACAAACCACGCTTTTGTCTTCAAGTTTTTTTCTCTTAGCATCTGGGACATGAACATATCCCACACATCCGAAAACTCGAAAATGGTCTAGATCCTTGGTTCCTTACTCGAAAACTCGAAAACTCGCAAAGTGTTGATTGATCCGTATTTAAAACTTGTAGGCATTTTCCTTCACCTATTGTGTTTGATGATTCTGCCAGCAAAATAAACATTCGGTTTGCACTCATAATCGATTCTGCAATTTTTCCCTTTTGTGGATGATAAATGCTACATGCTCCACCTTTGAACAGCACTACTACCCCCTTTTCTTGAAGCTGTCCAACACTTAAAAGGTTGTTCTTGAGTTTCGGTGCCCAATACACTTCTCCAACAGTGTAACAGTTTCCCTGCAAAAACAGTTTTACAGTACCCTTTCTAATAACTTTCATTCTGGTATTATTTCCAAGTTTGCACTGTGAGTAAAGGTTGTGTCTAAACTTGAAAACATACTTTCATCACCACACATGTGATTTGAGCAACCGGAGTCTAGGAACCATGCGTCTCTTCTCTTTGCTTCATGAAGTTCAACATAAGCCATTAACAGCAACTCATCTTCTTCATCGAGCTCAGCATAATTTGCTTCGTTATTCTTAGGACATTCATACTGAAAATGTCCTAAGTCATGACATCTATAACATTCAACATCTGCCTTGTTGAAACTTGTTCTGCCTCTTCCACGCCCCCTTCCTCTGTAAGCTCCTCTTCCTCTGTTGCTTGTGTTCGATCTACCTTCAACTTTCAGAGCTTGATCCTCATTATTGTTGCTGGGTCAACGAAATTTTTGTTCATACACCACTAATGAACTCTGTAACTCATCAATGGACATAGTATCAGTGTCCTTTGATTCTTCGATGGATACTACAACATATGTAAACTTGTCAGTTAGGGTGCGCAGAATTTTCTCCACAATTTTCTTGTCTGACATTTCTTCTCCGTTGCTTCTCATTTTATTAGCAACCAGCATTACTCTAGCAAAATACTCTGTGATTGTTTCATCATTTCTCATCTCCAGGACTTCAAACTCTCTTCTTAATGCATTAAGAAGTGATTTCTTCACCTTTTGATTTCCACCAAACTTTCACTTCAATGAGTCCCAAACAATCTTGGATGTGCGACGGTCCAAGATTTGTTCAAAGACGGTTCGATCAATTGCCTGGAACAAGTAATGTTTTACCTGATAATCTTTGGTTCTATCATCATCAAGCTGCGTCTGTTGAGCCTCGGTCAATCTCGTCTCTTCTAGTGGTTCCGTAAAACCTTTCTCCACCAAACTCCATAAGCCTTTTGCTCTGAGCAAATTTTCCATCAATTCACTCCAATGATCATAGTGACCATCGAAGTGAGGAATTTTTGTTAAGGTTTTGTCGTCTGACATTCTCTCTGTGTTTGATTACTTGAAGATTGCAATCTTCCTTCTTTTTCAGAAATCCAGTGGGGGCTCTGATACCAATTGTTAAGTTTAAGCAGAAAAACTGATTGAACAGAGAACTCAAACAATTGGATTTCCAGTATGCATTCATTGAAATCAGACCTGTCA
This sequence comes from Jatropha curcas, assembly GCF_041381405.1. Taxonomy (NCBI): domain Eukaryota; kingdom Viridiplantae; phylum Streptophyta; class Magnoliopsida; order Malpighiales; family Euphorbiaceae; genus Jatropha; species Jatropha curcas. Next base: position 2,474,450 of record NC_143153.1, on the reverse strand, counting down.
ATATATAGCCTTACAGAAATAGCACAACGATAAAAGAAAAAAATACAACAGAAAAATCCTAACAATCCCAAAGAATAGGACTTTTATTTAACAGAACCAAATAAACAGCTCCTAACACAAACAAATCCATCTCTTTTTTTTCTATGTTCTTCATTAAAATTTTCTTTCTTTTTCTCAGTCAAAACATAAAAATCAAGTATCTTGATACGGAGAGGGATTGAGTTTTTTCTCTTGTGACAACTCCTTTCTCTTATTTGTCGCTTTTTTTTCCGCAAATTTTTGTGTTTTTTGTTAAATAAATTACAAATTTGTGTCCATTTAATATAAATATATGTTATTTATGCTTTAATTTTTTTTTTGATTTATCTCCATTTTACGTAAAATATTTATTTTATTTTATTACAATTGAGAATATTTCATCAAATTAGCCATTAATTCCATATTCTTGCCTTTCTTTCTTTTTTTTATTCAACAATAAGGTCATATATATTACGAACATCTTTTGTCCACATTAATAAGTTTATTTTTGTGGTTAGGTTAGAAACAAATCATCAACATCAAAATTATGAAAATGAAGAAAAACCCAAAACATGATAATAAATAAGAAAAACGAGAAATAAAAGCTATCCTTTTCTCCTCCTTTTAGTGTTCTTGGTCTCAACTTTCCTTTTATTACTTTACCTTTAAGCTTAATCTATTGAAACTTTAAAGATCATGACTCGGTCCATTGCTTGCAAAAGAAACTTTAACTTCACTCATTGAGAAAATCTTAGAGTCAGTCATCTTTATAACTCGTGCTATATATTTATTTCCTTTAATTAATTAACACTTTTATTTTATCGTATGTATTCCAATGCGGATGTGATATTCAGGTGAAACTCTTCCGATACTGACAACTCTGATGTTTAAATATCTAACATTATATGTAAGTTCAGCAGTCCATTTTCACTTATCTAACTTTTTATTCATAATTTTATTTTACTTTTAATTGTATTTTTTTATTAATTTCAATTTGAATTTAAACATAAAACTCTGTTAATCCTAAAAATAATTTGAAAACCATTAAATTAAAACTAATTAATATTCGCCCATCCGTATGCAAACCCTAGTGGCCGACGAAAAGATGGTTGATTGAAATTGTTGAATCCATAAAAATGCTTCAATTTTTATATGTCAAGCTTTTTGAAATGAAAGGAAATGGACCTACAAAGCTCTTCAAAGTAGAATTTAAAAGTGACAGGTACAAGGATAAGTCAAATATGTAATCCACAGCCTACCGACATTGGATATGGCTAATCTGAATGGAATATATGTAATTTTTATACTTATATAAATGGGATTGCTATTGCAAGTCCTTGTCCTTTAATTTGTACTTCGTTGACAGATTGTTGCACCATGTTTGGGAGAGGGGAAAATAAATTGATGGCAAGTGAAAAAAGAAAATTTTTTCCTTCTATTATTTGCAAACGAAAACAAAGTAAATGAAAATGAAGGGCAGTGGGGTACAAAATGATTCCTAATTGTCTCCTTTAGGTCGCAAAATCTACATAAATGTTATAAAATCTAGGCTAAATCACCAAAAAAAAAAAAAAAAAAAAGCTACATTTGTAAATTTAGCCAATACTTTTAATTTTGTTGATTACAATTTCAAACTTATTTTTTCTTGTCAATTATGGTATCCGTTGAGAGTTCATCAGTTTGTTGCTTATTTGGATGTTAATGGCCTTACAACACGCAAACTCACATCCATGTGGACATTCTTTAGCCATTTATCTTTGTTTTTAAAATCTTTAAGTCGGAAAATTACGTTGTTGAGACAATCTTCTTCTCATCTTAATATATAGTTGTAAGAATTTGGTACGGTTTTATAATTAACGGATTTTTGATGGATCATTGGTGAGCAACTTGCACTGTAAGTAATACAAAGTTTGGCAAGTAGGTTTCTTCGCTCTCGGAACTGCATCACTTGACCACGCCCAATCGAATCTTAGATGGAAACTAAAATTGATAATAAAAAAAGAAAAACAGGATATTAATAGGCAAAATTGAAAGTATTGACCAAATAAAAAAAAAACGTGAAAATGCAAACTTATTTTTTATGATTAAACCTAAAATCAACTTCCTATTTAGGCTCCAATAAAAAAATTAATGTCCTTTTCTAGTTTTCTCTCGATAATTAATTAGTCTTCAATTGGTATTTAAATTTAAAATCTTAAATTTCTTCAGAATGCATTTAGTATTATTAAATCAAAATTCACATTTTAACAATATATTATTAAGCGAACATGATTTGCATTTCAAAAATTTTTAGTTAATGATTCAAAACTTAGGGATTATCACTGTTCAGAAATATCATCCTGTATGAGTATAAATATTATGAGATAAAAAGCATTCAAAATTAACTTTTGATTAGTAAAAAAGATTCTACTTTTATGAAATTTGTCATAGTTTTCTTTATTTTATTTAAGCAAAAGAGAAAAAAATATATATTTCAATTTTCCTTCTCCCTATTTGCTGATGTTCCAAACAGGGTGTTAACGTGTTCGTCACCACTCTTTAGCTCACCTTTTTGCGCATGGTGTATATATGTATCTAATTAAGATCTCATAAAGGAAAAGCTTTAATTAATTTAAATAGTTAAAGTTTAATACAATATAAGAAGTGATTAATTATATTATTAAGAAAAATCATAAAAAATAATTGTAAATAAAAAAACTATTGATGAAACTTTCAATTTATTTTTTTATTTTTATTATATGATTTTTTAAAATATATTTTAATACTTTTTATCAACTTTTAGTCCTTTTAATGCTAGTGATTATCATGCTATAAAACAAAACAAAAATAATAATAAAAATAAAAACTTTGAAAAAATTGTTTGATTCAAAATTCAACCAAAACCAACAAGTTTTAAAATCTTTCAAAACCACCTAAAAGAATTATTCGATTCTAATTCTTTTTTTTTTTTTTAGCAAATTCAATGATTTCAAGTTTTTGAAAAAAAAAATGTGACCTTTTAGAACCGAATCAATACCGAAATTGAAATTGATTCTGAGACTATTATAATTATCATATCTATTATTATTTAAAGGTCGTCAATGCTCATCTTCAGTTTAATACATGAATTCAATTTTATATTTTCATGAAAATATTTATGGCGCACTCGATTTTCACTTTAATTTATAAAACCCTTCAACTTATAAAATCACACATTTTAAATATTTTAATTAATTTATTAAATATTTAAATTTATAAAATTAAATTGATTGAATACTTATTACACAGTTAAAAATATGAAAATTATTAGCTTTAACAAAAAAAGAAACCACTAAATTAATTAGTCGTACGTTGGACTAGAAATCAATTGTTTCATATTTATACGGTCAAATACGGCTGTTACTCTGGGAGAAAGAACAAAATAGAGTTCCAATCCCCAACTTCTACATACACATCATCAAAACAAATTATTTTAAAAAAAAAATAAAAGAGTTTTGTATTATTCAAGTTTGAAAATTACTTATTAATTTATTAATTTTGGGATAAAAATAATAAATAAAAGAAAATAAAAAATATATATTTCTTGCCGTATAAATTTTATAGCATATTAGAATAATTAAACTAATTTATCATATTCATTCAATTCTGCTAAAGTTAACATTATTTCTAATAAAACAAACATATTAAAAGCATTTAAAAGGTGTATTTTTATTAATTGTCAAAAAAAAATTAATTTTTATTTATAGACATGTATATAGAAAAAGACGAGGAGGAGGATAATTTTTAAAATTTTTCATTTTTCCACTTTCACACGACTTGACGTTAGTATGAGAATACGTAGGGTATTAATATTTCAATCTCTCACATCATCCCAGTGTTTCTTCGTCTGAATGCACGCAAATAGTGTGTGAATTTCGGTGAAATAAAATAATAATATATATCCACTAGTTACGAAGAGGAATTAGTGGATTACGATGCCTTAAATCTTCTGCCATTCACATTTTTATTTAAAGAATTAAGATGCGTTGATTTTCTTTTAAAGTATAAAGATTTTTTATCCTTTCGATGAATGCGTTTATTGTAGAAAATTATATAATACAACTCTAATTCTATTTAAGATATCCTAAATTTAAGTGGATGTATAATTTTTCTGTCTAGCATTTAGTTATTTTAAATTTTAAAAATTGTATTTATATTTTTATTTGGTAATTATTTGTAAAAGTGGATTTTATAATTAATTGTTTATTACCGACTTATTATTCCATATAAATGTCCTGCATGTACAACAAATCACAATTTCACAGCATAAGAATTCGTTCGTCAAGAATTGACATTATATTTTCTTGTTACCCTTGTTAGCATCGAGCCATAGACATTCTTTGATAAAATAATTATACAAAGGGTAATAACTAAAATTCAAAAGTAGTTTATTTTTAAAAAATTAAAAACATTGAAAGTATTTTAATTATAATAAATAGTATTATAGATTTATAATGATATTATGATGAGTTAATTCTTAGGTAATAAATGAGTTGAAAATGTATAATTTAATATTGAATTTATTGGTTGAAGATGGAAGTCTTTATCTAAGAATAAATTGAGTGGAGAAACACATGAAAAATCAAAATTTCATGAAATAAACATATCTCCGTTTATACCAAACAAGGTTGAAATATGCTTTATAAATAATTTTCTCTCTGTGACTCTGGCAGTGAATATGTTAAAAAAAGGGCGGCTTTGAGGTCAATCATAGGACCAATTTTCGATTATAAGCAAGTCAATTTCAATTTTGTACCTGGCCAAATTTTCTTATTCGCCATTATCTTTTTTTCATTTAAAATATGTATAAATAAAAATAAACTGACTTTCTATTTCTAATCACAGTTTTGTTTTTATTTTCAAAAAAAAAAAAAAAAAAGTTTTGTTTTGACATTTACGTAAAGGTAATTACATCATTATTATTTGAAATAATTCAATTTATTATTCAAATATATATTATTTAATAAAATTGACATATACCAATTAATTATGGGATTGACTGACCTAAGTTCAACTATCTTTCCCTTCATAAACAGTCTTTCAATTCGTTTGTTCAACTCGAATAAAACATTCTATAATTGGCATTTTCTAAATTTGATTGGAAGTTTATCTAACTTAATTGAATCTATCCATCATTTTCTCCCCACTTGATATCATTCTTGACGTCAAAGAACATGGTTCATCGTTAGAGTTGGTATTTTAAGGTCAATAACAATATAAATATATATTTTTTATTTAATGGAATTGAAGAATTAAATATTATATATATAAAAAAAATTAACCACAAGTGGTTTATAACCTTGTTCACCTAAAGTAGGATGAGAGACAGGCAGTGATTAAACACCTAAATGTCCACTGATGCCCCATCTAGTTTCCTCTGAGCATTTATATTAAATCCAGATATCTGACTAAGAAAGAAAATTGATTTCTATTACATCTTCATCTCCGGCATAAAGAAGAACATATTATAGTAACATATGAATGACAATGCACAAATATGAAAGTAAGTTGTAATTTTCAATTAAACAGCAATTTGGTCTGTTTCACAGCTGCCTTCTTTCTAATTTACAATTAAATGCACCCCAACCAAACTCATAGGCACAAGCTGTTACAAACCATCTTCAATAGCGTAGTTCCTAGAAAGTACATTTCTATTGTATAACAATCATTTGAGTCTAGAAAATGTTACCATGCGAAACGGCTTCCTGTGCCATCCAAAAAGCGATCTGTATGCCACCCTTTGGCTTGCAGTTCGGTCAAAAATGAATCGAATGTGCTATTCATCTTGTCATATGCGTCTTGCAAGACACTAGCACTTGACTTTTGGGATGATGCATCCATGTTTGCAGCGTATGCAGCAACCAGCCATCCCCTCAATGCATCTTCTCCTGAAGCATTTTGTTCTAGTACCATGTCAGTCCATTTGGTCCCACGGTTCAAAAGAAACTTCTCCTCTGGGAAAATATCTTTCACTTCACGAAGTTTTGATGGCGTAAAAACTTTGTGCAAAGCCCGTCCCACTTTTACATTGCCAGCATCTCCTATAAGTCTTCCAGGAAATACAAGATCTTCACGGTATCTTAGATCAGCAGGACTTGATATCTTTCCTGTCTGGGTTGGATAGCAACTGGAGAAATTAAGTTGATGCAAATAAAAATCAAATGCGAACTTAGTATGGAGAGTTCAAAAACAAACCTTGACAAAGTCTGCAACAACCATTGCTGTCCTCTGTGGATTTAGGGTATTGACAGGGGCAGCTCTCATTTCTTCAATGACACTATAAACATGTACAACAGAAAGAAGAGGACCAACAACCAACTGCACAAAAATGTTTACACAACTAGATCATCAAATGTGCGTAGAATTTTGATTGAATCAGAAGAAAATCATACACCTTATATGCAAAAAATAGAAAAAGAAATGATTGGTTTTCTTTCTCTTTTCTTTTGCAGAAAACAAACAAAGACCGAGTTGCGCACAGCTGATAGTATACACTAGTTAATCAGATGAGTTTTAGCCTCCAATAAATTATTTTTAGTTCAAGATATCATGTAAGTTCAGAATAATGCTCTCCAAAACACAAGGAACTTTCAATTTCAAGAACGCATAGGGCGACAAAATGAATCAAGTGCTTGCTATCAGATAAATAATTATAAACTTCATACCTTCCCCTGTATTGATGAACAAATAGTAGATGCCAATTGAATCCCTGCTCCCATCCCAACCACATTGAAAAGTGTTGAAATGGCCTCCCCTTTTGCAAATAAGTCACTTAGATTGCCTTCTTTGGCAAAAGATGAATAAATCGGCAGCCTTGTTGCTCTAGCTGCAACTACTGCCATTCCCTATCAAATACAGTGAACAAGTAAAATCAATAGAAAGGAATGGATAATAGCAAAGGAGATCTGAGATATTAGAGAAGGGAAAGCACATCCTCAGTGAACGTGTAACTATTAATTGCAAATTAGAAAAAGAATAATGTGAAACCCAATAAATTCCAAATAAACTATCTTAACATCTTTATCCAGATAAAATAATTATTAACTAGAAACAGACCTTTGCAAAATTACCAAGGCCAGCCACCTCAAGGAAAAGATGAGGACATAAGGGAGAAAGTACTTCTAAGCCAGTTCCCAAGTCATAGAGCACGTCAGCTACAATATGGACAGCTCCTAGTTAGAGACCTTGTGAAAGTAATACACGGCTCAAAGCCAACTCCAGCCCACATTCAATAAAATGTAAGACAAGATAGAACACCTAGTATTCTCCAACGTTTTGGTTCTGAATCCATTCTGGCACCCAAATTGCTACATATGAGCTTCCCAACGTGCTGCATCCCATCCTTCAATACCTGCTCATTAAAAAAAATTAAAAAGTTTTTGTTTAAAGAAATGCTATTAGGCTAAAATTGTTGACCATTTGACCTGTGGAAAACTCACCCAACTTATGGCTGTTGCTTGTGCAGGTGTAGGTCGCAAGCCTGCAGCAAATAGGAGTGACTGCAAACCAGTGAGAACATAGAGAAATGACGCACACATTATAGTTCTCATTCCATGCATGTTGAAACTAAACTAAATAAATAAATAAATAGAAACCTACTGCATTATAGAGCCTGTCAAAAAGAAAACAATTGACCAATCAACCTAGATATCAACATTCAGCAGTGCAGCAACAACAATAACCACACCTTAGTCCCAAACTAGTTGGGGTCAGCTATATGCAATCAGCAAAGCATAAAGAGAAAATATCTAGTTTTGACTCTCGAGAACTATAAATAAAATTAGAGAAAATGAAGTATGATGGATGATGTTGTATAATGTTGTGATAATTTACAGATGCTTTAAAGATATTGGAATAAGACCTGAGTTGACAGCACAGACAATGCTGCACTTGAAAAGTGCTGCAGAGCCCGAAACTGTGTATATCTAAGGTATCCCTCGTTCACACTGCAAAACACCAGAAAGTAAATTAATCATGCGTATGTAGCATTTTTTCTTTCAGTGTTAAAATCAAATAACTCACCTATATGGATATCCGGAGGGAAAGAACTTATTCTGAAAGGATTCAACCACCTTATGAAATGTTGATCTCGCATCATCAACAACCTTCATCTATTATCATCATAGTTCAAGAGTGAACCCACAGAAAATAAAACAAAAGAATGATTTAGTTGAATCATTCAAACAATTTAAGGACAGAATAAGTTCAATTAAATTAAAATTTTTTCGATAAAGATATTAAATTTTAAGTAAAGTACAGTATAAATTGCAAGATATTACAATTATTTATCTCAACTGTTACATCCTACAAATGTTTTTGGTTCATGCAAAATTAACCCCTGCGCTCGCTAGATAGCAGCTGTATTTATTTTTCTGATTCATTTCTTCTTTATACACGCTATATATAGCAAGCACTTGAGCTAACTATTCAGTAAATCTTCTCTTAGTAAGAAGTAAGAACTAAGAAGAGACGTCTTTGTGATTAATCTCTTTCCAAAAGCAAAATATTCCTTTAGGCATTCCCATTTTCTCATTCAAGTATGAACAACCGAGACCAAAAGAGCAATTAAGATGACCAAGCACAAGTGAGCTGATCCATTATTCAATTACTTCTAACAGCCACCGTGTAAACAGAAATTAGAGTAACTAGCTATTATCAGCACAGCTACCATGCACGCCAGATGTTTGCAAAATTACAAACGAGAAAGAAAATATTTAAAGAAGGAACATACAGAGAGCCGACCATCGGGCTGAAACTGGAAGTGACGAGAGACAGATTCGGAGGTTTCGATCCAATATACTGGCACTTCTATAGGTGACTTGTCTGGCTCCTTCTTCTGCATCGTTATCTTGTTCTAGTTGTAAAATAGAAGGAAAAAAAAAAAAAAACAGAGAGAGATTAAATTAAAAGTGGGGAAAGGGACCAAAAAGATTTTTGCATTAGATACACAAACCAGCAAGTTCATGACTGCAAAACGGAAACGGTTGGCGAGATAAGATTCAGTCCTAGTGGGTCGGGATTTCGAGGCGGGAAGCTATCTGGCCATGTGCCAAACTGTACGAAACAGCGTTGCGGAGGCGAGGGGAGAAAAATAAGAAAAAATAGATCAAGAACTAATATAATCTACAACGACGTCGCTTGGTTTAATTTATTATCAGAGCTTGCAGTCTACCCATAAGTGTATATTGTTTTATGTAACATAGATTTAAGAGCAAAAGATAATTGACATAATAATGTACTTTCCCATAGGGTTCGGTTTGAGAACCGAACCGACTGTTCAAAATTTTAAATTGAAAACGACAACCAACGTAGACCAATCTGAACCGGAATAAAAATATAATAAAAAAAATAATTTATTCTATATCCAGCTAAAAGTATAAATAAACTTGTTGCTAGATGATATACTTTAGTTAAAAGAACTAAAAGTATAAGAATGTGAAGGTAAAAAAAAAAAAAGTAAAATACTTAGTTTAAAATTATATTGTTTTAATAAGTTTAAAAGTTTAATAGTTAGTTATTTTCACTGATTTAGTGAGTTAAGGGTAAGACTATCCTGTTGTGTAGTATGTAGTATTATTTCTGCCCATTTAAAAGCCTCCAATGAATTAAAAAATATTTTTTTTCTTTATATATTTTTTATTTAGTCCAATATTACATTGTTTAAAATATTTAAAATTTTTTTTCTTTTAAATTTTCTAACAATTTATTTGGTTAACAAATTTTATTTCTTATAGGTATAAATAAATATTGTAAGTTATTTAAAATAAAATTTATTAATATTTTTCATATTCATGTTAAATTTTTTTTTAGAAAAAAGACATACCCCTATAACTGAATTTCTATTATATCTTTTTTTTTTTGAAAAATAATGCGTGTATCATTGAAATCGTGACCAAAATCGTCAATTCATTAGAACTAGGACTGGAACCAAAACTGGATCAGAGCCGGTTCACCATGACTACTTCTCAATAGCTCAAAAACCCAATAATGAAATACCAATCTCAAATTTCAGAAATAATAATAATAATAATAAGGTTGAGATCTTGGTACTAGTGTCACTGCAAACCTCCCTATTGGCAAATTTTGAGACAAAATGCTTGTACAGGTTCACAAACAATGGCATGGCATGTTTAATTGTTTTAGATCAGGTTGTACAATTTTATCCTTCAGCCAATTATCAAAACACAAGCCCAAATGTAGTGGACATATTCTCATAAAAAACAAGTGTGTAAAACAAAAAGAATAAGGATTCTGTTTGCCACAACAATGCTCAAAAAAGAAAAGATATTAACAGGGAAAAAAAATTTCTGCCCTATGCTCTTGAACATACAAAGGCCAACTATCCTTTCATCTAGCCAATTGAATTTTATAATGTCAAATCAGGATCATCATCATAGTCAAAATCTGGATCAGCTGAAGGCCTGATTCTCTTAGCTTCTCTTGGTCCACCTCTTCCCTTCTTTGGTTTTCCCCTGACAGTATATTCGACAGAAAATATGAAGTAATATTCTAAATAAGTAGCATTAGCAACATTCATCTTGGTCTAACCATTCCTTATCCTTGGATATTCTGGTTACATGTGCAGTTTACTTTAAATATGGTACTTACTGTCCATTTGCATATATTCCTCCACCCTTCGAACGCCCTACACCATAATCTGACCTGCCATCTAAAAAGCACAAAAGCAAATAAATGACAAGAACAGTAGAAGTGAGGAAAGTTGTATATGCAGCTGTGTATATCAGCTCACCATCCCGTCCAACTGCTTGCTCTTCAGCCTGAAACAGGAAAAGAAATGTGCAAGGGAATTTTGAATAGCATATTCAACATAACTTCCTAGCACATCAAATTGAGAACAACAGAAACATTTTAAGAAATTCTTCTTTTCTTGTGAACAATATTAGTGAGCTGACACAACAGTTTTCAGACCCAAAGTCTCTAGTGCTTGAAGGATTGAGTTCTACAACCAGATAAAGTGGCACATCCAATCACATACCCCAATTTTGGGATAAGAAGCACAAAGAAGTCTAATGAAGAAAAGCAGCACAGAATTAATGACATGCAACATAAATCAACGCTATTGCTACTCCCTAGTATCACAGATCAATCTTATGTTAAAGTTGATCAAGCAAAAGATTTGTTCACTGAGCACTTTATTCTTCTCAAATTCCATATAATATTTTGATTGTAGGTTTAAGCGTTTGAATCGCCACAACTGTACAAAGTATGATGAGTCCTCTATCCCCTCCCCACCCAACAAAACATCTTGACTAACAAAGATTTCAAGAATCATGAATGGGACAGTAAAAGATTTGCAGTCAAACAAGCACATTACATCATCACCAATTTGCAAACTCTAAGAAATATAGCATAAAAATTTGGCACATCCAAATAAAAGATACATCCGTTTCACCACTGCATTTAACTCATTCAAACTCATATACTGAACATAACATGCTTTGCATGCAAAAAGATTCAATGTTCCAATCGTCTCCGAACAGTGAAGGGGGAAACTAGGAGAATAAAAAAAAAATTCAGAATTTAGGATGGTTAAAAATAAAAAATTTGGGATTCAAAAACAACACAACTTTCAAAGTAGCATGACTGCCCCTCTCCATGTAGACATATGTATTAACAATATAAAAGAAAGAGTTCCACTTTAATAGGCATATGTTCCACTTTATTGGGGAGTTGCATGTGTTCAATAGTATGCAGTAACAGGGTTTTAGTTATGGACCAGAAACTATGATTAACAACGAGGCTATTTTGGAGTTTAAATACTTGTTAAAGTTCGAAATTTAGAATTTGAAGACTTGTTAATCATGCATGAACTGACAGAAAAAAACCAAAGGGTCCCTTCATTCTCTTATTTTTCCCTGATAATAAAAAAGTTTTAAATATTTACTGAACCATTTGTTTGTATTGAAATCTAGTAGATTAGCAGAAGATGAGTTAGAAAACTACTTTCTAATATAAAATCCATCCATTGAAAGGAAGACTAAATACTTGGTGAAAAACACCAGACTCATGGTTCAGAATTTTCATCAATCATCACTTGACTTCTATCTCGCAATTTGCAGTATCCATCATTGGGAACTACCATGGCCACTCTTCTAAGGAAAAGATGAAAAGAATAAAACAAAAAGAGGAAGATAAAAAGAATGTAAGTGCCACCACTACAATATTTAAGATTTAGAGCACATACTGCAGGTGAGGTGACTGAAGATAACGAAAAGAGCCTATCTTCAGGCTGGAACTTCCTAGACCGTTTCAAGCTGCAGCAACAACGTTGAAAAAGTTAATATCTGTTATATAGAATAAAACCTCGATCTCTAACCATAGGAAACTTGTGCATCCTAATGTTATGCCTACATATAAGGTCAAACTTTATGCTAGTTGTGCTATTTTATAGCTGGAACTAGTTATTCCAGTAAGTATGATTCCTACATTGTAGTGTGTTTAATGTCAATAGTCAACCAGCCTAGAAAGGTTTGTATGTAAAAAAGTGCTTGTATATGACAAACAAACCTAAGAATAATTTAACTACAAATTTGGACAGATGATTAATGATCTCCTCTGAAGCCAATAACAGGAAGGTTAATTCAAATGCAAATGTTGCATTGAAATCATAATTATGTGAACACAGGAACTCTATAACACAGGCATCTGAATCTTTTGTTTTCACTGAAGTAAAATAGACCGAAACTTGCATTAGTATAATTAAATAGCAATAATAAGTGTACTTCCTTTTTTAAGATAATGAAGATCCAAGAAGACTACAATTTGTAAGCATTATTACATCATAACCCGCAATACAGGCACATGGAGCAATTTTGGTGCACAAAAGATTTTTAACGAGCATCTGTCAACAAAGCAATTTTCTTCAAATCCACTATTTTCTTTGTTGAATAAAATTATTAGCATGTAATTTAAAACATACAGGCAAACTGTACAACTATTCTCATCAAAGAGAGTAAAAAAAGAAAATATTTAAACAGCCACTCCATACAGTGCGGTATTCTTAGATGAAGATAGGAACCCTTCGAAACCTTTCAATACATTGCCACACTGGCTTGGATCCTGCAAATAATTTGTCTCCATATCATAGACCTGAATCAAGTTAAAACATTAGCCACCTTTGTATCAAGGGAAAGAAATAAAAGAATCAACTGGTGACAATAAACTATCTTCCACATTGACAGCTAAAGTTTAAAAAGAAAGAAACCAACATAAAATTCCAGCCCTGATTTTCAACAAACTGCTTAAAGAATCAAAATTTAAGCAATGTGGCCAACCCAATTAGGTAAAACATCATTAGTTCAAAGTGAAGTGATCAATAAAATTTTTAACTCCAGAAAGGCCGTTAAGCATATTAAAAAAACTAACAATAAAAATAAAAAGGAAACGCATTTTGCATATGTAAACATATAGAAATTAAAAGATGAAAACATGTAAATAAAATGAACCTGTTTTTCGATGTTTCGAAGCTCCTCGTGGAGCTTGTTTCTTTTACTAATAAGAGAAGCAAGCATTGCAGAGGGATTTGAAGAGCCTCGCTGCCCTGTTAGTATCCAAAGAAAGATAAATATTTTTGACAGTAACAAGAAAACGGGAAAAAGAAATTCGAAAGCAGTTATTGAATGATTACCTTCGTGATCCATTTTTCGCGGGAAAATTTGAACAAGCAGTGAGTAAAAAGTTTTAATTATTTAGAAACCCTAAAAGCGCAAAATAGGATTTTAACAGAAACCTGGCGATGTTTTTCTGATTTGAAGAAATTAACATTAATACCTCTCTTTCTTTGTTTTTCTTTGCTTCTCCGCTCCAGACTCAGTAGTCAACAAAGGGCTATCTACTACAATACAGTTTAATAGTCTCAATTTAGAGAAGCCAATAAGATTGTGCCACATAATGACGTGATGGAAAATGGGCCAAAACGATGGGATCAGACGACTGGTCAACTGGGTTTTGGCCAATAATTGTTAGTAAGAAATGGATTAGGCTTATTTATTTTCTGAAAAGCACTTCTAAAACATTGTTAGTATTTTTAGTTTCAGACCTAAGTTCAGAATTACAAATGAGAAACTAATTATTAGATATATTAAAATTCAATGGAAAAATGAGGGTAACATTTTTTAAATGGGAATAGTAATAACAAAAAAAAATAATATAATATTATAAAAACTTATTTGATTAGTAATTATTTCGAGTTTGAATATTCTAAACAATTTGTGCATATAAGAAATAGAAAATACTTAATTCTCCAATTAATAGGCCAAGATAATGGATTTATGATAACAATAATATTTTCTTTGAACAATTTATCAAAATAGTGTGAAATTGAAACAATTTAGATGACAATTTAATAAAAGAAGAACCCCTTTTAATTTTGTTCTAAATGCATACTAAAGAAAAGAAAAATGACATGCAAAAAATGTAATATTTATCTCTCATTTTTTCGCAATAATTTTATTAATATTATTTTGATGATAAAATAAAAATATTATTTTGCCTAAAATAATTTATTTTTTATTTTTTGAAATTATTATTTTTAAAAAAATATTTTAAGAGATAAAAGTAAATAAAATTTCAATAATGAATTATTCTAAATATAATTATACTATTAAATTTAATTGAGTTACATAAGAATACGCGGCGAGCAGATTAAGTTTATTGCGTGTGAAGTGTGAAGTGGGAGCCACAGCTGCACGTGTCTGGAGTAGATTAAATGGATGACGGTGGTGATGGTGGTATAAGATTCCTGGTGGTCCCCGCAACAGGCAAGACTAATTTGGATTATAGGAGTGAACGTCGTGTCGTAGTCGTCGTCGGCCCAATTGAGCTGAGAAAAGGATAAAGAAAAAAACAGGAAAAAGTATAGTAAGCGTTAATACAACGCACCGCCCCCTCCAACTTTGGTCTAATTCTGCTTTTATTATCATGTATGGATGGACCGACTTTTCCCTCTTCTATTTATTATGCTAATTTCTATTTTTTATATTTCGTCATAATGTAATCATCTCCAAAATATATTAATATAAATAATAATGCCGTTAGGCTAAACAAATAACAAAAATATTAAATTAATAAGTAATATCGTGTTGATTAAAATAATAAACGGTCTAAATATCTGAATTTCATTATTTATTATTCTGTAAATTGAATTGAATATTTATTTTATAGACCAATATGAATTTAAAATATTTATTTATATGTTGTTAGGGATGGAGCTCTTTGAGACCCTAGAGGGGCCGTGGCCCTCTTAAGAAATTTTTTTTTTATTTTTATGAAAAATTATATTTTGATCATTTAAATATAAAAAAAAAATTATATTTGACCTCTAGAAGTTTAAAATTTTCATTTTGTTTTTCAAAATAATTGTCCTAACAAAAACAATATATTGCATTAGAAAGTTGGGTGGTCTGTATTTTCATCCTCATGTTATCAATTTTTCCTTTTTTTTCTTTCTTTTATTATTATTATTAACATTTGATGGATGGAAGTGTTAAACCAAACTGAACTATTCTAGAATTTCAATGCTTGGCTTAGGAGCTCTTATGGCCAAAAATTTATTTAACCACAGAAAAATATTCACCAATGATTAACGTTGTTTATTTATTCTAACATGCCTAAGACAAAAAAATTTGCAAAAAAGAAAAAAAACAAAATTCATGTTGCATATAGGACCACCTTAATGAAAATATGAAAATAAGACACCAACACGAGCCTCGAGGAAGATGACTTGGATCTATCGTCTGCCATCCCAATTCCTTTTTAAAAAAAACTATACCAGTAGTCACCTGCTTTTGCATATAATTTTATTTAGGTAATATAATTTTAAGTTATCATTTTTTTTGTCACTCAATTTTAATTTTTATTTTAATGGGATTGAAATTCAGTAATGAAACAATAATATGATGCTAAAAATTACATATATAACAAAAAAAATCATGATTATGAAGAAATATAAAAAAGAGAAGGAAAAAAATGTTAGAAAATATAAATGATAGAGTGAATATCTTTTTCTTTTTCTTTTGTTTTTGTTTTTGTTTTTAAACACTTTTTATATAAATGACATTATTTGTTAAAATAAATTAATAGGTAGAATCCTTTCAAAAAAAAAATTAATATGTAGGTTCTAAATTAATGTATTAAGGAAAAATATAAAATTTTAAAATAATTTTTTTTTTTATTTCATGTTTGTACTTTGATGTCGGCATTCTGATGAATGATCTTCTATTGGAACAGACGTCAAAGTTTAGTAACTAAAAGTTAACAAATTAAAGTTATATGACCTTGTGAAAATAAGTGTAAAGTCAAGTGACCATTAATGTAATTTACCCTTTTTTTCTTAAAAAAAAAAAATGATTCCTCTCATTCCATATATATGAGCTTTTTTTTTTTCCATCTGTTTTACAATGTAGTCTCTATTTTTTAAAAACAAATATTTATTACTCAATTTCTTTTTTTTTTTCGAAAGGGATATTACTTAATTTCTTAATATACTAGGATTATTTAATGTACATTTATGTCCCCAATTGTCTATACAGTATTTAATATTATAAGTCAAATAAAACATGTATACATGAGACAAAGAGAGTATTAAGAAGTGAAAGGAAAAGAAAAAATTAATACAAATTGATTAGATTCAAACTCTATGAAAATAAAAAATTTATATTGTATTATTCAAAACCCATTATACCTCCTAACTCTATCAAGAAAAAAAACTTATGTAACTAGTAAATATTAAAGGGTTTTTTTTTTTTTTTTTTTGGAGAAAGTAAATATCAAAGTTCTTCAATTCATTATTTCTTATTTTAATAATTTTTAATCAAAAACCTTGTAAATGGAGTACTCTAGGATTATATGTCTTATAAAGTTATGATTTTTATTATAAAATTGGGCTAGAATGTAAAAATAAAAAACATAATTTCATAAAGAAAATACTCCATAAATATTATAAAAAATACCAATAATTTTCCAATTCTAAAGATGCCGCATATAAGAATTAAATTATGTTGAAACTATCATTTTAATAAAACTCACATTTGATTATTGAGTCTGATTCAAAAAATGTAGTTTGTTGGATGATTCGAAAGTAAAATCGTCATTGGCGATTGTTCAAATTTTTTAATAAAATTGATATGATAGTGTCTTCTTTGGAGCAGCCGGAATTTCACCATATAAATAGAGACGAAAATCATTTTGATGACTCCATATCCAAGAAAGAAGTTGAGACGACTGAACTATTTTTAGCCTGAATATAATTTGAATTGAGCTGAGTTTTTATGAATCTCTTGTTGGGATCTTGCTAACTCTCTCTTATAATTTCTCATCTCAATAAATATTTTTGAATGGTCGGTATAGCTTTAGATTACTCTTCTTGTTGTTTTGCTTTTATAATTTAATGGGATATTAGTTAATAGCATTGGATTTTTGTTGTATGTGGTTTAAGTGAATATTGATATTTTGACTAGGTTTTTTTTACTTAAGTTATCCAAGTTAAGTTAGTGGTAAGTGGGAGGCTATTTTCTCGAGTTAGTATTTGGATAAAATAAATTTTTTCTAAATATTATAAATTAATAAAATTTAATCTTTTTGCTCATAAAAAAATAAAAATTTTTATTAATTAAATAAAAATCTAAATGAAAGAATTAAGAGGTCCATACGCTCCTCTTCTCACAATTCAGAATATGTGAAACTTTCTAATATAAAATCTCCATCTCTTTCTCGATTCTCAATCTCTTGCCACTCAGAAAAAAGAATGAAGGACACGTAAAGAAGAGGTTCAAAGAGAATAATACACATCAAACTTGCAATTTTGGCCCTCTTTTTTTGTCATTTTCCATCTACTTCAAATTTTCAATATATTATTTTTTTTCTCATTTTTCCTTTCCGTCCAAAACTTGCTCACTGCTGCTCTCTTTTCTTTTTAACTGTTGCAGTGCTTAATTGTTATTAAATTGAAACTGCTTCTCTATTCATTCTTCACTGTTAGTTCTGCTTCTTGTACTTTTTCAGCAGCTATGTCATTCAGGGGACTAAGCCGGGTATCTCTTTCTTTCTCTATTTCTAAAAGCTGTTTGATTTTAGTTATTTAGCTCGTTTTCTGTCGTAAAGTTATGATTTTTATTAAACTGAAGTTGTATTTGTTGGTGGATATTTGGTTTATATTGTTAGTCCATTGAAAAGTTGTGATCTTTAGCTCGATTTGAGTGTGTAATGGATTTGAGTAGAGATCTAGGTCACTTTATTTTTTTAATTTTTTTTTTTCCGAAAAAGAGAAGAGTTGAGACAGAGATGGGGAAAAAAATATTATTAGGTGTTAAATAATGGGAATCTCAGATTTTCTTATCAACCAAACAAAAATTTTCGTTACTCGTACAAATTTGATGTTTTGATTACCTAGAATGAAAGAGATTGCTGTTGCATGTCAAGCCATTTGTGATGTTAATAATTATCTAGAAGTTCCGGAATTTTTAGTGAAATTACTTAGTTTGTAGCTTACTGTTTACTGGTATGGAATATTTACTTGTATAGATTTTATTGTTTTATATGAAGAGCAATATTTTCTTTCTTTCTTTCTTTCTTTCTTCTTCTTCTCCTTCTTTTTAAAAAATTGATTTGGATTTGCAGCCTAATGCAACATCAGGGATGGGTGTTGCTGATCACAGCATAAACACATTCTTGGAACTGCAGAGGAAGAAAGTTCACCGCTATGTGGTATTTAGAATTGATGAAAAAAAGAAGGAAGTCGTGGTTGAGAAGACTGGTGGCCCTGCTGAGAGCTACGAGGATTTCGCTGCATCTTTGCCTGAGAATGACTGCAGATATGCTGTATATGACTTTGATTTTGTGACTTCTGAGAATTGTCAGAAGAGCAAGATATTTTTCATTGCATGGTTAGATTTTACATTTGATTCACATTTTTTGCAATTTGACTGGTTGTTTTACTTAATTTGTAACTTGTTTGACAGGTTTCATGACTTTTCTTGATAATCAATGATAATCTCTATGCCAATTGTAACAAGTCTATGTCTCATGACTAGATCACATCTAATTGCATGCACCTGTGGACACCCACATATGGAATAGATGCTTTCATCTTCTTTTGGTGATCCATTTCATCGTTAGGCCAGATACACATGCTTATGTTGGCAAGTCGTGGATCTTCCTCAACTGTTCTGTGTTCTTTTGGTGTTTCATTTTACGAAAAATATAATCAATTGTTTCTTGCTCTAGTAATCAGCAGATGAGTTTTTTATTTCCAGGTTACAATGTTCTTCTTGTAGGATAATATATTTCATTAGGTTAGGTGGGTGAGGGTTGTGCTTTTGTGATATCTTTCAGTTGTTTAATCTGAAGGTTTTAGTTGATAACTTGATATTGATGCCATGCAATGAGTCTGGCATGGATTGTCAAAACAAGACATGGATATGATATGGACACTACAATACAGCTGCATTGGGACATGACATGCATATTAGGCATGTGTCTTGTTGTGTCTAAGAAGTGTTTGACACAGGTAACATGTCTGCAATTAAGTGTCTGTGCATCATAGATGTCTTGTTGTCTTTACCATGTATTAGGATTTTCGTGCTGCATTATCTTATAATTGTAGCTCATCAGTTCTAGTTGCTTTAAGACCTGTGTAGCAAATACGCATTGTTATTCATTGTGTTGGTATTTGGACCATCTATCCTCTGGATGGTTAATACAATAATGGCCTGGAAAGAAAGAGAGTTTTGGAACTTTGCATATCTATATAGAAGAAATGTTTACTGTGATAAATAAGTGTCCATATTTTGTCAATTATTGGCTCCTTATTTCTGTAAATATATATATATATATATATATAGACACACACACACACACACACACACACACATATGCGCATCTATCCGTTTTCTGTTTCCTCTTGACTGGGATTGGCATTATTTCTAACTTCTATAGTTGCAAGCAGTTCCTATCAAGATCTTACTCTTTGCTACTTGCATGACATTTATCAGGTCTCCTTCAACCTCTCGAATCCGTGCCAAGATGCTCTACGCAACTTCTAAAGACAGGTTCAGACGAGAGCTGGATGGTATCCACTATGAGATTCAGGCCACTGACCCTACTGAGATGGATCTGGAAGTGATCAGAGAACGCGCTAATTAAACAGTCCCCGCAAACCTAAGGTTTCTTCCTCAAGGGAGACAAATCTGTTATGTTTTTGCCAATTTATGAATAATGAATCTTGCTACACTTAAGTCACTTACAGAATCCTTTCCAGCACAAAAACTGGATGTTCCTTAAATAACCAGCAGTGGGAGAGGCTGATAGTGATGAGAAGCACTATTTACTCTTTGTTGCTGATCAGATGAAGAGAAGTTTGTTGTTGGTACTTCCAATTTTAAAATCTGCTATCATATAAATTTGCAGTAGATAGTCTTTTCTTCTAAATATGGTTCCATTTTCTTTATTTGTGTTCTTTGTATTGCACATAGGTAAGAAAATTGGAATATTGGTTGATGAACATTATGGGCTTCACCTTACCTTTAGTGGAATCTAAGATAGCCCAACTAATTTGCTAGAACATTACATAAGAAACATAACATTGAAAATGCTAAATAAAACTTCAAAATAATGTAACTTGTGGATTGGATTAACAAAATTACCTTGCATATATCTTTTAGAATTTAAACTATAATACATATTTAACAAACAGGAGGGAGGGAAGTAGAATATTTGAAGCAGAGTATTGGGTTTTAATTGCTTCTTCCAGCATTTAACAGGTTTCTTCAAGTGCTTTTTATTTTAAAAATAAAAAATTTTCATTTCAGTGAACTAGTGTAGTGGTTCAGAACACATTTTCAATTGTTGGAAGAGTTTTGTACACAAAAAACCATTATTCACTTGTTTCGATTAAAAAGATTGACTCAAGCGATGGTGTTCAAATAAAAGAATCAAAATCCAGAACTGTGGCAGGAATTCTTTCTTTTGCCATGAACACCATTATTCACATCTTACTGCCTCAATTCCAGTGGCTCCTCTCTAGGAATTAACAGAAGGAAAAGAAAATGCAGAAGGGAAGACAATGAAGCAACAAGCCAAAAAATTGCAAAATATGAGCTCTCATAATAATTCCCTTTCTTTCAGCAGCAAATTACTTCAATTACTACAAAGCAAAAAAGAAAAAAACAAAAAAGAAGACGACTATGAAGATGACTTATATAGCATAGTATCTTAGAGAACAGGCTTTAGAACTTAACTAATCTAAGCAGGAGCTGTTCTTCCATTATATGTACTTTGCTCCAAGTTTCCTTCTGACTGTTCGTTGTCAGCTTCATTCTCTCCAGACATCTCCTCCAAGGATTTTCCCTTTGATTCTGGAACCAAGAAAGTAAACAACATACCTAAGAAATTTATTACACCTAATACAATTAGTGAATTTTTCACACCAATCCCTGCAGGGTACCCTGCATCTGCCTTAGCCTTGTCCTTATTTTGTGCCAAATATAAAAATCCAAAAGCACCAACTATAGCCCCGAGTTTTCCTGATGCTGCTGATATTCCATGGCAAGTAGACCTTAATCTTGCTGGGAAAATCTCGGCCGGAACAACAAATGTAGTTGCATTAGGTCCAAAGTTAGCAAAGAAGAATGTTAATGAGTACATTACCACAAATCCAATTCGGTTTTCCTTATGTGTCCAGTGATCGTAAGGAATAGCTAATGCAAACATAAAAACTGTCATGAAAAAGAATCCCATCAACTGAATTGCGAATCTTCCAATTTTGTCAATGAGAGCTACAGTAAACCAGTAGCCGGGAACTGTACTGCATAGAGCGATGAGGGTTTGTGCTCTTGCAATTCTATAAACTTCTTCAATAGCATTCATTGTTTTTGCAGGAGGAATCCACCCAATGGCACTAAAGATATCCTTTTGAAAAAGATTTTGACTGTAAAATGCAATGTCAAGCAAGAACCATGTAGTTGTTGTCCCAAGTAAGTGAAGTCCGTGCCGATGAAGAAACTTTTTCGAGAAAAGACCAAAAGAATTGGATTGATCCTGAGAAAGTTGCTGAACTTTATGCTCTTCCGCTTCAAGATCAACTTGTAAAACTTTTGACATATCAGAAGCAGCCTGTTTTGCATTCTTGGCTACAAGGGCAGTGTAACGAGCAGTTTCAGGCATTTTCATTCTCCAATAGTAAGTAAGAGCAGCAGGAAGTGCTCCAACCATTAGAATTATACGCCAAATGTAATCTGCTTGTGGAACAGTTGAGGCAACTGCATCATCCTGATAAGCTGGAGCATCAAACCTAGCGCGAAATGCAGATGATATAATTATAGCAAAAATCCCTCCTGCTAAAATTCCAAAACCTTGCATAGCAAATACAGCAGCAATAAAAGCGCCCCGAGTCTTCTTGTTAGCATATTCAGACATGATTGTAGCAGAAAGTGGATAATCACCTCCGATACCAAAACCAAGCCAGAACCGAAAGAAACAAAGAGTTGACATAATTGCTTTTGCATTATGACCAAAAGAAAGGCCTGAAGCAACTGAACATATCACCATAAGCATAAGAGTCATACCATAGACCTTCTTCCGCCCCATTTTATCGCCAAGCCAGCCAAAAAATAGCTGGCCTGCAAGAGTTCCACAGAATGCTACACCATTTACTGCTGCTGATACATTAGGAGGTAAAGTCCCAGGCTTTTCCGCACCATCCACATGGTAATATATACGGCCAAGCAATTTAGTGACCAGAGAAATGCAAAACAAGTCATATGCATCCGTAAAAAACCCCATTCCAGCAATTATAATTGCAGTGAAGTGATACCATTGTGTTTTTGCTACATCAAGAGCATTAAGAACTTGTAATTCCTTAGCCATGACTGGCTAATTCAAATCACAAAGTTCTTTATATATTGTCTCTGCAAAAAATGAACAAAAGTAAAAGAAAATGTAAGATTGACAAATTAAGAGAAATTTTTCACACAAAATTAATTTTCACATTTCTCCCTACATTTTCTCTGCAAAACCAAACAAAAAGCATAAGAAAATGCAGTATTGAGAAATTATGAAAATATTTTTACACAATTATATAAAATGAACAGAAAATTAATATGTTCACAAGATTTTTAAATAGAATTTTAGTCAACTAGAGAGTTTAGCGGGTCCAACTGCTCCTCTATTTTTTATCAAAAGAACTTTTGAAAATTTGAAAGCCTAGCACTCTGCTTTCTTGACTATTCGATTATAAGCAGACTTATGATTAAAGTTTTCAAACAGAGACGATATGATTAATGTAATAGGAAAAATTCATTAACCTCCATGACTGTAGGAAAGGTTAAGCACTAAACCAAGAAAAATACTAAAAAATTGGCCTGCTGTATAAACAGACAACATTATTACCTACTTCTGTTGACCTTCACTTAATATAATAATAACAAAGGGAAATTACACATAAGATTAAGTAGTTAATTAA
This sequence comes from Jatropha curcas, assembly GCF_041381405.1. Taxonomy (NCBI): domain Eukaryota; kingdom Viridiplantae; phylum Streptophyta; class Magnoliopsida; order Malpighiales; family Euphorbiaceae; genus Jatropha; species Jatropha curcas. Next base: position 2,450,938 of record NC_143153.1, on the reverse strand, counting down.
TAATTACCTGCAGACTCAAAACAACTCCTTCAAAATTTTAATTTTAATAAGATTGCAATAATCTATAATTGTAAATCATTTTCTTCTAAAGAAATGTTAAATTAAATATGAAATGTTTGAACAAGAATATGAACTTGCAGCTGTATGTAATTAAACTGAAGATGGGCCAGATCCTAAAATCAGGGCGAGTATTATGTTTTACTTGAATAAGTATTTTCCTTACTGCAAATCAAGAAAAGCCCTTTGATGATAGCAATTTACGCAGGTAACAATCTACATGTAAAAGTGAAAATACAGACTAATAAATTAAGAATCTTGATTTCATAATTCCATTTCCAGATGAAAATTATGATCTCTAAAACCAGGGGACATCTATATAATTTTATAAAGTGACAGAAAAAAGAAAATACAAAATCCAAGAAAAGAAAAAAGATTTTCCATTCTTGAATATTATACCATAACCATCCACTTTCTTTTTGTTTTTTTTTTTTTTTAAAAAGAGCATAAAAAATACAGAGTGAAAGGGAAAGAAAAGACAGAAAGAAATAAAGAAAACACCATTAAAAAAAATAAAATAGAAAGTTGTAGATTGTCCATATCTTTTTGCATGCATGAAGAAACCCCATAGATACGTGAATATAAATATAAAAATACACAGAAATACAAAGAAGCTTCTGATCTGATCTGAAACTAACCTGTTGTATTTTCTTGCAGATGATAAGAGAAACGAAACGATAAACGAAGGAGATTCCAGTGCTTGTGTTCTGAAACGGAGTGTAGGACTTCTAATGTGTATTTATATGCAAGAAGAATTGACCTCCGAGGATGTAGTGGACCCCAACTGAAAAGCCAAATAACTTGATAACAATAAAAAAATAAAAAAGGAAATAAAAATATTCGTCCGGTATATTCCCCTTTAACCTCACACCATCGCCGATGTGCTTCGCCCCGTTTATACACCTCGCGCCCCTTTTTTCTCCCTTTTGGACCTTTGACTGGGTTGTTTGTTATATATTACGTCATATATTTTAAAAATATTTAGTTTTTCTTTAAGAATTAGTTGGAGGTGTTTGTTTTTATTTTAGTTTTTGGTTTGCCTTTTATCTTTAAAAATAAACAAAACGCGTTTGTTTAAAATTATATAAAACTTTTTTTTAACTTTGTAAAATGTTTTCTTATAATTATTATTTTGATATTAAATTAAAGACTTTTGACTTCCTTATTATTAATTAAAATTATCAATAGCTAATAAAAATAATAAATTTAATTTACATGATAAATTTGTTATGTTGAAAATTATAAATAAATTTTTGTATATATTATATATATTATAGTAAAATGGATTACATTTCAAATGAATTTTACCTCTCATGTGTGGTAAAAAAATATTTAATACATTTAAGAGGTATTTGATTACTGAAATGTCACGGGATTGTGAATTAGGAAAAGATTAATCTTTAATTAAAAAAAGGAGTGGATCTATAGAATCCCAAACCAATTGGCTTATTGGAGTTAAATTCCAATAATTGGTTGGTACGTTCCTAAGAAAATTTGACTTCTAAGCACATAGGCTCATTCCTATTTTTTCAACTCAAAGGGTAGAAAAATTAAATTTCTATAAAAAGTAAGACATTTTAAATTATATAATAACATCCATTGTCACAATTATGCTACTTTCCTGAATTTTTTTTTATTTTTATTCAAACACAATAATTTAATTTTTCTATAATACTTCCCTAAAAGAGTATTTTTCTATAGAAAAATTTTGGTAATCAAATGCCACCTTAATTCAATTATTATTTACAAAAATGTAAAAAGTTTTAATTAGTTTTGCTTTGAAATTAGATTTATTTCTTGGGGATGTGCTCTTGGAAGAAAATTTTGAAATTATGTCCAAATTGGTGTAAAAATAATTAGAAAGAAATAAAATTTCTTTTATTTAAAATATGGAATTTAATACTTTACTCTTATATTTTAAAAGAATTGATCGATACTATACTACCAACTGGAGACACGTAGGTCCAATGTCCGCATCGTAAGGAAGCAGGCAAGGGCAATTCTGTCATTGAAGAATTAATGCTGCGTGACGACTTTGAGTTCCCACGAGCTTTGGTCAACGCCAGCTGTGAACTTGTAACTGACTTGTGATGAAAATTGGGTTTATGAATTATGAAAATTGACAGTCATCGGTGGGAAACAGTGATTAACGGTAGTCGTTAAATTAAAAAACAGGGATAAAATTTCTCAATATTCGAAAATTGTTTTACTCTCTCGAAAATAAGAAGTTATTTTCTTTAAAAAATGACTTAATTTTTATTTGACTAAGAAAATATTTTCTGTTGACTTATTTTTCTGAGCGCTCCAAATAATAAAAAATTATAAAAAAATATTTTCCTACAAATTATTTACAATCAAATATTAAGGAGAGTATAATATGAATACGTCATAATATATATTCCTAAATAGAAAATCTTGATGGTTTGGATTTAGTTTCGCTCGAATTTGATAAATTTTTTTTCCTTTTTATTATTATTACCTAATAAAACTGATTTGATTGCTGACAAAAAAAATTATTAAGTTTATAAACAATCACTTAATACAAAAAAAGAAAAAGCACATGTGAACATACTAGCGATCAATGCATATGTGATCTATATAATCAATCCAAATTCAATCTTTTCAATGATTAAGTATAATCTGATTGGTTTTATCTGCTATTAGAAATAAGATGTCTGGTGAACCTCCCATTTAAAAAAGAAAGAGAAGAAAAGTCAATCCACACATGCCATGGCCTAGTGACATGTAGATTGTAGATTTAAAACCTTTTAACCGTACTTTAATCTATTCCTAGTCTTAACTCTTAAGAATTTCAATAGAAACTTTACTCTTTCGTGGAAATTTCCAAATAAAATTTGAAGCAAACAAGTTAAATTTTGTAAAGAAAATTTAATCTCTTCTTTCTATTAGAAATTAACGTTAGCTGCCATTCACATTTACCTAAATTACAATCAAAATTTATTATTTATTATTTTAAAATTTTTTATTTAATTATAGTAGTGAACACCGCAGATCATACTCTTCAACCGAATTATTCTATTCCACCATTATTATAAAATACTTACTAATATTTTTTTCTAACTTGTATAGTTATAGTGAGGTCAGAAAATCATGGGTTTTATTGATTGAAAATCAATGGATGACCTAATTGGTGTAAAGAGATTTTCATCTCTCTTCAAAAGGGATGAGAAAGTGGCCTTTAGGGTAGAAATGTACACAAAACCAAACACATATTGTCAAAAGAAGTGAGCTTCCTACTAGAAGAAGAAGAAGGAGATGATTGATTGATTGATTATGGTCAGTTCAATATTTAAAGATTTTATGGCCCTCCACCCACAAATTGTCGATGTCATAGCCATTTCCCACTTTTTGAAGTCCTTCATTGACTTACCAAAATATCTACTCTCTTGGGGGACCTTTTACCCTCCAACTAGGGCTCGTCGTTTTGGTTGACGTCAACTACTAGTACTATCATTCAATTCCAATTTACTACCAGACAACAAGGTACATCCATAATCTCTCAATTTTAGTAAAGAAAATTTTATGATATCTTAAATTTTAATTTTTTATATAAAATGTTAATTTGATATGTGATTATTTCTATTTTTGAAATAATAATTTTTATAAGTTTAAATATTCAATAATAATTTTCACAACTTTAATTTTTTTATAAGTGTTTATAAATTGAAATATTTAATGGGTGCAATTTTATAAATAAAGTGTTTAAATGGTTAAAATAAAAGTTGAGGTTAACGAGAATTTATTTTTCTTATACAGTAATCCTGAAAAATATAAAAATATAAAAACAGAAATTATCCTTATCCATTTCTTGGAAATAGAAAATAAAATGCACATATAATATACATAAATCAGAATATTCTCTAAAATATTCATCCACTCTGAAAATGGCGTCACCTAACCTTTTTTTTTTCTTTTCTCAGAAGCTGGGATCGACATTAGCTCCATACTATACAATGAAACTAAGACATGATGATCCTTGTTAAGAAACGTGTTTCAACTTTCACGTGTCTCATAATATGTATATATACATATGATTTATTTATATATATGTCAAGATTATTGGCAAGTTTAGTCTGCATACAGTTGTTTTGCAAAAGCTCACTATTATTGTTTGCAAGTTGTCTCTCACTTTTCATTTATAAATAATTAACCTACTGCACAATTTCCAACTAATATTTTCTATATCAATTCTGAATAATTACTTTAATTAACATTTTATAGAAAATAATGAAACTTTAATTTCATCGTTAATATTAAAAACTTTTTCCTAATCAAGTTAAAATATTTATTTTTTAATATTAAAATTTCTAATTGAGTTGAAACAATTTTATTTCATTTTTGTTATGCAAAAATTAGGTTTATTAATTGGTTTCAAACATTCTTCTCCACCCACTAGGAACGTGCATTCAAACACAATTCTGTGGTTTACAAAAATAAAAATAAAATAACCTCAATGAAAATTCAAAGTGGAAGTCCATTTTCTGGGACCATAATTTAAAGTCGAAGTCACCTTCTTTGATCTTTCTTCTCCCTCATTCATTTACCTTAAAAAATTTAAAAAAAAAAAAAAATCAAAAACCTCTATGGTTAAAACAAAGGTCTCCCACTTTAACACTATCAATAATCTATATTTTAATGACGGTCCAAAATAAATTTGCTTCAGGTGGGGAGCATTAAGAAAAGCCATTCCATGTTAATATTAATTTTAATTAATATACCTTGATATTAAATAAATTGAACACTCAAAAGTGGGTTCTTGGAAACTCCAGAAAGGAGCTGTGTGCCAAGAAAATATCATATCTACAAAAGCGATTTTGTGGTTGGTTTCGTTTATTGTAGTGGGTGCTGCTGTGCAGGTTGGCTGATATTGGGGGGTTAGAAAAGAACAATACACTGAATTCAACCTGAAAACTGAAAAGTCGTTGATAAGCGCTTTATGTTGTTTCCTGTTAAAACATCATAATTCACTGCAGAGCGGATATTTTTGCCTGGAGAAAACAGTATTTCGGATTAGCACAAATAGTTTGTATAAAAAAGAATCATAACAAGTTCTTTGGTATATTCTGTCTGAGAGAGTGATCTTTTTATGATTTGAGAGATTTAGAATTAATATTTTAGATAATATAAAGTTAATTACTTGTAATTAGTAGAAAAAAGTGCTTGCTTTTCATATTGATGCTTCTTATGGTATTCTATCATTTTCCTTCATCATGCACAAATATCATAGTCCAAATGGGTGGCCGAAAATTAGTGAATTTGACACGGAAAATACATATATAGAAAGTTCATAGACTGTAAATGAATGCAATGCTTCACATGTTCCATGCTTTACAAAATGTTGGACCCATCAAATTTGAAATTTATAAATTAAAATTTTTTAATCTCTCTTGCTAAATACTCCATAAATATATGGATTTGAAGGATACTTTTGTAAATACAAAATATATTAAAATTTTTTTTAAAAAAAAATTTTAATTTCTTGTGAAATTTTAAAAGTCTTTATAAAAGAAAAATCGCGATGCATGAAATTAATGTTTTAAGTAATCCATAGATATAATTCAATTTTTGTGTTTTAAGTAATCCATATGGATTAATGTTTTATAAAATTTTTCGCCATTTTTAGATCATTATCCAAGCTTTTAAAAATAAAATATATTACTTATATTAAGATTTGTGTTTGAAATTAGACAATATTTGAATGATAAATTGGATTTCTTCAAAACTAAAAAAAAAAAAAAAATTCATTTAAAAAATTTGATTATATTCCATATTTCCAAATGAATAAAATCTGACCAAATAAGAAATATTTTGATAGCTGATTTCAATTTGTAAAAGAAAATTGCAATGTTCCACCTTTTCAAAATTTCATATCAGACTACTTCAAAAACATTCGTAACAGATTACCCGAAGTTTTATGAAAGCCCATTTCTAACTTAGTGTGGAATGGACCCAATGGGCTCTATCCCTCGGCCCATTTCTAAATCTCTCTGTTACAAAATTCAATCCCATTTGCATGACTGTGTACTAAACCAAACCCAATTTTTTTTTTTTTTTAAATTCAGCTAAGCCTGCCCATATATAATTGGAAATGGATGATAAGACCTAGAATAGAACGTAAGATACAAATGAAATGAAGTTCTTTGCTTTGTTTTCGTTTTTCTTTTCTTTTTTTTTTATTCAATATTTCTTTTCACATCTCCTTCACTCTATCACATTAATTTTCTCATACATAAATAACTTTCCTTTTTCGTTTTCTTCCTCATTTTTACAATTTAGAACAGAAATCATTTCATTCTTCTTCACAGCCTTAATGATTAATTCCTCTAAATTCATGGCTATCCATAGCAATCCATTATGAACAATTACGAAATGTTTTATAAGAAAAATTAACACGAGATGGATTTGTGAGCACAAGAAATTGGATAAAATTATAAATTATCACATTAAACAAATGAGATAATTTTTGAAAATGAAAGATAAATTAAGAGAATGACGTCTAAGATGGAATGATCGTATATTACATAGATCCTCACATGTTACTTTGCATTGTTTTTATCTTGATCAACACTGTATATTTGAAACAAAAAATTTATATAGCCGAACTCAACTAGTTTTGAATTGTTATTTTATCAAATGGTATGTATTTGTAGATGGTAGCAACCACTGCATGGATGTAATTATTTTAACATTCTTCAAATAGGAATTCTGTATTAGACATAAGAATACAAGCTAAGAAGGGTTATGCCTTTTCTTTTCTTAGCAAGGATATACTGTCCTCCATGGTAGGGCAGCAGACCATTAATATTATCCTATGCTATTCTGATTTCTGCTTTGCCTAAAACAAATCAAAACAACACAAACACATAGTTTTAGTTTTTTTTTCCAAAATGGCAAAGGCTGCAAATCTAATCTAACTTCTGAGAACACTCTGTCTTTCCATAATTAGAATTTGATCAAGTACAATAATGATTAAACTGCTAAGGTTCTCATTTCTCTAGTTGCAACAATCAATCAATTAATTAATTAATTAGATGAACAAATTTAGCAAATATTATTCATTATTTATATTTTAAGGAAAAATAGAGCAATAAATCTGTCAGTTCCTGCTGCTGCGGGTCTTCCTGTCATTACAACCATAATGTTCAATTATTGGTTAATAAATAACTAATTAACAGAAAAACAACAATTTCTGTTGATGAACCCATGTTAATTTAGCGGCACAGATGCCTTAAGCTAAGTCTATTTTATTCAGCAGGAGAATATCTAACACTTGAGCAGACGTACAAGTTGTGTTAGTGAACACATGAACTCTAGACTTATCCTCATTAATTCCCTTAATCATAGATTATAATATGCTAATCTCAGATTAGATAAAATAATTAAGAATCAAGAAGATAAAAGAAATGCAATACATCAAGATCAAGATGTGTAAAGTGTAGGGTTTGTGATTTTCACCTTTCAATTCCACTACTTAGTAAAAGGTTTTATAAATCCAATGAACAAGATTCAAAGTTAGACAACCAATAAATAACAAATATTAGCTAGATGACAAATCTGGGACGGCTTAATTAATTTGTATATTTTTGAATCTACGAATTTAAATTTAGGGTTTTTAAATAAGCGAATATGTGTGTCACAGTTGACTGTCTATAAATATGTAATAATTTATTACGTATATATACAATAAATGTGCGTATAAAAACATTTTATTTTATAAATTAATAAAAAATGCATAAAATATCGATTAATCTGACCGCGAATAAAGGTGATTTAAAAATTCATATTTAAATATACGTTATAAGTATGCAATAGGGTAATGTTGGTAAAATGATTGCCATTATATATGCAACTAATAATTGAAAATTGTATTATTTGTGGGAATACATAGTAAAATTTGAAATTATAACATCTCCTTTGCAGCTCATCTCAGTCAGTTAGCACATACATGCCCTACCGTATATATCTTAGATGGGTAGTCAAAACAGAAGCCATTTGGGAAATTTTTTCTCTGTTGTTCTTATCTTGACTTGAAAACAAAATTTGAAATACTCAAATACAAGTTTTTGTAGTATATATATTAATTAGCTAGAATATGTTTTTGACTTGAAGACTATACATTAATTATATTCAACATTTCAACTTAATTTTATATAAATTTTTTTATCTTATTTATGAAATATTAGTACGAGTTGTTTCTTAGGTATATCAGTTTTAAGTTTGAAATGACCATATTATATATTATACGTGACTTATTAGCTAACAGCTAAAAAAAATAATAATTAAAACATTTTATTAAATTTCAAGTTATATATACAATAGAAACCTGTTATTTATTTTTTTAAGATTGTATCACCAGCTTAATTTCTTTATATTTTGTAATTGAAAAGTCTAAACTGCATTAAATTACACATAAAAATAGTGATTATCTTATCCTAATTGCATTTCATTTGATTAATATTTGGTGGTGTATCACCTAATTATATTATTATTATTATTATTATAGAATGGATTTCTTTCTCCCTTTCAGCAGTAGAGTTAATTTTGACCATACATTCTTGTGCTTTTAACTGTAGAATTTTATGTGTATATTTTTTGAAAAGTACAAAAATAAAATAATATATTTGCAAAGGATTTAAAAAGAAAAGCAAAAGTTATATATATAATACTAGGTGACAAATTTATTTATGAGAATAAAATAAAAATTTACATAGCTCGATGAATAAGATCTAGGGAGTTTACATATGTATATGTGTGCAACAGTTGACTGTAAAAATATATATGATTATAGTATATATATATATATCCAACAGAACCGACAAACATCTATATTAATAAAAATTTATATTTATTTTTTATACATTTGGAATCTGATTTCTCAATGATTAACTAGTTGCAGTAACACCTTCACAGTCTAAGACAAATTCAGCTAGCATCATATATATAGAGAGAGAGAATAATTCGTTGATAAATCATTATCCAACAAAAAATTTCTCCTAGCATTTGAAAGATGATAGATGCATTATTATTATTATTATTATTATTATTATTATTACATAATCGAACATAACAACCTCATTCCTTGCTTTCTTCTCAAAAAAAAAAAAAAAAAAAAGGTATAATAATTTGGACATAGGCACAAAAATGAAGCTTTCGAAAATTGGTATACAATTTATTAATGTTAATGGAATTATATATAATATAAGCATGGCACAATATATTAATTATTAATCAGTAATTTAAAATATATAGGAGATGAACTACTTCATGGTACAGCCAAAAACCCTAGCTATTCCATGTGGACCGACCCACTATATAAATAAATTAAAACAATTAGTAAAAAGTTCCATAAATCCCCTTTCGCACTAAAGCCTTTAATTGCTTCCTCTTGAAATTAAGCAAACGATATGACGTTTTAATATTATATAAGAAAGTGAAAGTGAAAGTTAAAGTTAGTGGTGAATATAAGCCAAACACTAGACGACAAATTTGTGACGGCTACTAAAATCCAAATCTATATATTGAATTACAGACTGGAATATACGAATATGTGTCGAAGTTGAGTACGAAAATACATATCAATTATTAGTATATATTATAAATTAACGCATATATTACTTTTTAAATGAGTTAATTAAAGGATTTGAAAGTATTTATTTATTTATGTATGTATTTTCTTTAATTCTCCCCATCTTCCTTCCCTCTCACAACAAAGAAAAATATATATGTATTTAATATTTAAAATATACGAATCTTCTATATATTCTCGATCGTCAAATCATTTTCAGATATTCTTTTTTCATTACAAATAAGGATATTTAAAATGAATTTTAGATTAGTATACTCAACACGATTTGAACAGTTCAATAATCATTAATATTAATTTATTATTTTCATCCACAGTTTTATATTCGTGTACTGTTCAGATCATGTGTATTGGAATCGATTCGAACAACTCTAATTATAAGCAAATAGCTTTTGAATCTTCACTTTTTCTTTCACTTGTATAATTATTTTACAAGATATCGATGTAGTCTTACTTTATTTTAAGTTTTTTCTCCCTACAATTAGAATTAGTTGGGAGTTAAGGAAAATATTGCAATGCTATTTTTACTTAAATATTCTTTTTTAACCCTATAATTTCCACCATTTTCATTTTTTTTTCTGCTTTTACTTTTTACTCCTCCATTGGATCATACATGTAGGTACTTTCTCTTGTTTGATTGGCTATTATAATTAAATAGCAACAACCATGATAATATTCAACATGAAAAATTATTATAATTCAAGAAAGCTATGTGTAGATGGTAGCTCTTTTGAGATTTAATTTTATCAAGGAACCAAAGTAGGAGTGAGAGAAGTGTTTGAGCTGGCATATTATTAAATTAAATAAATAATATATTAATGTAAACTCTAAAAATTAATTAGCACTGTCTGAAAATATTATTAAATAAATAATATATTAATGTAAACTCTAAAAATTAATCAGCACTGTCTGACAATATTATTAAATAAACAATATATTAACATATAAACTCTAAGAATTAATTAGCACTGTGTGACAATTTTGTCATATTAACAATATATTAATGTAAACTCTAAGTATTAGCTAGCACAGTCTGTCAGATAGATTCTCATTTTATTTTATTACTTAAATTTAACCTTTAGGATGAATAATAAAATAAGTATATTTATTTATAAACTTTTTAAATTTTATATGTGTATAAATTTTTTGAATATTGAAAAGGGGATTTATTCGCGTTATAAAAGATATATAAATTTATATGTAAAAATTAGTAGAAATTATCATCCACTAAAAGAAAAAACGTAAATGGATGCTTTTTTTCACCTGCAATATTTAATTAATTTGAGCATTGAAATTGCAAATTTTTAGGGCAAACAAATGCTAATTAAGTATAGAAAGTTTGTGTGTTCTATGCACAGGAAAAGACGAGAATGGCTAAATCTGCACTTCCATTTGCAGTAACTGACAAAACACTACAAGACAAATTTGAGGCGGCCACTAAATTCCAAATTTGCTGACAGATAATATTTAAGAGGTTGGCATATGCTTTTTCTTTACGTTATTTGTATGTATTTTTTAAATTATAAATAATTCCATACTTATACAAAATATTTCCATTTATACTCCTTTTTAAGTTTTAATACATATATATATATATACATATATGTTATATTCTCTTTTAGTATGCAGATTTGAAATATCTAATTACAATGTTGCAGTAAAATGCTGAGATTCTCTTCCTCAGTATATATGATTATATTCGGTAACAGTTTTTTTAAATAATTTTTATAGTGTTCTGTAACACGCACGCTCTCTCTTTCTATATATATATATATATATATGTTCTGTAACACGCACGCTCTCTCTTTCTATATATATATATATATATATATATATATATATATATATATATATATATATATATATATATATATATATATATATATATATATATATATATATATATATATATATATATATATATATATATCAGCTCCGATATATAAAAGGGAAGCTAGCAAGGTTCAACAACAGGTTGCATGCAGCTTAACATTGCTTGGAAAGAAGATTTAATCTCAATGGTTGCCTGAAAATTTCCTAACTATGAATACCGATCGAATAATATATTGTTTTGCGCTTAATTTCCTATCAGAAAAAGAATAGATATGCATTTTGTTTGTTCTTCGTTTCAAAATATAAAATAAATCAACAACTCATCTGAAAATTTGAAATAATGTTTTCAACTGATATCCTGGTACCAAACAGTACGAAAACCAAAAAAAGCAACATACACATGGACACACATGTAAGAACACTGAATTAGGGCAGACAAGGGTTGTAGATAATTTTTTTTTTTTTTTTTTTTAAATTGCACAGAAAGAAACTCTTCTTTATATAGACATAGAAAATATAGTTTTTGCTGTTTTGCATTGGAAGTGATCAATCTTGTCTTACATGTTCTTCATTTGACTAAATCTTATGATTAGATCCTGTTGTATCGCTGGATGCTTCATGTGCAATTCCTTAATCTTTAGCTTCATTGCCTAAATTATTTTACTTCTGTATTGAAAATTAATTAACAAATATAAATATATAATTGAAATTTGAAACTTAACTATATTGTTGAATCAATTAGAACCCACTTTTGAACATTCTGGGTTCAACGTTTTCCTTCTTCTCTTCTCTTCTCTTCATATTGACTTGAACAAAATGTTTTATTAATTAATTAATTGATTATATACCTACCTTTGAAGAATTTATGTAGAGGACAAGGGAAATGAAAGATTAATTATATATAATTAGTAATTTTGTATGAACCAAAAAGGAAAAAAAAAAAGGTTAGTACTTTTGTTGCCTTTTACTAGGAATCAACAATTTAGAACATGTTCCTCAAAAGAACAAAATTGTAGAACATGAAGATTATTTAAAAGAGGGGGAAAAAAAAAAAAAGAAAATTTCTGGTCTAATCGTAGCAGAAACAAGGCAATCCAATTTTCACAGCTGTTTCTTATTCCTGAAGTTTGGAGTTAATATTCTACATTTTCTATATCCAAGATTGAAGTAAGTTTAATATTCAAAATGATAAAAAAATAAATTTTGAATCCCAAAGTCTAAACTCGCATATACGACTTTGTCAAAGATATTTAAATATGCGAATATGTGTGTCACAGTTATTGGTATATATATATATATATATATATATATATATATATATATATATATATATATATATATATAAAATTAATTTATTTGTGTGTTTCTACATCAAACGAGGGTGAAGATTCGTTTTATATAAACATTAGATAAAAAATATAATAAAATATAAAATATAAATAAATAAGAATAGGAATGGAGCCAAATTTAAAAATTAAAAGGACTAAATTAAAAAGATTGTATTATTTTACTAGGAAAATTTTAAAAAATTCTGAAATTTAGGGGAACTGACTCTTGAATAAACAGTAAAATATATGTATTGTTTTTTTTTTTTCTTTGTTTCTACTCTGCTCTGACCGAAAAAGAAGCTCAGAAAAAAAAATATTAAAGTGCCTTTCAATAGATCTAGCTAACTAATATGATAATGACAATCATAGTTTTTGTTATTCTGTAAAATAATTATGTAACTAAAAATGAAACATTTGGACGGCAGAAATATGTAAAATACAAAGTTAAATTATTGCCAAATCATCTTATTTTCGATTCTAACCAAGTTGATGAAATTAAAACATTTATATTAATTATTTTTTGGATGGATATTCATTATTAATATTTATAAAACTACATCAACCAAGTCTAAGGTATAGCCTACAGGGAACAAGAAAAATATATTATTAATTTTCTGCTTATATATATAATCTATTAATCTAAAATTAATATTGTAATCTAGCATTTTTTTTTAACACAAAAAAGGAGAGAAGTACAATATCAAACACCATTAATAAATACTTTTCTTAAAAGGAAATATTTTCTTAAAAAAATACTTTTCAAATAATTCATTTTTTATTTTTTGATTACAATATTGAAAATTATTTAATAAACACTCTTCAAAATAGAAGCTAATAAATAGCAGAACTTTTAATTTTACAAGGCTTAAAAATACCTAGATTTATAAAAAAACTTCATATTTTTATAGTTAAATACAAAAAAAAAAAAAAACATAAAGATAATTAACTGCGGTAGTTATTAACAAACGGTAACTGCTGATTAGCGTTGATTAACAGTAGCTGACAATTATGATTATGAGCCATTGATGAATTATAACAAATATATACATTTACGTATTTTTATTATAACAAATTAATTTGTTAATATTCAAAAATTTTTCCCTCTCTTAATAAATTAAGGAAGACATTTTCTTTACAATGATTTAATTTTTTTTTCTTTTGAACATAAATAATTTTTGTTAATTTTCTGAATTTTTTAAATATAAAAAAATCTAGAAAACATTTGTTTAAGAAGCTTTTTTTTTTTTTTTTTTTGAAAAAAAAGGGACATCAATTACTCTGTACATAGATAGATTGTTGATAATTTAAAAGGCTATTCGTAAATATATAGCAATACGGCTAGAAAATTTTTTTATAATTTGTTGAAGAAACTCATATAAAGATGTAGGAATCTGCTCGGAGATTGACAAATCAATGTTAAAAATAATCTTTGGAACTAAATATTATATTAAACTCAGTTTTTTTCGTCAGCAATTTAAATTGTATTTATTAATCAATTAAGTTCGAGAAAAAATTTATATAGCCCGATTCTAAACCCAAGTCAATAGGCCTCCGCGTATGCCAATCGAGTCGAGATATATCAAGTGAGAAAACCGAGTCAAATACATTACAAACAACACAAAAACAATAACAAACAGAAGTTAATTTGGTTCGAAACTAATTATCAAACTCAATTTCAATTGAATAATATATATAGACATATATACAATTAACTCAATCTACATGAATTATGAAAATAATAACTTCAACCGATGCAATCATAATAAGAGAATGTAAAATTACATTTGGCTTATTTAAGAACACTAAAATAGACCTCATGCAATGTATATTTTAGTGTTCTTAAATAAGCCAAATGTAATAATATCCACAAATATTAAAAATAAAATTAATCACGTACTGAAAAAGTGGGAACACTTGCAAAGAAAAAAAACGACAGTTTTGTTGTTTGTGTTCACGTGAAATGAATATGACACGATTATTATGTTCTAGCTTCTTAGATTTGGACATGGCATATAAAGAGACAAGTACGGTTTACATGCACACCACATAAATGTATAGCAGGAGAAAAATGAGTAAAACAATTATAATAAGGAACATAAAGAACTCATTTTTTATTTCTCTAATTAAAATTCCATTATTCATTTATTATTCTTTAATTTCTTGTTATCATAATTTTTGACACGACAATTCGTTTGGCATATTACGTTGGAGATGAAGAGGTAAAAGCTAAACTTCAAGAGCTAAATTGAAGAATATGGCATGCAAGAAAACAATAAGAACATAATATAAGTAGTATAAGCATGAAGAAGAATTACCTGAGTAAAAGTATTTATGCATTATTATATAAACAATTAATTATGCATTTATTATCTAAACCCATTTGTGAATGAAATATAGTTCTTTAAGCCCACTTGTGCATAGTATGAATTTTCAAAAGCTGAAGTTGTTCATGAAAGCAGTTGAGATAATTCTATCTTTTTTTTTTTTTTTTTTTCTGTGCTTTCCTTAGAATTGAATGCAATAATTGAAACATTTAGAGAAGGGAAAGCATTCGCATTATTTCTATTTTCTAATAATAAACATATTCCATCATTTTCAACTTTACACAGAACCAAAATAAACAGGATGGACAAAGAAAGCTTAACCCCACCATCTGCGCAAGAAATTGATTATAACAAACAAAAGGTAAAATCAAAAAGAAGAAGAAGAAAAGAAGAAAATCAAGATTCATAATCAAGATTATCAAGAATCAAGAAAATAATATTGAAAGAAAATGTTTCGAAACAGATTATAAACATATAGTCACCAATTAGGATTAGGACTTCCTTCACAAGATGAACTCAATAGCTCCTCTAAATATTCTGCTCCTAAATCTTCCAATACGACCACATTTTGCTTTCTACTAGTGTTTACTTCATTAGTCTCTTTTTTACTTTTCTTGCTTGTTGACTTTCTTCTCATCGAATGTTTTTTCTTTAACGCTATAACCGGCGAACACCCATCTTCAAACCGGTATTTGATATCTTGAAGCGATTCTCTTACTACTTCCACCGGAAAGTTCAGTATGGCCATCGAACCACGCATGGAAAATGCTGCTTGATCATAAGCTAAAGCTGCCGCCTCTGCGCTATCAAAAGTTCCTAACCAAACTCTGATACCATTTCTGGTCGAATCTCTTATTTCGGCGGCGTACTTTCCCCATGGCCTCTTTCTTACTCCTCTATAGCTTTTTTCTTTTCTTTCTTCTTTCGATGTTACTTCTTCTCCTTTAGTGGCTCCGGTCGAAGAATTTGACTCCGACGATTCTTTATTGGTGGTTTCCGGTTGAACGTTGAAAAGAATCATTTTTTCGGAGTGATTGACAGAGAAAGAGTTGGATTCGAAAACAAATGAATTATGATCGTTCCAAGAAAATGATTCTTCAAAAGAATCGAAAGAGAGCTCTGGTTTTAGGTATTGGTTGAAGAAAATAGTTTCCATTCTTGGTTCTTGGATCTTGACTATGTTCTTGATAAGCAAAGTCGTTACCCTTTATATACATACATATATATATATATATATATATATATATACACAAGAACAAAGAGTAGGAAGTTGCTAATTTTTGAAATAAAAAATTCTTAGAGGATAAATTAATATAATATTTTATTATTATTATTATTGAATCTTGAACGAGGATGGTTAGATTTTCAGGGTACTCTGCTTTGAGCTGCATCGTAAGAACCTCTCTATGAGGGGAAAATTTAGGGTGTTCTTTCTGTGGGGCCCACAATCGCCCACGTGAGTCAAATTACGCACGGCGGCGAGCTTAGACCCATAAATTGCTGATTTTGCATCATCATCTTGATGACGTAACACATCCTCTCCAATTTTAACTGTTCTTGTCCACGTGGCACCTATCTGTCTGTACACGATGGCATGACCTTTTCTTGTTGCCCTGTCCTGTGAGTTGTAAACCTAGGACAGTTAGTTTGACAGTTGAACGCACAGTTAAACAAATATTTTTCATCCATCCATTTCTTTTCTGGGACACTCGAGATATATATATATATATATATATATATATATATTACTATTTTTCACACGACAAAGCTAACTACATAATAAGCTATTATTATTAAACATGGAAACTTATTTTTTGAGTGGAAATATAAACTTTTTGTATTAATTAAATTGTTATCTCGTTGTGTTAGAATTAAATCCAACTCGAATCAAAGGGATAAGACGCTGCTCATGGATACATTAACTACAACCAAAATATCCTATGAGCAGCAGACTGCAGATATTTAACTTACCATATGGTCCACAGCTTCAAAGATGCTTATGCAATGCAGCTAGATCTAAGGACAATACAATATTTCATACTTAAATCCGTGTGCATGTGATATTTTTCTATCTACAATAAATACTAGATTTAACAAAATTAATTTAATATTTTTTTTTTCTTGTTTATACCTAGATCTTGTTGTTAGTTTTTTTATAGCGTAAAAATTACATTTTTTCGAAGATAATATTGAATATTAATATCATTTGAATAATATTACCGTTCTAATGTTTCAAAAATTAAAATAGAATTTTTATTTTTCATTTTTAGTTTATTGAGAAATTTACTTGTTGTGGTAGTATCTTTTTTTGAAAAAAAAAATTTTTTACATAATTTGTATAACTAACTGATATAATAAATGAGTCACGTTTTGCATAAATGGGTAAAGTTATAAAATGTGAATCTATCAAGACTCGCATGAAAAGCATATATAAAAGAGGATTCATGTGAACATAAAGATAGCATTTGGAATGAATAGGTAACCTTAGCTTGGCAGACCCTAACTTTGCCCCTCGTCGTTAAAAAACAAGAAAAAAAAAAATTGCCTAGATTGGTTAATGACCTATCATATGGACCAAACTAATGAAAATATGAAATTTTTCAAAAGCGTTTCTATTTTATCCTTTTTTTTCTCATGTATTGTTATCACCACTTTAATTTCAATAAAAATTTATATTTTTATTGATTTGTCCATACAGAGAGTCATGAGACCGGTCTGAACAAGTCAATCCCCAAAAAATTATATATAGACCTCTAGAACTATAAATAAATCAAGTCATTATTTGAAGTTGAATTTAATTCGGGGAAAAAAAAAGTTTGGTTCTTAAATTCAAGTTCAAAGACCACCATTATTTTTCTTTTTTAAAGCTACAAACTGAATTTAGATCGAACTTTATTTTTTGAGTTTCAATCAAGTTTGAATATGAATATTTTTTTTAATAAATGAAATTAGAGTTAAAATTTAATAAATTGATTCAGTTGAATTTATTTATATGTCAAATATTGTTTTTTGCTCAGTAAAATTTCTTTTATTATTAAAATTCAGAAAAAACTTAATATAACCAAGTATCTAAACCCTGTAAGCCATCAAACCTTCTCAATACACATATTTTAACTTGAAAATGCTAAGTAAAAAAATCCTGTAAAATATATATATATATATATCAAATATATAAATACAAGTCAGGGTTTATCGTGACATCAACTGAAAAGATTTGTGAAAAAAGACATTTGGTCATAAAATTGGTATTTTATAGGAGAGGTATGTATACATCCCCCATTTATGAGGTTCTCGAAAGCTTTCAAGGTCTTGGTGAGGACAACATCTATTTTGAGTGAAAGGTTGAATTTCTTCTATGTCTTCCAGAAAGAAAGGGTTGCTATAGTGTGCATGTTGTGACAGTTTTTTTTTTTTTTTTTTTTTAAATGTCTTTTTCCATTTTTTTTTTCTTGAATAATTGGTGCCACCTAATCATATTAAGTTTTTTATCGACTCAAACATATAATTAAGGTTAGTTCAATTTGAAAAAAACTTATTTATGTTTGATGTATATATTTGGCAAGTCCATTGATATTTGTTCATTGAAGAACAAAAAAAAAAAAAAGTCTACTAAGAGTGACAAATCACTCAAATTAGGTTTGATAATTAACAATTAAGTAAAACAATTCATTTTATGCAATCACCAAATATTTGACTTTTTATTTCAAATAATCAAAGGTTATATTATAAAGTAGTGTTTCATTGGAAATACATAATATATATATAATTGGATATTAACATATTTATATATATCCACTCTATTTTATTTTCAAAATGGGATAAATAAAGAGTCGGTCGAAATGAATATTTCTCGAAATTATTTAAACCGACGATTTTTATAGTTTTCAATTTCATACTCCCTCCTAATTATTACTATTATTATATATTACTATCAATGAAAAAACTCCTATTTTCCTAAAAAAAAGAAAGAAATAGAAGAACTCTTATTAATAAGGTATTGATTGAGATAATAAGTGATTTCAATCTTTATTATAAAGATGAGAATAAAAATTAAATTCTTAAAAAATACATTTATTGAAAAAGCCAAAACCTTCATAATCTATAATCCAAGGAGATTCCGTCTCATTTAAAAAAAACAATACAATGAAACCTCTCAATTAAGTTAGAAGATTCTAAATAAAAGCCAAAAATGAATTTAAAAGAAAACAAAAATTCAATAAAAGCAAGCTCCTGTCACGTGATAATGGTGGCTATTGGTCCTCTCTCTATATATATGGTCATAGTCATTGAGAACTTACTCTCTGGACCCTGATCAATGAATACAAAGATAAATCCCAATATATGTAAATTCTACCAATTAGAACCACATGATGTGAAATGTTTCACTTATGGACATGATTGTTTTTCTGATAATGATTATTTAGTATTTAGTATTTTGACAAAATGATTAGTAGATAGAAATGCCCTTATAGAAAAAAAAATAGTGCCTGATGATTCATAGTACATGGTCACTTCCAACCTACGAAAATCACTTAATTATTTATTATTATCATATAGTAATCATCATTATCATTAATTTAATTAACTAATTACATCCTTCCACCAATGACTGAGTCCGGCACACTCTCTTTTTAACTTTTCCTGACCTACCTGATGATACATATCCAATTCAAGATTCCATGGTCGGTCCGGCGCCGGCGCCAAGATCAACAGTCAATCCAAGAATTGGGTTTGTAGTTATAAAGGGTCATTAATTATATTTCAACCTACTTTCTTGGTCAACAATAATTATTGAATATTCCGTTCAATTGTCCAAGAAACCAATTAAAATCAATAAAATATAAATTCCCAATTCTCAACTTGTTTTAGAAATTGTTTTTAATTTCTTTTTATTATTTATTTATAGCCACCTTTCTTGTTCATGTAAGAAATATGACCTTATCAATTATCAACTAACTTATTACCTAAATAGGAAATCATCCAATAATCCATTTATTCTTCTCAAAATAAAATAAAATAAAATAAACTCACTTATCACTACCTTTTTTTTTAGCTCGATATACTCAATTATTTTAAAATTTTTGTTTTCAAAAATTTTATTTTCATTTATACGAATTATGGAATCAATTATCGAGGATATAGTTGGTATCTGCGATCGTACTCGTTTTAGTAAAAATCGAGATATCCACACAAATTATTATTTGCATATGCAAAAAGAAATATTTAAGACAAATTGAGTGTCAATTAGAGTGTACTACTACTATCACTGTTCATTAGACATTATTTCTTACAATTTCAGGCAAGTTGCCAATTTTTTTGGTTGATGGGACCATAGAAATGGAACATCAAATTAAGGTTCATGAATCTGTATAACTCATAGATCACGTCAAAAAATTTTGCACATATATACAACGTGTCCTAAATCAAAAGCAAAAAAACAAGGGTTTGCTTCAATTTTGGTTTTTGGGGGGGGTTGAACGTTGAAATATACTTATAAGCAACTTGGCTTTAGTTGCCAATATTCCCTTGGTGCAATTTAACTTTAGGAGCAAGTGCATGCATCTTTTGAGTGCTTTTGATCCTTCAAATATATTTTATATTTTTGAGTTGAAAGGGAAATCTCGATTCCATCTTTATCCACTCTTCATGAATGGCATATGCTTCTTCTAGTTAATTCATTTTAAGAAATTTATTAATTACTTTTATTTAAAAGATATGTATAATTACTCATTTTTCATTTAAATTTGTTTGCAATATATAATTTATGAATCAATTTGAATAGGAATTTTTAAATATTTAATACGTTAAGGTTTGAGTTTTTAATTTATTGGATTACAAAATAAATATTCCACTGTTAAACTAATAATCCAATTAAATTTCCACTCCCACAAAAAATAAGTTCCATAAATTTTATTAGTTAGTTTTATTTAATAATAATGTATAGGGCAAAAATTCATTTAATAATTGAAATTAGACAAAAGAAATCCATTTGTTCAAAGCATTTATAGGATAGGAGGGGCTTAAATGGCATTTCAAATCAAACTATTTCTAGAATGGTCTTGACTGTTCTAGAAATGTCCAAAGTTTGAACCTGTTTTTTGGTGATAAGATTTTGAACCAATAATTGAATACTACCACCCAGTGTGGGTGAGGGACCTTTGCAGTTTCCTTGTCAAAGAAGGCCTATTAATTACATGTAATTAATGATTAATTATAGCTAATTAAATATGCTAAACAATGTATTACGCTAATAATGACACTTAAGGCAGTTACACTATTAACTTTATGACATGAAAAATGATCTTCGTAGTTAGCAAAATAAGGGTGTGTTTGAAAGTGTACACTATTCAAATAGAGTTTTTAGTCAAACGTCAAAAGAAAAGATGATTTAGGAATATTAATTAAAAGCAAAAAAAAAAAAAAAAAAAAAACCATTTAAGCAATGTATCAAGATAAGCTGACCTATATTAAGACATGGGATTAGGAAAAAAAACCATATTTTTATACGTTTATAATTAAAAACATAAGAATGGGACAACAAAATCAGATTTGGTGTTTGGGCATGTCATGCAACAAAAACTTTATGGTAAAAAAAGGTTAAATGCATGCACTAAACTAGGTTTGAAGGCCATTAAACGTCAATTTTTCTATATACAATATAAATATAATCACTTTCCTTGAAGTTGCTTTGCTTTGCTTTGCTTTGGGGGAGAGAGAGAGAGAGTGTGCTTCAATTTGGTCAAGAAGATTTGACTTGTGAAGAAAATCCAAATTAATGGCAACTCTTTCTTACATGTTCTCTTTCAATAGGGTATCCTCAAATTATTGGTCTATATATATTATTTCATTGTTGAATAAGCAATTATGTCATTTTTGGATTTTCTTAATTAAATATGTCTACTAGTTAAAAGATGTGAAAAAACACCAATGAATAGTTTTTATATGGATTAATATTTAAGAAGCTTTCAACACTCGTATGCAATTGAGTTATTTAATTTTAACAACGTTGTTTAAGGTTTGTTTCTCTTAAATTCATATATTTAAGTGTTTAAATTCTATGAATGTGAATTATATATTTCTATTTTAATCAATTGAAAAAAAAAAATTAAAACTTGTATGATAATTTTTTTTTATTTGTATTTTAACCGATTAAGGGAAGGCGCGAAATTAAAAAAAAAAAAAAATAGTAATTTAGTAATTTAGTAATTGTGGACCAAATTAGACATTTAATTAATCAATTTTCAAAGTATGTATTCTCTAAATATATGGCTTTTTTTTTTTTTTAGCAATTCAAATAAATATGTTTTTATTACTGCTTTAACATTTTCAGATGGTAATTAAACTTTGAAAACGTCAGTCAGAGACAGAAATTTGGAATGTCAACTAAAAAACTACCTTGTCTTGTCTGGACATAGTTGCAGTCAATTCTACTTCGTCGTCTATTATAATTTATAGCCTTCGGCTTAAAATAAAAAATTAAAATAAAGAATGGGCCTTTCAAATATTTGGGCTTGAATTCAACAATTACTTGATCCACTTTAAAAGTTAGACTACTTGCTGTGCTCAGTGTTCACCAGTCAACAGCCCAATAATAATTTCCATTGTTGCCTTTCAATTTTATATATATATTTGTTTACATATCAGAAAAATGTAATTTTCAATTTAAACTACTATAAATTTTAAATTATTAAATAACATTTGGATCGCTGAATTGCCGTTTCGCTTTTCAATTTTTTTTTTTTTTAAATGGCAGAAAAAGTAATATAGGATTTCTAAACTGCTCCAAAAAGATGACTTACTAATGAAGGATTCGAAGGCTAAGATGTGCTTATTGCTGTTGAATCTATATTTATATATTTGTTTCATTTAAATTATTTTTCTTTCTTTTTTTTTTTTTTTTTTTTGCCCCTTTTAATTCAGCAATAAGGTAGTACTCTAACCTAGCTAAAGAATTGGGTGTATGAGTCATTACTTTAATTAGTGGAGGATCAATGATTCAATTAATGGATCATAAAAATTTTAATGACATATATTAATTAAATTATTAAAATAAAAAATAATTAAAATATCTAAAAGTCAGTCCAGATCAATTTGGTCTGTATGGATCAATCGGTTCAATCACGGGTTAGCCGATTCAATCACGAGTCAGTCGATTCAATCTGATTTTCTTTCTTAAATGGTTAAAAATCAAAACGTGCTCAACTTTAAGGCTGATTCTCCAAGTTGATCCCTCCGGTCGGGCTGAGTTTAATAAATATGTCAAACATGCGTTAAAAGATTAATTAAAGCTTTTCTCATACTTAGTCGGAATATCTAGATCTCCCACTTATTTTGTTAATTAATCTTTTTTTTTTAATTTATTATAAAAAAAGAAAGAGAAAGAATATGATGCAAAAATATAAATAACTCAAATTCTTTACGCTCAAGAATAGAAATTAAAAGATATTCCTATAAATTATTATGTCTTTGTAGTCTATATGTGCAAGTGGACTTCACTTTTTCATGGTACCCTAAAGATACGAATCCAGGTTTGAGATTTCTCTCTAGTAAATGCTGATAAAAAAAAAAAAAAATTGGGCTTTTCTACTTTGAACCTAATCAAAGTTATGTTTTTTGGATTTGTAACAAAATTGATGTACCACCATTAGAGAAATATGTGATTGAAATTCGTGAATTTTGACTGTATTAAACTTTGAGATTCAAAAATGAGATTTGATTAAGTAAAATTTGAGAAATAAAAATTAGGGTTTTTACGCTTTTATTTATTGAGTGAAAATCAAATTAGAGTAACGAGCAAATGATTCAAATTTGATGTTTTTAATGGTGACAAAATGAGAAAAAAAAAATATAAGAATAGATAAGTGTATTCGATTGTTCTAATTTAATTTATAATATTATTATACGAATAAAGTATCAAAATTAATTAAATTAACCCGCCCCCCATAACACAAAGAACTTCAAATATTTGCCCAGGTCAGTGAAAACCTCAGCATCCACTACCTGCATATTTATATTATTATGGAGTATGAATCTTAATTTGCTTGTTTTTGCCCAAATCCATTGAACACAAAGAATATCAAACCTTGATAGAAAAAAAAAAAAAATGCTTACCTTGTACAATAATGTTCCAAAAAGGCATTTTAGGTCTTTAAAACATATTGGTGTAAGCAAAATTTCCATTTCCCAACAAATAAAAGTGAGAAGCTTCCTTGCAAGTACACAATAGAATCCAACCGTCAATTAAGACCCATCTTTTATTTTTTTTCAATTTGCCAATCACAATCATTTTATGCTCTTATATATATGTCCTCTATTCTAAAACGTGCCACCAAATTTGAAATCAAACTATCTAGACCCTTTTAGTTGGTTAATAGTTATTCCTTTTACCTATTTGGTCATCTGATAATCAAGAAACTAAAATCTTTCTTCACCTGAAAACCAAGACATGGAAGCAACTGATCAAGTAGGGAATAATAAGAACTCCAAGAAACAAGACAGAGGAAGTGCAGAAACACGGTACCGCGGAATTCGCCGGCGTCCATGGGGTAAATTTGCAGCAGAGATACGTGACCCGACAAGAAATGGTGCACGGCGGTGGCTTGGAACGTTTGAAACCGCGGAGGAAGCTGCAAGAGCATATGACAGAGCAGCTTTTGCTTTTAGAGGTCATTTAGCGATTCTTAATTTCCCTAATGAATATCAGTACAATAGCCACAGCTCACCCCTGCCGTCATTTGCTTCTTCTTCTTCTTCTTCTTCTTCTTCTGCTCCTCCTGCTAATTATGGCGTGGTGGGTTCTTCTGGAGGGCAAGAAGTTATAGAGTTTGAGTATTTGGATAATAAATTGTTGGAAGATCTTCTTGAAACAAAAGAAGTTAGCAATAATAAGGCTCATTGGTAGTTTATACCGATTGAATTTTTTCTTTTTTTAAGTTAAACGTAATTCTTTAAATTTTTGGTCATTTAATTGTTTGATTTGTAATTTTTATAACGTTTAAACATTGATTTTCCATTTTTTTCTCTAATTATGCAAGTCTGCAGAGTACATTTTCATATTTCATAAAAAGAAAATTAAAAGAAATCTCAATTAATAACATTACACCTGAATTATAATATCATTTGAATACTATTTTCAGCCCCAGATTATCAAGTTATTAATCTTAAATTTAAAATTTTTGACTAAAATATGGATTAGAGAAGAGTGTGTTTTTTCCTTTTTCATTTTTTATTTGGTAATGGGTGAGTTGGATAAAATGACGTATGCACACTGTATACATTACATTGCCTACAGCAAATGGTCTTGAAGGAATCAATAGAAGGTCAAATGGTCAACTAAGGTCTTCTTGAATTTGTTGACCTAAAAAAAATAATCAATCTTATGTCATAAAACACCTCAGCCCAAAAGCTGCAATTCCAAATAGCCAATCAAAAATGAACACTTTCAATTGACGGCTACATATTAAAATGTGGTAGAGAAAAGGAGTCAATTTAGCATTTTGGCGCCAATTAATCATTCAACATTTTTCAATTAAATAAAAAAAAATAAGAAACAAAAGTTTAATCAGGTGAGACAAATAGCAGGTTTTAATTTATAATTTAATAAATTACCCATTTCCCACTATCTGCAGTTCCATTAATCAATCCAGATTGTCGTAATTAAGAAACTAAAGAAGAAATCAAAATCAAGTATAAAAGATTAGTAAAAGAAATAACATATATAATTAAAATTATTAGTACATAGCACATCCTTTATAGAACTACATCTGATTATTATCGGTATACAGTTAATTTTTTTTGGTTAAAAAGGGTCACTGAAAGGGACCCACAAAGTACTTAAAGGTTAACTAACTAACTAACTACCTTCATCTGGCGCCAAATTGAAGGATTTCCATTTTTATTCAGAACTCTGTTTATGAACATTGATAAGTAGTTCCAATTCTATAACATGAAAGGTTCAATCTTTATTCTGATCATCAAAATCAAGAAGATCCTCGAGCAACTTGTCATCCAAGCACTCAAATTCAATCACTTGTTTCCCTTGCTCAATCTCTCTTCTTTCCACATTCTGTAAAATTGAGGAGGAAGAAGAAGAAGAAGAAGATGAAGAAGAAGCAGAAGAAGAAGAGGAGGAAGAATAAGAAGAAGAGGCAGCAGAATGAACCTTTTTTGGAGGGTGTTCGTCGGGGAAATTTAATATAGCTAAATGACCTCGCATTGCATATGCAGCTTTATCATAAGCTCTTGCAGCTTCTTCAGCTGTATTAAAAGTCCCTAACCATATTCTAGTACCTTGCCTCATCGAGTCTCGAATCTCTGCTGCAAATTTCCCCCATGGCCGCCTTCTTACTCCTCTATATCGAACATCTGATCCTCCTTCATTACCCTTTTCCTCCATTGTTGTTTTATGCTGTAATACTTGCATGCCTCTGACATTTATATATTAGGTGGAAAATGCAATTTCTCTAATCATCAAATGGACCAAATATCTATAAAAGATTTAAAAATTTCTGATCAATGGGAAATAAAGATTAACCCTATGATTGAGATAGGCTGGGAAAGCAAATAGAGCTGATGATGGCTTGAGCAAAGAAGGACCACTTTTCCTCCTCTGATTATTCTTCAACATTTTTAATATTTTCATATTCTTCTTGGTGATGTCAGGTCGATTACGTTGCATTGATTTCTCAACTTTGGTTGATTTTTTAACTGGAAATGCGAAATAATTAGATTAATCAGATTCTGCTTTCTGGGTATTTTTGATTATATAATCTTCCATTTTAGTTTACCCAAAATCCGAATGAGGTCATTAGGTGATTCAAGTGATTACATAAGCTTGATTGGTCATCAAGCTTACGTTAATGTTAGTTAGTTGTTTATAATTGTTTTAATCTGATTGATGACTTCTATGAGGCTAGATTTATAAAATATTAAAGATAATTAGGTGCGATTATAAGATTCTGAGTTGAAAAGAGACAAAGTTTTAGTAATGCATGTGTTAGCAAAATAATTAAGGTAGATGTCATGCTTTTGAGTTGTTAATGAGGTAATATGGCTTACGTTTGTATGTTTAATCACTTGCTTACGTTTTTCATTTTTGTTTATTATATTGTTATTCAGAAAGATTGCTTCCATTGATGCATGAACTAATGCCAACATTAGATGGGTTTGTTTGAATTTCCTTTCAATTGGACCCAACTTTTATACATTGATAAAAACAAAACTCAATTTAAGTAACTTGATTTCTTTTTTTAATTAGATTCCATCTTCAAATGACTCTAATATTAGTAGTTCAAAAATTTATAGTTTAATCAAGTTAAACGTCAATATAATTAAACTACGAATATTATTGGATTAATTTACCTGAATCAAAGTTTAGTTTTAAGTCTTTAAGCAATACTGAGAGTGTATAACATCATATATATCAACTATTGCATTTGAAAATATTATTTCTAAATTTAAAAATATTTCTTCTTTTTTATGAAAAAATGGGCACCATTAGGTTCTTAAGTGCTCATTTGACAATGCCTAAGATGGATTAGGGAATGCTAATGAAATTTAGTCACATGGATGGCCATGTAGTTTAGGTGCATTCATCTTACAATTTTTGGTATTACCTTTTGGCTAAGATGTTAAAGATGGGATCTTTTAGAGGCAAAAAGCCAAAGAAAATGGAGTGTTTAGAAATAATAAAATATATCATTATTTTAAACAATTAGACACATCTACTCAAACAATGAACATCAAAAGCTCTATAAAAAGTTGAGCCTTTCACCTTATTTAATATTAATTAATTACAAAGACAAAAAAAAAAAAAAATAATAATAATTAAGTATTTAAATACAAAAGAATTATTCTAAATGGTGGGGAAGATTTGTGGTGACGTTTGTGTGCTATGATCATAGTGATTATGGTGTTGTCAATTTCTTTATTATATACTTTATACAACTTGTTAAGGATTTGTCTTAATTTTTATAATGCAAAATAATTATTAAAATACAATGCAATAATGCATAATAATTATAAAAATAGAAAGCTAGTTGTGGTAGATCGTTATCTTATTGGCCCAACAAGGTCAGCCCTAATTTTTTAATTCTTGGGTTCAGGTGTAGAGAGTGACTTTAGGTTTAATCAAATTTAATAGATTAAGGTACAGATTTTAATAAAATTAACATTCTTTCATATGCTTGGTTTTATAATTAAAGTATTGGTGGTCTGACTGATTGTAATAGTGTCTTCTACTAGATAGGCCTATCTCACAAAGTCACATGCCCATGGGCCATCCAGTAATTGGGCTTGAACCTTTAATCTAGCTAGGCCCACAAAAGGACACAAGAAGCCCTATTTCGTCTGTGAATGCAAACTTCGGGGCTTTCAAGTAATTGGCCTATTGGACCTTGTTATGGATGAAAAAATAATGAACCATCATGATCAAGCTCCTCCACATGCAGCATTAAGGGGTAGCTTTCAAGTGTAGACCACACCACGACATACTTGCGTCTATCACAAGTTTACATTACACGTTCATATATTCAATTACATATTATTATCAACTATCAAGTGAATCTTTAAATACCTCATTACTGTCCTTTTCCCCTCTTCTTGTCATTATTAAATCTTATCTCCTCCCTTTCTAATGAAATCTTTCCTTTATCTCTTTCTCTTTACCTTCTGTACAAGTATAATCTTTCCTCCATGGAAAAAAAAACCCTAAACCCATTGGTCAACTCCTCTCCTCTTCTTTGTCTCTACTTCTAACATTTCTCATGCAAAACTATTCTGACATGGCAAGAACACTCAAGAACTCTATCTATCAAACACCTTCATCACCTAATTCAGATCATGCTTTTCCTATACTCTCCATTGCTGTACTAAGCATCATCGTCACAGCTTTCTTGCTCTTCTGCTACTATGTCTTTGTAAACAAATGTTGTGCTAACTGGCATACTTTGCTGAGATGCGTTACTATCTGGCGAGCTAGAAGAAGTGAAGATTCATTTATAGCTCTCTCTCCAACAATGTGGAATAATAGAGGGCTCGATGAATCTGTCATTCGCGGAATTCCTATATTTCAGTATAGAAGAGGAGAAAGCGAAGAACGAAGCATATGTGGGTGTGTTGTGTGTTTGAATGAGTTTCGTGAACAAGATATGCTTAGAGTTCTTCCTAATTGCAGCCATTCATTTCACTTGGATTGTATTGATATATGGCTTCAGAGCAATTCTAATTGTCCACTTTGTAGAACAAGCATTTCAGGCACTAATAGTAGATATCCTATTGATCAAATCATTGCGCCTAGCTCTTCGCCTCAGGGTTCACAGCCTTACACTGATAGCTTAATGGGTGGTGATGAAGATTTCGTCGTAATAGAATTAAGTAGAGAAGAGGAAGGAGTTCTTTTACCTAATAGGCAGCAAGAAAGAGATGTTACAAGAGAATTCAGGAGTCAATCACCTGCAAAAATGGATCAGAAGGTTAGAAAGTTAAAATCGCAACAACGCCATCACCTTCCGATCAAGGGGGATGAGTGTATTGATGTAAGAGGGAAAGATCATCAGTTCTCTATCCAACCGATTAGAAGATCATTTTCATTGGATTCTGCTGTTGATCGACAGCTTTATTCAAGTGTTCATGCTATTATTCAACAACATAGACATCAGATAGGGATGAACACTAATGAAGAAAGTAGTAACAGTGTCCAAAGATTATTGCTTCCATTTGGTCATGCCAGGGGATCCAGAAAAGCAGTTTTTCCTATTGAATTTGAGCAATGAGTGAGATTATTAACTTTTTTTTTAATTCACTTTTGTTCCTTTCAATCTGGCTTTTTTCAAGTGAGGCAGGCAGAATTTTCCAAAATCGTAGTCTGTTTAGATTGTTATTTGAACTTTTGTTGAGTACGTCGAAAATGTTGATTAGAAGTCATTGAAGTTTATTTTTAAGGTGAATTTCACATCTCCAGTTAGAATAGCTAAACAGTATCAACAAACTTTTTTTTTTTTTCAATTCAGTCCAAAAATGGAGCTCATTCGTGTAGAGATGAAAACATAAGGTGGCTTTTGATTCACATGACGATAAAAAAGTATGGAATGAAATGTAAGCATGCGTATGAGAATCATTGCCTAAACCACTATAGAAGGTACGGTTTCTCTCTCTCCATCAATAGATATTGAGAGAGACAGACAAAGAGAGGATATGGAGGCAAGTGTAATAAAAGGCTGCTATTATGGAAGAGAGGGGACCCAACAATTAGTAAAAACCAAAAAAACAAGCCTTCCAAGAAATGATTACCCTCTTCTTTTCTCTTTCAAGTAATGATGTTGGTGTTGGTAAAGACCAGAAAAGTATAATTTTGCATAAGTTTGTTTCATTATGGATTTAAGACACTGAATAATCTCTTCAACCAAAGCTCCATTTTGTATCCAGTAAGAGAGAGGTTGAGAGAGACTCATAATAGTGTCATAAGAAAGTGAAAACAACAGAGTAATGACACATAAATACACACTAATAAAACATCATGAGTAACACTCTATCTTATTGACATGAACATCATAAAGATATTCCAGGTGGAATCAAAGTTTAAAAAAGAAGAATTGTGGAACTAAACATAATATCCTCTCCCTCCCTGAGATACCTGAAGTTGACTCCTGCCTGGCAAGCATTATTCCAAGTGTTATTATTTCCTAATAAAGTGATATGTAACAAACCATGACAACAAGACTTTTTTTTTTTCCCTCAATTTCAGTGAATAAAGTAATTTTAAACTCCAGAGACTCCTAAAACAATCTAATTTCTGCAACTAATTGATCAGCACCTTCCTTGAATCGCCTTTCTAGTGTCCCAAGTGCAGCCATGAAGAAAGACATCACAGCCCATAAGCACTGAGCTCATCAACAAAATATCTGGAAATCAGGATAACCAATCAGAGTCAATATTTTCTAAGTATATTAAAATTGATGTAGCATCTGATGCAAGAGTTTGTAAGAATAACAACATTATTGAAGAAACTTAATTTTTTGTCTTCACAAGATAAATATTCCATAGATGTAGTATTTGTTATCAGGATAATGAAATTGGACTTGGATTGGAGTACAGACAAAAATTACTAAACAAGTACCTTTCAAGAGAAAATCCAGTACTTGAAAAGCAAAACAAAGTGATACTAATCTTTCATTTTATGAACTAACCAATACTGAATTAACTTCATCTTCATAACATTTTTTTTCTATTTCAAACATTATTCAGTGCGTTGAATAATAAAAGCCACCTGTGTATACAAGAAATTGATAATTCTGATACATGAAAGAGAGATGGAAAAAAAAAAAATCATCACAGGCCTTCGCTAATACCAGAAGGAAATTAAAACACAAACTAACCCGAACAAGAAATGGAGCAATCTGCCAGCTGTGATCAGATTATATGCTTCTTCACTTCTGGTTTAAGAGGAAAATCAGGCAGAACAGGTAACATATAGTGTCTTGGAACTCATGCTTTACGGATGCACCTTCAGCTTTTGTTTTTAATTGTTCAAGAAGAACACACAATTGACCAAGACATAAGACAAATATGAACGTTATGTCCCACTAAATTTCTTGCCACTTTGTTGCTGCCATGACGAATGCAAATGTCACATATATATATGTATCTTTGGCAAAATGATTGCTTATCAAAAACCAAAATATGTTCCAAGAAACGCTCAAAATTATTAGTGCAGTTAAATTTTATCCGACTTCAATAGACCAAGCCACTAGTTTGGGACTAATTCTCAGTTGTTAATGTTTAATAGACCATGTTAGAATTAATCTCAAATAATTCCACAATAACCTAGATCATGCACACCACTAGATTCAACAAAATAGATTGAATAAGAAAAGGTTGCGTACCTGACATCGTTGTTCGTCGATCTTGATGTATAGAATTAGGTTTGCAGCCTTCCAGAGAATTGAAGAATCGATTTAGCGGAAGCAATACGAAAGGAACGTAAAACTGAATCGTATTCAACTCCTCTGGGGACCACGACCTTTATATACCTGTAGGGTTAGTACAATTCCTATTTCGGTCCTTTAACGAAATAGGAATTATATAATGGTCTCTACACTTAATATCTATAATTAGTTGATACCTCAATAGTCAATTATTCACAATCAAGACCACATTTGAAATTGACTTTACAATTGGACTGCTGTACATATTTAATTTTACATATTAAGCCCACAATAGAAAATTAAATCCAACAATCTCCCACTTGGGCGAACATATGTTAAATAAAATACATACACCAAAATGAGCTCAACAAACGCAGTCATACAAGGTATCCAAAAACAATCTCGTCCATTAGTTATATTGATAAAGAGCTGAAGAAACATCCGCCATAGATCTCATGACTAAGTTCATCATCAACTACATTACCAATACCCCTAAATGACATAGATTCATTATAGAAGTGTAGCATGAAAACTACATGTAATGTGATCATCATGTCTGTTTCCAACTGGTCACCAACAAAAGTGAGATCAAGCAAAACAATAATAATAATACAGAGTGTAACCATCAACCAAAATGAGTACTCAACAAAATTTCATAATAAAACATATCCAAAATAAAATAGAGCATTCAAAAACATAATGTATGCATAAAGAGCAAACTCCCACTAAAACTAGACAGTCTCAAACAAAACGATACCCATATGAGCGGTGTGCTCATGGAAAACTTTCGGTATCACTGCCTTTGTAAGCGGATCCGCAATCATAGAGTTTGTTCCAATATGCTCTAAGGATATCTGTCCACTCTGTACCCTCTCCTTCACAGCCAAGAACTTAATCTCAATGTGTTTTGATCGAGAAGAGCTCCTGTTGTTGTTGGAGAATAAAACGGCTGACTTGCTGTCACAATACAACTTCAGTGGTCTTTCTATTCCATCTACTACACGCAGCCCAGTGACAAGGTTTCTCAGCCAAATAGCTTGATTGGATGCCTCATAAGATGCTACAAATTCAGCTTCCATGGTGGAGGTTGCCACTAGAGTTTGTTTCACACTCTTCCAAGAAATAGCACCGCCAGCCAATAGAAAAACGTAGCCAGATGTGGATTTTCTACTATCTTGGCATCCAGCGAAATCAGAATCAGTATACCCAATGATCTCAAGCTGATCTGATCTCCTATATGTGAGCATATGTCCCTTAGTCCTCTGAAGATATCTCATGACTCTTTTGGCTGCTTTCCAATGATCCATTCCTGGATTGCTGAGATATCTACCTAACATGCCAACTATAAAAGAAATGTCTGGACGAGTACAAACTTGAACATACATAAGACTTCCTACAGCTGACGCATAAGGAACCTTTTGCATTTCCTGAATTTCAAGTTCACTCTTTGGACATTGTTGATTACTAAATTTATCACCTTTTGCAATAGGGGTATCCAATGGTCT
The DNA here is from genome assembly GCF_041381405.1 of Jatropha curcas. Taxonomy (NCBI): domain Eukaryota; kingdom Viridiplantae; phylum Streptophyta; class Magnoliopsida; order Malpighiales; family Euphorbiaceae; genus Jatropha; species Jatropha curcas. The sequence goes on along the minus strand of NC_143153.1, from coordinate 2,417,365 downwards.
AGAATTCTGCATACTAAATCTCTTGAGCACTTTATCAATATAGCTCTTTTGTGATAATCCAAGAATACCTCGAGAACGGTCTCGATGTATCTGAATCCCTAAAACAAAAGAAGCTTCACCTAAATCTTTCATCTCAAAATGCTTTGAAAGAAAAACTTTGGTTTCATGTAGCAAGACTTTACAATTAGTAGCAAGAAGTATGTCATCCACATATAAGACCAAAAAAAGATAAACCTACTCCCACTGAACTTATGGTACACACAATTTTCAACAGTATTTGCCTCAAAGCCAAACGAGACAATTACTTGGTTGAATTTAAAGTACCATTGACGAGAAGCTTGCTTGAGTCCATAAATGGATTTCTTTAATTTGCATACCAGATGTTTTGGATCTCCAATTATAAAACTTTCTGGTTGCACCATATATATTGTTTCATCAATGTCGCCATTGAGAAACGCAGTCTTAACATCCATTTGATGAAGCTCAAGATCAAGATTTGCAACTAAGGCCATGATTGTCCTAAAAGAATCCTTCGAAGAAACTGGAGAGAAGGTTTCTTTATAGTCAATCCCTTCCTTTTGAGTAAAGCCTTTTGCTACAAGACGTGCTTTATATCTCTCCACATTACCTTGAGAATCCCTTTTGGTTTTAAATATCCATTTGCAACCAATGGGTTTCTTTCCTTCAGGTAATTGAACAAGATCCCAAACTTGATTGTCTTGCATAGACTTATACTCTTCGTTCATTGCCTCAATCCACTTATGAGAGTCAGAACTCTGCATGGCATGATAGAAACTAACTGGATCATCATCTATCATGTCTACAGTATCCTCATGTTCCTGAAGAAACACTATATAATCATCTGGAATAGCACTTCTTCTCTCCCTAGTAGATCTCCTCAAAGGCATTTGAACAGACTCTAATTCTTGAGGTTGTTGAATTTGTTCTTGAGGAAGAATAGCATTGTCTTGAATTGGATCTTGAATAGGGACAGGAGCAACTGGAGTCTGTACGCTATCAGAAACAACAAAAGGAATGAGAACCGAATCATCCTTACTTGGTTCCTCTTCAAAGACAATGTTTCTTTCTTTATTTCTCCCTCCAAAATCAACATCCTCAAAAAATGTTGCAATTCTCGTTTCAAAAAAAGTTCTGGAAGTAGGATTATAAAACTTGTAACCCCTAGACCGCTCAGAATATCCAACAAAGTAGCTGCTGATAGTTTTGGAGTCCAGTTTTGTTTCATTCGGCTTGTAAGGCCTTGCTTCAGCTGGACATCCCCAAACATGAAGATGCTTTAGACTAGGCTTACGTCCAGTCCAAAGTTCATAAGGTGTTTTAGCAACTGCTTTAGATGGAATCCTATTGAGAAGATAAGCTGCTGTCTTTAACGCTTCACCCCACAGAGACTCTGGTAAAGTAGAATGACTAATCATACTCCTTACCATATCCATAAGAGTCCTATTACGTCTCTCAGATACACCATTCATGCTGGGAGTACCAGGCATTGTATATTGAGGGACAATTCCACATTCCTGTAGGAAAAGCGCAAAAGGTCCTGGACGTTGTTCGCCTGAACCGTCATATTTACCATAATATTCACCACCACGGTCAGATCGAACAGATTTAATCTTCTTTCCTAGTTGATTTTCAACTTCGGCTTTATAAGATTTAAACACGTCCAAAGACTCAGATTTTTCATGAATGAGATATAAGTAACCATAACGAGAATAGTCATCAATGAATGATATAAAATATCTTTGGCCATTTCTAGTTGCAATATGGAATGGACCGCAAATATCTGTATGAATCAGTTCTAAAACATTGGATGACCGAATGGCACCTAGTCTCTTTTGTTTAGTCTGTTTTCCTTTAATACACTCAATACAAGAATCCAAACCTGTGTAATCAAGTGTATCTAAGATACCATCAGAAACAAGACGCTCAATTCTTGATTTGGATACATGACCCAAACGTCTATGCCAAAGTACAGCTGAGTTATCAATATTCAACTTTCTTTTGGTACCTCTTGTAGTAACATGCAGGGATTCATGATAACTAGTATCAATGTCTAACATATATAGATTATCACATTCATTCAAGCAACCAGTACCCAAAACTTTTGAATTCATAGATAAAGTGAATACACTGTCTCCAAAAGAACAATGAAAACCAGATTTGTCCAAAAAGGAAACAGAAATCAAATTCCTTCTAAAAGAGGGAATAACAAAAGTATCTATAAGATCCAAAAAATAACCAGTACTTAAACATAATCTAAAATGTCCAATTGCCTCTACTTCAACCAGATCGCCATTTCCTACATAGACGTATCTTTCACCGTCAGTTGGCTTTCTGTAGTTGAGGCAGCCCCCTCTTTGCAAGCCAAATAGCAAATTTAGGACAGTCCTTTCTCAAGTGATCCGTCTTTCCACAAAAGAAGCATTTTGGCACATAAGGCTTCTTTTGTACTGGATCTACAGCAGTAGCAGCAGCAGGTTTCTCAATAGCCTTTTCAACAGTCTTTGCAAAAGGCCTCTTTCTTTTCTTGTTCTTACCCTTCCCAGCTGAAGAAACAAAATGAGCACTCTCTCTTTTGTTAGAATTCATCTTTTCCTCCTCATCAACACAATGAGAAATGAGCTCGTTAAGAGTCCATTTATTCGGCTGACAATTATAGGAAGCCCTAATTTGTCCATACTGAGAAGGAAGAGAATTCATAACCATATGGACTAAAAGGTCATCTGGTAAAGCCATACCCAGCGCCTTCAGTCTCTTTGCAATCTGAGACATGCTAAGAATATGCTCCCGAACACCACCATTGCCAGCAAACTTCATGGAGGTTAATTTTCCTAAAAGTGTTCCCACTTCGGCTTTGTCATTCTTGACATAAGCCCTCTCCAGCTCGGCAAGATAGTTTTGAGCATTGTTCTTTTCAGCTGAGACAGAGTCTCGAACATGTTCTGGGACTCCTTTCTGCATGATCATTAGACCTAAGCGATTAGAACGCTCCCACTTCTCATACTGAACCCTTTGAACATCAGTGCTCGTATCAGTAAGAGGAGCAGGTTCGTCCATCCTGAATGCAAGATCCAAATCCATACAGCCCAGAAAAATCATAATATCTGATTTCCAAGACTCAAAATTTGATCCCTCAAGTTTAGGGACACAATCAGGATTAAAAGACATGTTATCTGACATCAGAGAAAATAAACAAATAGATAAGTATAAGCTCACAATCCACAAATGAAACAATTCACATAAGTAGAGATTAAAAAATGGAAATAAGATACAGACACAACATTAATATTCTCATCTTTGGATGTAAAACATTAACTTGTAATTAGTATCTCAATGCAGCAATCAAATATTGATAACATAGTCCTGACAAATAATAAATCTTCCTTTGGGCCGATATATCATTGTCATGGAAAATAATCAAACAATTATCACATATTTATTGCCAAACATGTATTCAAAACTCAGCCAGATAGCAACCTTCCTTTGGGCCGATTAACTATCCGCAACGAATTCTAATACACCTGTCTAATATTCTAAAATAAATCAATTCAAGCAATAGAGGTCACTTTGGTGACTTATTGATCAAATCAATTTATTTTAACAAATATCAAACACAATAGGGACTTAATCACTCCAAAATTTAATCTCAAGTCGACAAATTAAATCATTTAATTGTAATTAAAACAAAACAATTGCAATTAAATGAATTGATTGTCTAAATATTTAATAATCTAAAATTATTTAGTCCAAAAAAAAAAAAAATTATAATCTAGTCTTTAAGTCACTAAATTAGAGACTAAGTTATAAAATTGGACTAAATAAATTTGAATAAATAAAGTTTGGGGTCTAAACGAAAGAAAACAGAAATTTAAGGGCCTAATACGAAAAACAGAAGATTAGGGGCCTAATCTGAAGTTACAGAAAATTTAGGGACCTAATCTGAAGTTACAGAAAATTTAGGGACCTAATCTGAAGTTACAGAAAATTAAAGGACCTAATCTGAAGTTACAGAAAATTAAGGGACCAATATGAAATTACAGAAAATTAAGGGACTAATACGAAAAAAAACATAAAATTAGGGATCTAATATGAAATTTTCCAGGGACCTAACTGTTATTTTCCATCCCTAACCTAAAAAACAAAACGATAAGGGACGGAAAATAACAGGTTCCAGCCCCTTTCCGCCGCCAACAATGGAGGTTTTTTTTTTTTTTTTTTTTTTTTTAACAAGATCCAGCCAGCAAAGAAAAAAAAAAAAAATACCAAACGAACAATTAATCGTTAATGGCGTTAGTTCAAAATCTCTTACCTGTTCTTGGGAATCCGAAGAACAGTGAGAACAAAAATATATATATACATTTTTTTTTTTTTTTAATTAAACAAAACCCTCAATCCGTAAACAGTAGGGTAAACAAATAAAAACATACGAAAATCAATCTAAAATCTAGCAATTATGCACAAGGCTCTGATACCACTTGTTAGAATTAATCTCAAATAATTCCACAATAACCTAGATCATGCACACCACTAGATTCAACAAAATAGATTGAATAAGAAAAGGTTGCGTACCTGACATCGTTGTTCGTCGATCTTGATGTATAGAATTAGGTTTGCAGCCTTCCAGAGAATTGAAGAATCGATTTAGCGGAAGCAATACGAAAGGAACGTAAAACTGAATCGTATTCAACTCCTCTGGGGACCACGACCTTTATATACCTGTAGGGTTAGTACAATTCCTATTTCGGTCCTTTAACGAAATAGGAATTATATAATGGTCTCTACACTTAATATCTATAATTAGTTGATACCTCAATAGTCAATTATTCACAATCAAGACCACATTTGAAATTGACTTTACAATTGGACTGCTGTACATATTTAATTTTACATATTAAGCCCACAATAGAAAATTAAATCCAACAGACCAAGCCACTGTTTCTGGCCTTCTAAAAGTCTACTACCCTATTATGCGAAAGCAAACGTTGAGAAGTTCGACATATCAAGTATGGAACTCTGACACTAACAGACTTATAAACAAGAAGGATTCAATTGCAAATACAAAACATTTTACATATGAACAGATAAGGAACATTTTTCTGTGGGGAGACTGCAGGAAATAAAAAGAATTATTATCAAATGAAAAAAAAAATTCTCTTGGTTCCGTTAAAAGCTTTATAAGGAAGTACGTGCCACCTTATGGTTGGGCTCCAAAGAGACAGATGACGAGGAAAGAGTGAGCGTGTGGAGTCAGAAATATAGTTTCTGGAAAGGAGAGGAGTTAGTGTTTTGGTTTTCTGGCGAGAAAGGTGAAAGAGCAGAGAATCGAAGCTCTTTTCATGATTGGTTTTGAGGTGCTTTGTGATATACGTGCGAAAGTGGCTTTCTGTTAAAACCCCACCAAAACCCAAATTCTTCGAATTTTCTGTTTCTGATGCTCCGTCTCGGGCTTTTGACCTGGTGTTTAATGTCTTGGCTTGCTCACAACACCGTGTCTAATTTCTCATATTTATACTAGAGTTTGAAGGAAGAACAGTCGATTACAAATATTTATACCAGTGTTTAAACTTTGATGAGACACACCTACCGATAATCTATAAAATATATAAAATAGGATGGATGGAAGAACATTAATGTCCAACTAAGTTTACGAATTACAAAATTTAATTTAATTGGCTAAAAAATAAAAGTAATTTAATTTTAATTGATCATATTAATTTTTTATTTAAATTTAAATTTTATATTCGATAAAATAAGAAATTATATTATAGATATTTATTAAATATAGTACGAATATAAATATTTTTTAAAAATTTTATTTTCTATTTAAATCTAAATTATATCGGATAAATTAAAAAAATTATGTTTTATATACTAAATAAGGTTCATATTAAATATGGTAAGAATATAATATGGATTTTAATTGTATTGGTTAAAAAAAATAAAGGTAATTTAATTTTTGAGTGTTTATATTATAACACATAAGATAGATATTAAACATGGTAAGAATATAATATGTTTAATTATTATTTTTAATTAAAATTTTAATTTGATTGGCTGTAATTATTTAACTTATTATATAAAAAATAAATGTAATTAATTATTATTTATTAAGAAATATATTATAAGATTTATTGTTTGATAAAAATAGAAAATAAACTCATTAAAATAGAAATAAAATATAGAATTATGACATAGGAAGTTATATTAGCAAACCATGTAATACGTTGAAACAATTTTTAAAAAAACAAAAACAATTGTAAATTAATTATATGCTCATAATAGACTTTAGCAAAAAGTAAAAAAAAAAAAATTAATTAATATATTACCTATCATAATAGCTAATATTGGTCACATATTTTAGTAATATAAACATTTTATGGTACTATACTGTATATGAAAAAATTAAGTTAATAAATTTAAATTGTTATAAAGAAAATTTAATTGACTGATAAATAATTTTAGTTTTATGAAAAAGTCAAATTATACTAATATTTAATTATTATAAATATATTATTTTCTTAACAAATTATTTAATTATTAAATTTTTTATTTTATTATTTCAATGTACTGTTTTTCATAAAAAATATTAGATTTTAGTAATATAAATTATTTTTATTATGATTTAGAAAAAAAAAGTTAATAAAAATTTTTATATATAAATTAAATTATATTTACTTGTACCATGTAAAACAGGAGTAAGCATATTGAAAAAAGCTTAATATACGAACTCACTTAACGAATCACCTATTATATATTTGAATTTATAAATTAGCATAACTTTTGGAACAAAATTTCATAAATTCAAAATTTTTAATTAGCGTTTAATTGATGTAATTTTACAGGTTAAAATGTCAATAAAATAATTTTAAAAATTAAAATTTTTAATAAGTATAATTTTATAAATTGAAGTATTTTATTTTATAGACTAAAATAGAAATTGAATGTACCATAAGATTAAAATAATAAAATTTAAAAGTGAATTAAAAAGGACAGTTAATTAAACTATGTTGCTTTGTTAACAAAAGATTCCTAATCGGTGTTGGTTTAGAAGAGCAGAAAATTAAGAGAAGGAAATTCTGCAGAAAATGAAAAAAAAAAAAGCTGCAGATTTTTTTAAATGTGAAGAAACAAATATTCACTTCTTATTAATTCCATTACAGCATAATGTAAACATTTATAGTAGAGCTAGTCTAAAATTTGTTCACCAACCTTCCATAAGTCAAGGAAGGTTGTTCACCAAACCTACCTAAAAGCAAGGTAGTTCACCTACCTCTTGACTTCAACAAAATACAACAAAATCTAAATGACTTTAACAAGATTTCTCCAAAAACTGTCAACAACACTTGCATCAATTTTACTTCAATGGAGCTGTAACTGTAACTTTAACACTCCTCCTTGATGCAAGAGTTGAGACAAACATCAAGTCTATTCCTAAGAAATTCAAATCTTGATTTTTTTGCAATGCCTTGGTGAAAATATCTGCTGCTTGGTCTTCCGAACTGCAATGAACAATCTGAATTTTGTTTTCCTTTTCAGCTTCATGAATTGCATGGTACTTGATTTTTGTATGCTTGATTTTTCTATGGAAGATTGGATTCTTAACCATAGTGACAGCTGATTTGTTGTCACAAAGTATTTTAGTTGGATTTTCTTGCTGAAAATTCATAATCATCTTCAACTCCTCCTCCATGGCAGCTCTCCACTCAGGCAATTTTAAGGCTTCATCCACCTGAGTTGGTTCAAGTGAGAAATCATTACATCTGCTGTAAATTTCATCTAGGGATCTAGTCCCTCTAATTGCATAATCATCTTCATTATCAACTGGAAGTTCTTGCTCTTGCTGAAAATGATCTTGTTCAAGAACTGATTTAGAATTTTCTGGTTCCATTTTACTCCAATCTCATTCACCTTTCTCATCAAATTTGACACTCCTGCTGACATACACCTGTTTAGTAACAGGATTCAAAATTCTGTAGGCTTTGGATTCATTGTTGTTTTCAACTACAGATGGCAAATCAGCAACTAACTTCTTGGATTGTAGCAATTTTAATGAATTGAGATTGGTGTGACCAAGTCTCTTATGCCACAAATCAGATTCTTCTTTATGACTCAAGCAAGATTCTTCGTTTCATTTTGACAGCAAATAACTTTGAGCCAAAATGATCACTTATTTCACAAGTTTTATCTTTAAATAGCAAACTGTAATTCTTATCCAGCAATTGACCAACCGAAAACAAGCTTTGATTTAGTTCCGGTAAGTAAAGAACATCGGAAACAAGCTTTGTACCTGAAGGAGTTTGAACAATCACATCTCCTTTGCCTTTGACATCAACAAGCCTACCATCTCCAAGTCTGACTTTTGAAGAATAGGTTGTATCCAAGCTATCGAAATTCACCAAGTTTGGTGTCATGTGGTTAGTGCAGCCACTATCAACAAGCCATGCTTCTTTAGCTTCAATTGAGACATCACATTTTTCAATTTCTTTTGCAGCAAATAGTTGTTCTTCATATTTTTCAGAATTTTCGGTGACTTGTGCATGATGGGCTTGTGTTTGTTGATTCTGGTTTGTAGAACAAACTTTCTCGGTGTGACCAAATTGCTTACAAACCTTACATTGAGCTCCAGGTCTAAACCAGCAGTAGTTCTCAGTGTGGTTTTTTTTTTTTTTGCAATGTGGACAAGGTGGAAATCTATCTTTCCTCCAATTTTTTCTGAAATTGTTCTTCATTTTTGGTTGTTGAGTCACTACAAGAGCCTTCTCTCCAAAGGTTTCTTCTTCCCTATAGGCTTTTCTTTGTTCTACAGCTTGTAGAGCATTTGAAAGCACATTCAAGGATATTTGTGACATGTTCCAAGTTTCTTCAAGAGAAGAAATCTTGGCTTCAAATTTTTCAGGGAGAGTCACCATAACTTTCTCCACAATTCTCTTCTCTTCTAACTCTTCTCCCAAGAATCGAATTTGGTTTACAATTTTCATAACTCTATCAACATAATCTTTCACCTTTTCATTTTCCTTCATTTTCAACATTTCAAATTCTTTTCTTAAATTGAATATCTGCATCTGTCTAGTTTTTTCAGATCCATGATACTCAATTTTTAACTTCTCCCAAGCTTCATGTGCTGTCTCACATGTCATAATCTTGGTGAAGATAGGATCTGCAACAGCTGCATGGATATAGGACAGAGCTTTTGGAGCCTTAGCAACCTCTTCTTCATGTTGTCTAATCTGCTGAAGGGTTGGATTTTGATTAAGAGGTGGAGGTACTCTGTTTTCCTCCACATACTGCCATAATGCAAGCCCCTTGAAATAAGCTCTCATCTTCATAGCCCAAACATGATAGTTTTCCCCATTAAAATGAGGTGGTGAAAGAGACATGCTGCTGGAAGCCATTTGAGGAAAAGCAAATAAACAGAAAAACTTCACAAATTCTGGTTTATTTGGTGGCTTTCTCTATGACTTTCACTCAAACACACACACAGCCCTTTGAGATCAAGCTTGCTCTGATACCACTTGTTGGTTTAGAAGAGCAGAAAATTAAGGAAGAGAAGGAAATTCTGCAGAAAATGAAAAAAAAAGCTGTAGATTTTTTTAAGTGTGAAGAAACAAATATTCACTTCTTATTAATTCCATTACAGCATAATGTAAACATTTATAGTAGAGCTAGTCTAAAGTTTGTTCACCAACCTTCCATAAGTCAAGGAAGGTTGTTCACCAAACCTACCTAAAAGCAAGGTAGTTCACCTACCTCTTGACTTCAACAAAATACAACAAAATCTAAATGACTTTAACAAGATTTCTCCAAAAACTGTCAACAACACTTGCATCAATTTTACTTCAATGGAGCTGTAACTGTAACTTTAACAATCGGGCTGTTGGGTTAGCAGTCGAACGACAGATCATTTAGTGGTGCTTATTGAAAGAGAAAGCAATCCGGGCAACTGAGGATTTGGATTTCCATGATCTAAATTTCTTTTTTCTAAAAATGATAGTAAGAATAATAATAATAATAATAATAATAATAACCACCTAGATTTTTCAGTTTTTCCTGTTCCTCTTCTAACAATACCTATAGCTATCCCAGCAACAACGCTAAACTAACCAGAACAAGAAATGGAGCACTCTGGCAGTTGTGATCAGACTACATGCTTGTTGAGTTCTGGTTTAAGAGGAAAATCAGGCAGAGTCAAAGGGTAACACGTAGTGTTCCAGGACTCCTCCTGCTCTATGGATGCACCTCCAGTTTTTGCTTTTAATTGTTCAAGACATCGCCGGGCTCTTACAAGTTCATATTCTGCATCTGGACTTGGTTCATGGCTTTCCCAGGCATCAATTACGCGCTCCTGAAATTCGATTGCAAGGGAATAGCTGCCATATCCAAGTTAAAAAAATGTTAGAACATTGTGTGACTAGAAGATTACACAGCAGTTAGCGTGTAATTAGAGCCACGGGTTCAGAATTACAAACAATTTAATACAATATGATTGAAATGAAACTGGAAATGTAAGAATCCGGAGAATCATCTCACCTTCCCATGGCACCATACGCTTTTGAGAGATTTTGACATGTCTGAATTGAATCTTTATGATGAGGACCAAGTGCCACGTCCAATATGTCTTTAGCGGCTGCAAACCTCTCTACCGCTGACTGTGGTCTATCCAGATCAAAATATGCAACTCCCAAATTGTCGTACATACAACCAACCGCAAAATGCTCAGAACCAAAGCACTGTTTAAACTTTTCTGCAGCACTCTCCAAGTAAGTAATGGCCTCAGGCAACTTACGATGACACAGAAGTAGGAATCCCATTTCAGCAGAAACACTTCCTTCGAAGTGCTGTTGTTGTGGGAGATTCTCAAGCATAGGAAGCATTCTCTTTAACAATGAAACTGCTCTTTCAGATTCAACCCTAAAACTATACTGCATTGCTAACTCCGAGTATGCCTCAACAGCTTTTACCAGGGAAACTGTCTCGTTGTTGGCAAGGATCCCACAAGCAATATCAAGACACCACTTCGAGTCAGTATACTTCTCCTTAATATGTAGATCTTCTGTCATAGAAATAAACATATTAAAAAACACCAATGCTCGAGTCTCACTGTCTTTTTCTGCGTGCTGAACAACCCCCTTCAAAGTGTCAATAGCCTCATCGTACTTGTGTAATGCTAGATGCATATTTGAAGTATCAATCTCTTCACGAAGCAAATCTGAACTAAGACCCAACTTCTTCAAAACCTTCTGTGACAACTGATTTTGCTCCAATGCTTTCTCATGTTCCTCCAACCCACTGTAAATGACACCAAGAAGCCTCCTATCATATGCAACCTCCACATAATACTTCCATACTGAACTCCTATGTATCTCCAACGCCTTCAAACCAAATGGTAATGCCTCCTTAAAATTCAAAACTGCAACATATGCCTCTGCCAGTTCCCTATGTGCCACAGCTAAATCGTTATTATCTTTGTCCAAAGTCATTTCCTTGATCTCTAAGGACATCTTAAGATTCTCTATAGCCTCCTCTCTCCTCCCCATTGCCGTTTTCACATTAGATAATTCATGCTGCACCGCATGCAGCATCGGCTTGATATCTTCTACATCAATATTTCCGTCCAAAACTAACCTAACCAATACCCTATTAGCCTTGTTTAAATAACCTAAACTATCATTAAACTTTTTTAACATATAACTAGCAGAACCCATGAATTGCAAAGCCATAGCAGCAAGTAAGGAAGGTTTACTATTATCTTTATCAAGAATCATTAATTGCAAAGCGATAGCAACAAGTAAGGCAGGTTCACTTTCAAGAACTTTCAAAGCTCTACTGGCAAAGGATAAAGTCTTTTCAGGGTCCTCACCTTCTTGGTCAAGTTTTAACCCAATTTTCAAAGAAGCCAAACCAAGCTCTTTCTCGTCAAGAGAAGCCTCCATTTCTTTAAAAGTTTGAAGCATCTCCTCAGCTGTCTCTGCAGACTCAAAAGTCTCTTCAAGTTCAGATTTTTCCTTGATTGTCCTCTGCCTGGAGGAGATTTGAGTATTTGTTTCTACAAGCGTGTCAATGTTTCGAGATGGGTTTGCTTGGAATTGTCGAGTTTTGAGGATTAGGCCATTAGTTCTGTTGCAGGGAATGAGATAATTGGCTGGTGAGTGGAGAGAAGAGGAAGAGGAGTGTGTGGAGTCAGAAATATAGTTTCTGGAAAGGAGAGGAATTAGTGTTTTGGTTTTCTGGCGAGAAAGGTGTGAGAGGAGAAATTGAAGCTCTTTTCATGATGGGTTTTGAGGTGCTTTGTGATATAAGTGCGAAACTGGCTTTCTCTTAAACCCTACGAAAACCCCAAATTCTTCGAATTTCTGTTTCTGATGCTCCGTTTTAGAGGCTTTTCGCGTATATAGCGTTTTGACTTGCTCAAAACGCTACCTCTAATATTTATATTAGAGTATGATGAAAGAACAGCTAATATTTGAAATGCGATGAACTTTTAGTGTTTAACTTCTGATGAAACACAACTATTAGAGTCTGGAGTTGATGGTATGCAATTATAAATATTAATGTAGAGGCAAATTGAAACAGGACAGTTAATTAAACTATGTCGCTTTGTAATAATAACACCTACAATTATCTCAGCGACAACGCTCTCTCTAATTCTCTCTTAGAAAAGGAAAAATCATGTTTCCAGTAATCAATATCAAATGCTTGATTCTCATACTCTGGCGGCGTTTTGTCCGTCCTGATGCACTAGCTAAGATTGGAATGTCTAAAGATCATGTCAAGACCACGCACAAGAAGCAGCAGCAAAATCAAGTCTATTCATCAAGAAACAGAATATTGCAATCACTGTATCTTGATGTTTGAGACAATTACAGATGGAAACAACCGTTGCAGGATGCCGTCTAAGGCTCTGCATTATGGCCCAGTTTGTTGTTGTCAGGTTCTTATGTCTAATTATCAACTAAGATTTGATCCTGACTTTTTCAAGCAAATTTTCTGCATATCTTTTTTAATTTCTTGTCAAGTGGTTTGATCTTTTACCGTTTCTTTATTTGAAAACCGAACACAAGAATTGAAATCTTGATTTTCAATGCCAAGAAGATTGTATCTACAGATTACAAGAAAAGTTCAAAGAGTGATTGTTTTCAATTAATCCCTATCACTTTCTTGTTAGTTGGTTTTGTTTTGGCGTAATTCAGTAATATCCATATCTCTTGTCATTTATCGAAGTGAACATCATAAAGATATTCCAGGTGGAATCAGTTTAAAAAAGAAGAATTGTGCAACTAAAAAAGAAGAATTTTGCAACTATACACAATATCCTCTCCCTCCCTGAGATACCTGAAGTTGACTCGTACCTAGCAAGCATTATTCCAGGTGTTATTTCCTAATGAAGTGATATGTAGCAAACGCATGACAACAAGACTTTTTTCTCAATTTCAGTGCACAAAAGTAATGTGAAACTCCAGAGACTCCTAAAACAGTCTAATTTCTGCAATCCTTGAATCGTCTTTCTGGTGTCCCAGGTGCAGCCATGAAAAAACACATCACAGCCCGTAAGCACAGATCAATACTGAATTAACCTCAGCGTCATACCATTTTTTTCTATCAAACATTCTTCAGTGCCTTGAATAACAAAAAGCCACTTGTGTTTGTGTATACATGAAAGTGATAATTCTTATACATGAGAGGGAGCGGGACCAAAAAAACATCACAGGCAGCAAGATACTCTTCCTAACATCAGAAGGAAATTAGAAAACAAACCAACCCAAACAAGAAATGGAGCACTCTGCCCGTTGTGATCAGACTATATGCTTGTTGACTTCTGGTTAAGAGGAATATCAGGCAGCAGGCTTCTGCCAGAGGGACTACTATGAGGCAAGGGCAAAGCCCTGGTAGGTAGCTGGTTTATGGATGCGCCTCGAGCTTTTGCTTTTAATTGTTCAAGTCGTCGCTGGGCTTCTAGAAGTTCATCTCGTGCACTTGGTCCATGGCTTTCCCAGGCGTCAATTACCTGCTGCTGAAATTCGATTGCAAGAGAATAGCTGCCATATCCAAGGAAAAAAAAAGTTAGAACATTTCAATGACCAAGACATCAGACAAATGTCAACTTTATATCCCGCTCAATTTCTTGCCACTTTGTTGCTGCCAAGATGAATGCAAATGGGCACATATACATGCATCTTTGCCAGAATGGCTGCTTATCAAAAACCAAAAATATGTTCCAAGAAATGCCCAAAATTATTAGTACAGTTAATTTTTTTTTTCTGATTTCAATAGACCAAGCCACTAGTTTGGGACTAAGGCTTAGTTGTTGTTGTTCGATTGACCAAGCCAGTGTTTCTGACCTTCTAAAAGTCTATTACTCCACTATGCGAAAACAAATGTTGAGAAGTTTGAAATATCAAGTATGGAACTCTTACACTAATGGACTTGTAAACAAGAAAAGATACAGCAAATACAAACCATTTTATATGTGAACAGAAAAGGAAGGTTTTTCTGTGGGGGACTGAAGGAAATAAGAAGAATTGAGTTCCGTTAGAAGCTTAATAATGAAGCACGTAGCCAACTTATGGTTGGGCTCCAAAGAGACAGATGAAGAGTAAAGAGTGTGCGTGTGTTTACTTTGTGGGCTAGTGTGTGTGTAATCTCAAGATTCACAAACCTAATGAAAAATATATGACCTTCCCATGGCAAAGGCTTCAAAGGGGAAGTGACTAGAAGATTACATAACAAAAGAGCAGTCAGTATGTCATTAGAGACATAGATTCAGAATTTGCAAACAATTTAAATACAATATGGTTGGAATGAGACTGGAAATGTAAGAACCCAGAGAATCATTCTCACCTTCCCATGGCACCATAAGCTTTTGAGAGATTTTGACATGCTTCGATTGAATCTGCATGATGAGGACCAAGTGCCACATCCATGATGTCTTTAGCGACTGCAAACATCTGTGCAGCTGACTGTGGTCTATCCAGTTCCAAATATGCAGCCCCCAGATTATTGTAGATAAACCCAACTCCAAAATGCTTAGAACCAAAGCACTCTTTCAACCTTTCTGCAGCACTCTCCAAGTAAGGAATCGCCTGAGGCACCTTACCTGTCAACAGAAGTAACCACCCAATTCTAGCAGAAACACTTCCTTCAGAGTGCTGTTCTTGTGGGAGCTTCTCAAGCATAGAAAGTGTTCTCTTTAACAACGAAATTGCTGTTTCGAATTCATTCATAGTTTCATACTGCATTGCTATCTCTGAGTATGCCTCAGCAACTTCAACTGGGGAAACTGTCTCTTTCTTGTCAAGGATCCCACAAGCAATCTCAAGACACCTCTTCGAGTCAGCAAACTTCTCTTGATTACATAGAGCTTTTGCCATAGAAATAAACACCAATGCTCGAGTCTCACCGTCTTTTTCTGTGTACTGAACAACACCCTTCAAAGTATCAATAGCCTCATCATACCTGCCCAAAGCTATATGCATATTTGATGCATCAATCTCTGCACGAAGCAAATCTGAACTAAGACCCCAATTCTTCAAAACCTTCTGTGACAACTGATTTTGCTCCAATGCTTTCTCATGTTCCTCCAACCCACTGTAAATGACACCAAGAAGCCTCCTATCATATGCAACTTCCACAGAATTATTCCCTAATCCACTCCTATGTATCTCCAACGCTTTCAAACCAAATGGCAATGCCTCCTTAAAATTCAAAACTGCAACATATGCCTCTGCCAATTCCCTATGTGCCACACCCAATTCCTTACTATCTTTCTCCAAAGTCATTTCCTTGATCTCTAAGCACGTCCTAAGATTCTCTAAACCCTCCTCTCTCCTCCCCATTGCTGTTTTCACATTAGATAATTCAAGCTGCACTGCATGCAGCACCGGCTTGATATCGTCTACATCAATATTTCCTTCCGCCTCTAACCTTACCAATACCCTATTAGCCCTGTTTAAATAACCTAAACTATCATTAAACCTTTTTAAGCTATAATTAGCGGAACCCATTAATTGCAAAGCCATAGCAACAAGTAGGGAAGGTTTACTATTATCTTTATCAAGAACTTTCAAAGCTCTACTTGCAAAAGATAAAGTCTTTTCAGGGTCCTCACCTTCTTGGTCAAGTTTTAACCCAATTTTCAAAGAAGCCAAACCAAGCTCTTTCTCATCGAAAGAAGCCTCCATTTCTTTAAAAGCTTGAAGCATCTCCTCAGCTGTCTCTGCAGACTCAAAAGTCTCTTCAAGTTCAGATTTTTCGTTGATTTTCCTCTGCCTAGAGGAGATTTGAGTATTTGTTTCAACAAGCGTGTCAATGTTTCTAGATGGGCTCGCTTGGAATTGTCGAGTTTTGAGGATTAGGCCAGTAGTTTTGGTGCAGGGAATGAGATAATTGGTTGATGAGTGGAAAGAAGAGGAAGAGGAGTGTGTAGAGTCAGAAATATAGTTTCTGGAAAGGAGAGAAGTTAGTGTCTTGGTTTTCTGGCGAGAAAGGTGAGAGAAAAGAGAAATTGAAGCTCTTTTCATGATGGGTTTTGACGAGCTTTGTGATATATGTGCGGAAGTAGCTTTCTTTATGATTTGTTGTTGATCCTGTTAAACCCTAACAAAACCCCAAATTCTTCAAGGTTTTTGATTTTCTGTTTCTGGATGCTCCGTCTTGATAAGCGATTATGTGCATTGATGTAGGAGAATATTGAGAGAAGACAGTTAGTCAAACCATGTCGTTTTATTAAAAAAACAAAAAATCCTAATCGGGCTGTTGGGCTAGCAGTCCAATGACGTGTCGTTTAATGGTGCTTATTGAAAGAAAGTACTCCTGTTCCTCCTTATCTCATTAACAACGCTCTCTTTAACTCTCTTAGAAAACGAAAAATCATGTTTCTAATAACCAATATAAAATACTTGATTCTCGTATTGTTGAAGCGTTTTGTCTGTCCTGATGCCGCAGCTAATCTTGGAATGTCAAAACAAGTTCAACATCCAAGTATGGCGAAAGATTCATCAAGGAACAGAATATTGCAATCAGAGTATCATATTATTTGAGACACTTAATGATGGAAGCAATCTTTGCAGGATGTCGTCTAAGGCTCTGCATTATTCCCTAGTTTGCTGTTGTCAGGTTCTTCGTCTAATTATCAACTAAGAGTTGATACTGACCTTTTTCAAGCAAATTTTCTGCACTTCTTTAATTTCTTGTCAAGTGGTTTGATCTTTTTATCATTTCTTCTGCGAATTTTAAATGTAAATTTGAAAAGCGAATACAAGAATTGAAAAATATTCAAACATGTTGCAATTCTATCAGCACCAACTGAAAATTTTCCTTTTTCTTGTAAGAAAAATAATAAAAGATAAAAAAAAAAAAAAAAAGAGAAAAAAAGGATTAAAGCAGGGCATCCTTTTAAATGTCCAGTTCAAAATCATTGATATATAATGGTCCACAGTCCAGGGAACCTAAACCACCCCACAAATAGGAAACCAAAGAAAAGAATAAAATGAATGTTAATCAGATTCGAAATGTATCAATGGATTGTAATGGTTTTTACAGGGGAGGCTTACAATGACTGGAATGTAAAACCTTTAAATTGACTTGAGGCCTATTTCAGAATCTAAACCTCATAATGAATATATATACAACAAAGAATACAGAGTTTCCTTTTTATACAAACAAAATTAATCGATTCATTCTTGGAAACCTGTATGCAACCCACATATTTGAAAACAATAACCTCTAAACAAACTTAAAAAGAGGTAATTGACAGTCAAATTCAAAAGCTTGGAGGCTCTCGATATTCAGTGGGAGTCTCAGGTGGTCTGCTATAAATATCATCAAAATGGAGATTTACTTCTCCTACTTCTAGATCATCATGCATATATGCAGTCCGTGATAACCTGTTAGCAATCCCCCAACTGAAATGGTTTTCTTGCTCCTCTAAGCTTCTATCTGAAATATTATCATAATAATTATCTGAAGTAAAGCGGTTAAAATCAGGAGGTTCCATAAAACTTGTTTGGGGATGTGTGCCAGGTCGGCCGCTTCTAGCCCACCAATGGCTCCTAGTTGAATGTGCAAAGTTGCTGGAATCATGTTGATGAAGTACACTCTCCCGAAAGAAAGGAGTAGATGTAGATGCCTCTAAGTGTGAACCTATTCGATCTTCACTGCGGTTATGCCAGTAGTCATCATCACATCTAACATCATTTTGTGTCAATTTGGTTCGCATCCAATAGTCTTCATGATGTTGCTCAGTTGCTTCAAACGGTCCTGCTGGATTATTTCTTGTATGATTAGTGGAAGAATGAGGGCGGGAAGTGTAGTACCAATCGAGAAGATATGGATGATTCTTTTGGTCTTCATCAATTAGCCACAAAGAACCTAAATGAAATCCCGGAGTACCATATGGATCCCTAGATAAAGGAGAATTTCTAATCCCAGGGCCTCTCAGATTGGGGCTTCCTTGCCACGTTCTAGGAGGAGAATATGCATGTCTAATTGTGTGCCCTTGCAACTTTTGCTCCCTGAAATTTCTAAGGTTTGACAAAAATTGCTTTCCCTGATCATTAGGTTCCCATGAAGGATAGCTGCTTTGAAAACTGCAACAAACAGAATTATGCACCAGTAAGAAATTGTTCAAACTAAACAATTAGCCTGGAGACAAAGAAGAAAATATCAAAGTGCATTTGAAGCTCAGGACACAGAACAATCTACAATAAATGCAAAAGTAAAATTGTTAATGCCATTGATTACAGAATCAACAAAAAAAAAAAAAAAAAAAAAAAAAAAGTGGTCCCTTGCAAACCATAGGGTCATTTATCAAACATACATCAA
The DNA here is from genome assembly GCF_041381405.1 of Jatropha curcas. Taxonomy (NCBI): domain Eukaryota; kingdom Viridiplantae; phylum Streptophyta; class Magnoliopsida; order Malpighiales; family Euphorbiaceae; genus Jatropha; species Jatropha curcas. Next base: position 2,398,531 of record NC_143153.1, on the reverse strand, counting down.
AATTTTCAAGCAGAAGTCATGATGGGAATTATCATTTCAGACCACATCCAATGGGTTCTGGAAGCACCACTGAGATTTACTATATGGTTGCTATTGTAAATGTTCTTGATTAGCATGGATCATATAATTCTTTTCTCAAAGGCCCCAATGGCCTATTGTATATATGACCCAGAAGCACCAAAACCAATCTATTGTGAAGTTTTGAGCAAAATTTTCAATTATATCATCAACTACAGAGTTTTTCGGTCAATTATATCAATTTACTATTTCATGATTGACAAAAAGCTATTTACTTGAAATTATAATACCAACATTTTATCTAACTTGATTTAGGAAATTTATGAGAGAAATGAAATTGAGATAGTCTGGATATGTGCATTGCAGACCAGCAAATGCACCAATACAGAAAGTTAAACATACTAAAGAAAAGAAAGTGGAGGACAGACATGTGTTGACATAAGAGGTAGAGCAAAAATGATTTGATAGCATCTCGATCTTCTTGAAGAGATAACCCCTAAACTGGAGAAAATGTGGAAATACATCCATATAGCCAACCCAAGTAGTTTGGGATTAACACTAAATTTAGTTGCATTAAAATGTTGACATGAAAAATACAATTTTTTTGCTCTACTTTTTTGCTTTTCAGAATTTTGTAATTGTCTAATTTCAGATATATATATATATATATACACAGAGAGAGAGAGAGAGAGAGAGAGAGAGAGAGAATAGTCTATCAAGAAAGCTTTTAACTAAGAAGTAGCTTCCTTAAGCCACTAATTAGAGCAAGCAGCACATCGTTGTTGAGTGCATAAAAAGCATCTTGAGTTAACTATTTACATAAAAAAGAAGCACAAACACACAAGGTTTGAAAAAATTCTAACCAAAATTTATTTGATTCATGAAATTGAATGGAAATAAGGAAATAAATAACTATTCTTAACTTCGGTTCAAATTTTTAAATATGGAACAATTTTATTTCATTATCTCAAATTTCTAGTGAATTTTCAATTTTCAATGATTATAATATAAAATACTATTTCAAAAATTTGTGGAACTTGAGTTCTACACAGGTGAAACATAAGTATTCTATTCCATGGACAAATGAAGCAATAAGTGGACACTGTTATAATCATAACGTACCTCAAAAAGGACTTCTCCATCTTGCCCTGAGAGCTCCTTTGGATGTGCTCTGTATGATAAGGAGAACCATAATTGCTATTGCCATGGTTTTGAAAATCAAAAGCACTAAAACTGCCAAAAATCAGTTAGTCAATCATTAAGCGTTATTAAAACAAAACAAAGCCGATAAGTTGCTCACTGTTAAAACCCCAAAATCAATGAATAATAGACTAACCAGCACACATGGCCAACACCTTCAACATTCACTGTAAAATCTGCAATAAACTGTAAGATGTCATCTACCCGCTGCAAAATAACAAAGGACACCAGTTAAAACACTAGCATATGCATGTGTGATGAAGATAGTAAGATGAATAGTCTGTGAAAGATGACGAAAGTACCTTTGGGACAACAAATAAAAGCAAAAAAGGGGTGAGGAAAATCGATGCCATCTCCTCGAGTAACATCATCCCAGTATACTACAGCACAAAATAGCAAACAGTAAGTGAAAAACAGTTCAAAACTCCTTATCATGTAGATGATGGAGAGGCTGGGGTGCAGGGAAGGTCTCAGCATCATTCAAGTGAATCTCACATATAACAAACGGACTTGCTACGGTATTACCTGAAACAGGGTTTCAAATTCTATCCGGACAATCTCAGTATTTTCTTTCCCACGCCATCTCTTTGGCATATAATGTGTATGTTGGACCACCATAGACATAGCCCCTTCTGGATCAAGGACAAGGAGTTCATCTGCTATTGCGGCCCGGCTGATGGCTGTTATTGTTCCGAACACAGCAGCATACCAGAATAAATTACGACCAAATATCTACAGAAATAAATAATAAAAAAAGGTCATAAAACCAAAAGTTGAAGTAGTAAAGGTCACCATGATAATATGCATATCATCAAATGACTTTATGTTAGTAATGTGAGAAAATATTACATGGCCCTCTAGCAGAGATTCCTCCAGAAATGCAATGATGATCAGGATAGCAGCAAAGCCACCAGAAACAAAAGATATAAACTTAGCAATAATTGAGATAATGGGTGAGGGGAATTGCTTCAGATAGTCTGAGGCATGCATTATACTTCCATTGATACGGTGCTTGAACAGATGGTCAACCTGCAATGCAATAATCATCTTGTAATTACTGAACAGTTCCAGTGGGTTTTATATGTGTGAAATGAATAGAAAATGAAACAAACTGATCTTTTACTGAAGTAAACCTACATTACAGAAACGAAAGCAAACTTCCTCAAAAGAAATACAGGTACAATCTAACACACCAAAGGCGCACATCACACACATCACACACACACACACACACACACACACACAATACATAGAGTGTTAGGCAAGCAAAGGTTCACTTGTAAATGATTAGCAACATTCAATGATATATCTTCTCTTCAATGAAATCACATCAACCAAGTTAAGCACAATTTTGAGTTGGAAAATTTCAGTTCTAGAAAAACGCTGAACAACACCAACTATGCCTTAATCCCAAAACTAGTTGAGATTGACTATATGAATCCTTTGTTTCCATTCCTCTCTGTCCAAAGCTAAGTACACAGTTCTAGAAAAAGACTAACCGCCACAACAAATTCATATCAAGAAATTTTGTCAGTTTAAGTAAAGTAATAATCAGCATACAAAATAGCAAGAACTACTTCAAATATCAAAGATAGACATATTGATCAAGTTTTAAAAACTGGCAGATAATACCCATATTAATTTAAGCACCAGTAAAGAAACCCCCCACTTGATCTTAGTAAGGAAGCAAAAGGAAAACACTTGTACCTCATTGAATTCCCTAAAAATCCATTTAGACAAATTTGACCATCTTCGAGATGATGCTGTGCTTGGATGATTATAAAATTGTTCAGCATGCCTTAGGAAGAGATACACAAGCATGAAAATAACCAGAAATGGTGAAAGAAGAAGCATTGCAACCCCAACTACCATAAGCCTTTTCTTTAAGGTTTTAGGATTAGAAATAAAGTCCCTCCTAACACAAAAGTTTCTGCAGCAAAAAATGAATTCCAATCAGAAAATAGTGCACATGGTCTGCAAATAGTTAAATAATCCTGTTCAATTAGCTTACCGATCAAACATGCTTTGCAATATGCACCAATTTAAGGTCCATTCAAGGGTCTTTGTCAGCATCAGGCGGTAATGTGTTCCATTTGAACCAGATTTGACAGTTGGACCAGCTCCTGGAATCCATGGAGAGATTGGAAAAGCAAGCACTCCTTTATTGAGCATTCCAATTAAGTAGTTCTCCTTCCGCATCAGGCGCATCACCACATCATGTGCAGAGAGGTCTTTGACCACACAGAGTTGCTGTGAACATTGCAAGTGTACAACCTTTTCAAGGATTGTAGCCCATGGCATGGTTTGAATCTCGCTGTCCGTAACATGGAGACTGCAAGAAAGATAATCACCTTGCTCATTAGAACATCCACAAAATCACTAAATCAAAAGGCTTGTTTAAGATGTGTTTCCAACAATTTTAAGTAGAACAAAACAAGCATACCTGTTGTAATAGAAGTGACGGATCCCAAGAATGTCCCTTAATTGTGCAAAGAATCTCAAAAAACAGAAGATCCAATAGATAGAAAATAATCCCAAATATCCAACAATAACAGCTTTTGAAAGTGTTAGAGGGGTTAAAGGGTGTTCATGAAGAGCTTCTTTACCGAGATCACAGGGCTTGATTCCAGATTCAACCGCATCCATACCACATTTAGCATTACGAAGACCATTCCAATCAACATATAATAAGAAAAATCCCGAAAAACAAATAGTGAAACCAAGACTTAGAAGTTCAACAATCCACTTTATAATAATGCACCAAAGCCCTTTCTCACAGTAGTAACTGTATAGCCTTTCAAAGAACAGGTCCAAATCAGCAATTGGTTCCACATTCAAGCTTTCACCATTAAGAAGTCCCGAAGGACTCTCACTACCAGGACTTGGTACCCTTCCATAGTCAGACAATTCAATTTCTGGAGGAACATCTTTAAGCAAGCCTGTTGTCAAAGTCGATTCACCATGCGATCTCCATTTAAATATGCTGAGAGCATTAGAAGCCTTCTGCCTACCGAACATCATTCACAAAATGTAACAGTAGGTAAAGACAGCCAGTCCATCCCCCAAACGACGTATGTTTTTATGTGAAATTTCTGCAAATAATGGAAAAATAAGATTTAATCACACATTAATCCAAGCTATGTATAAGATCAGACAAAGTTCAGTTCTTTTTATAATCAATATCGTCACTATCACCATTATCATCAATATGAAAGCCCTTAGGCTTGTTATCCAGGAACTTGTTCAGATACATCATGGTACGGGATTGTTTGGACTACATGAACAAATCAGATTTTCGAAGCTCATCCTCTTTATTATAAATGATCTGCTTGCCCCAAAATGACCTGGCCCAATAGGGAAATCCCAATTTCGTCCAAGAACCAAGAGTTGGAAGCTTGGAAGGCTGATGTTACATTCTATACCACTTACATTGCATGAATGCAAACTACCAGAATAAATAATAAAAAATTCCAACTTCTCATTCTGTCATTCAAGATCACACTTATAAAATAGAAACAAGAGACCATTGGATTTGAAGATACAACACATTCACAACAACTTACCAAGTCAGCATATAAAAAATGCAAGCAGAAGTGTAGAATGAAGCTAATTATCTAAACACGAAAGCCACATGTTCCGCTTCAACTATCGTCTATTATGATCATACTAAATTTGGCCAGTCCATCTTACCCCTTCTACGTAGACAATTGTAGTTACTAACCAAGTCCCAAACAGTTCAATATGGGGTCAATAAACAAAGAACTAAGGCCATTTATTCAAGTTGTCCACTTCATATTGAGTTAATCGACTATTATCCACGCCCCATAATAATTCTTATAAAGATGATAAAAAAAAAATCGATGCGCTGAGTCCTATAACATTGTCAAGTCATGGTATCATTCTGAAAGATCAAGTATGTTTAACGTCTTAAATCTATACCCACACAATCCCTTTCAGTTAATCGGAAAACAGGATGCCAGAACAATATTTTAAGCATACTAGCAAGATCCAGTTATCGAATGTGCACCTTTTCATCTGCCAAAGCTTAAGTCTGGGAATCCAATCAAGTTTTAGTCTGGCTGCAATAAAATTTGGACTTACTCTGTTGTACTGCAAAAACAGTAGCAAAAGGGATTTACTCCATGTGTTAAGAGAAAACAAATAATACATGCAAACATAAAAACTACTTTCAAGAACATTATTAAAGACTACTAAATTTTCTAATCTATCTGATACTGTATAAAAGGCTCAATAAGGAATTGAGATTCAATTATCACATCTTATTGTCCACAAGTGAAGGTCAGTCTCATTTACTCAGTTCCTCAAAACCCGTTTGAATCTCTATCCAATAGTTATAGTGAATTACCACCAGTCAAATTCAGCAGACTTCATAGCACACAAAACACTTACCACTAACCACTAGCATAATCGCTATCACCTTCCACCTAAGTTTCTCTGCATGATGCCTACTGCAATAGTCTATTGATATAAACCAGTGAGGTTGCCGCAGGTGAACCTTTGAACATCTCATGCACTACATCAAAATTATAAATTTAACTTACTTGACGTTTTTTTCCACTCACATTACCCATCATACAGACTGTATACTTCCCAATGCCACTATATCTCGTCATATCCAGTCCTCTTTAACATTAAAGAATCCTACTACAACAAGTATTAAAAATATCCTACTACAACAGGAAAAGAACATTGTTTAGACTTTCATAAGCTCATCTGTAAACATGCTAAATAAAGCCGCAACTAAATTCTTAAAATTCAAACATGGTATAAGTAACTAATTGGATGACAATATGTACACAAACTGGATTATAACATTTCCTTTCTAAGATTCAACTTAATACATGAAAGAAGGTAATAACGAGAGCACTTTCTGCACACTGCAAAAACAACTCTGCTTTTTAGATAGAGACTAGTTAGGTTCAGTAATCAGTTAGCTAGAGGCAAGCAATATAACAGTTTGGGGTATCAGATATGTTCATAAAACCTCAATCAAAATAAGACCTTTTCTCTGAGTAGACATCACAAATTCATACACCTCTAAATAAAGCAAAAACCAGAAAAAGGTAACGTATTTAAGCGGGTGGGCGTTCATTGTCTACGAAAATTGAATCTTTGCATTGATCACTCGTTAAAGAAACCTTTCTCGATCCTGAAGTGTGATGCGAAGCTTCATTTGAACTGAAGTCGAAATCGTCCTGGTTAAGTATAATATGATGTCGCAAATATAGGTAGAATTCAAAAGCATTTAACCATAAGCATATTAAATTAAGACTCAACTAAATTCTGACAATTCAATCATGGCATAAATAATTATCAGATGGCAGTATCTACACAAAATTGGATTATAACATTTCCTTTTAATAATGAACTTGTACAAGAAAGAAGGTAATAAGGAGAGTGCTCTCTACACACTGCTGTAACAACCTCTACTTGCTAAATATGTGTATTACCCCCAGCCCATACTAATCACTTCAACCGAAGAAAGCTCAAATTTTTTTGGGCACTGGATAGAGACTAGTTAGATTCACTAATCAGTTAGCTACAGCCAAGCAATGTAACAGTTTAGGCTATCATACGTGTTTCATAAAACCTCGATTAAGATAATAATCTTTTCAATGAGTAGACATCGCAGATTCATAAGTAAATCAAACCCCAGAAACAGGTAACGTATTTAACTGGGCGAATTTTCATTGCCTATAAAAATTAAATATTTGCATTGATCACATATACTTAGTTACCTACAATTCAAAAGCACAAGTACTTACCACCGTCTTCAACTCCTAAAAGCTTCTAAACACAAATTGAGCTAACATTAGAAAATCAGAAGTCAACCGCAATTGAAAAATATCAATTAGAATCAAAGAAACCCTCAAGGCGTAAAATTTATAGTTACCATCTAAAACCATAAAATTAAAAATTTTAAAAAAGTAGCATTGTTAAGTAGGACAGACCGTGAAAGCTTAACTAATTAATTTGCGAAAAAATAAAAAATTTAAAAAAAAAAAACGAAATTACCTGCGACCCAGCTGAGAACAAGTTCTGAATACAACAAAAGCTTACGAATTTTCTTATGCAAAATAAAATTTATTGCACTTTAGTCGAGAAGAAGAAAGGAATTAGATGATTAGGAGAAAAGAGGAGGCGCTTTTATCAAAGATAAGTTGAAGCGGTGAATAATTGATAAAATTTATTGTGCAGAAACCGAAGAGAAGGAGAAAAGAAAAAGGGGGTGTCTGGTTGCGTGAAGGAAAAAGGAAATTTTTGCAGAATTTATGTCCATCTAATTAGGAATTTTAGTACAGATAAAGAAAAACAAAATTCAGTCATCGTTTGTGAAGATTGTACAGAAGGATACGTGAACTTGAGTAATTCCTTCTCTTTTTTTTTTATATTTTTATTTAAGTTTTTGGGGAAAATTTATTAAGAAAAAGTTTAACAAGGAAAAGTTATTAATAATTAAAATATGTTATGTAAGCCTTGGCGGTGAAGCAGACGATCTCAATGAATCTGTTTATTAATTTTCAAGTTTATTTAAAAATAAACAAAAAAAAAAAAACATTTACTAAATTTGGAATATAACTCCTTTTTAGTGCTTTTAATAAAATAAGGATCACAACAAGTTAAATATCCATATATGCTTCACAATATTATGAAAATATTTTTTTGTTTGATTATTTACTTTTAACTTTTTAATTTAAAATATATTTTTAATTGATATTCAATCTAGAAATAAATTTTTTCCTACTCGATTTAATTTTTATTAAATTAAAAAGTCATAAATTTATCAAAAAAAAAAAAGCTAAAAATTGAATTGATTCTGCTTGATTCAATAAATTAATTAGTACACTTCAATTTTCATCTTAAAAAATTTATATCATTATTAAAATAAATTTAATTTACTCATTGTCATAATACTATCTATCTATATAAATATATAATTTTAAGGCTTAAATATTTATGTGACAACATATTAGAATATGAAACTGATAACGTGGCATTTTATTTTTTCATTATAATTAATATTTTTTATCTAATAAAAATTAATCTTTTATGAAATAATGGAGTTACAAACTAATAATAAATATTGAGTTTTTTATTAAATAATTTTTATCTATAAAAAAAACTAACGGAGTTATATTAGCATCATAATTAATAAAAATGAATTAAATAATACAGTTACATTAAGGAATATAATTAAAATATTAATTTCAATTCACTAAAAATTTATTTCATTCAAATTAAATATTTTTATACCTCATCTAATTTAAATATATGAAAATTTTAAAGTGAAAAAAATAATTAATTAACTATATCACTTGAATTACAATAATTTACTGACAATGATTAATTGTGCTAATTAATATTTCAGTCCATTTTTTGATAATTTTAGATAAAGGCTTATAAGTTAACTTTTATTTTTTAATTAAAAATAAATAAGTAAATTATTTAAATTGAAGCAACACAAATATAAATTACAATAATTTTTTTAAAAATCATATTTAATTTAAAATATAAAATTATACTGTACATGATTAATTCTCATAATACAAATAGATAATATTAGTTTCATGTTTGAACTTATAATTTTTTTACTATTTTAATATCTCAATGGAAAAAATTTATTAATCAAGTTTATGGACTTTTAATCTTTTTTAATTTAACACCATATTCCAAGGAGTTGCCACATTGGCATCATGACATGTATTAAACATCATGCTGAATAAGAAATATAGTAAAACATAAAAATGTTAACGTGACATTTATTTTTTCATTATAATTTTTTTTGAAATGATTTTTTATTATAATTAATCCTTTTTATATTTAATAAGCATTCACTTTTTTATTAAATAATGAATTACAAACTAACGAAATCTAATGGATTTATAATTAATAAATATTAATTAAACAATGGAATCATAGTAATATTATGGTGCACTAATAGAACTAAAATATAATTTTCAATTCACTATTATAATTAATATTTACCGATTGTGATTAATTTGGCAATATAGGCTAGATATGTGAGAGAGCTATCCGGTTCAGACTAAATATACCTGTTGAGAGGAACGAAAAGTCTTAATTATGACTAATCTTCATGTTGAATTTATTCGATCCCTGTTAATAGGATCCGGATACCGATAATTTAAAAAAATAATAATAATAAATTAATAATCTTTTGAATATACCAAAATCCAAACAAAGAAACGTAAATATCAATTGAATTACAAAAAGAGCCAGCATATAACAGCACATATTATCATTTATGCAAAATATATAAGAAAATTATTTAAATTATATGTCGCAGTAACTTAAAAATTACCATTCAAATCAATTAAAAAGTATAAATCATACAATTTGAGCATCGCGTGGCTATATAATTAGTTACAATATAAAGTTGATGAACAACTTTTTATATTTTCAAAAAACTAAATAAATAATATTTGTTCAAATCTATATTATATAAAAAATTCATTATTTATTTGTTATCATATCTTTAATTTTATCACGTGGTATTTAGAAGATCAAATATGTAAAAATTTTAATACTTAGTTCACTAAAAATTTAAAAACATTAGCCCAATCAAAATTATTCATAGCTTGACCTATTATTGAAGAAACCTTAATCTTTATCGCTTAGACCAATCATCATTGCTTTTTTTACATTAATAATTATATAGTAACACACCTACAGAGAGAGTCGAAGCCGAATTAGGTAGCCTGATAATAGGTTTTGGATATTGGTGATTTATAGAAAAAAATATTTACAGTAAAAAAAAAGAAAAATTCTCATATAGGATTAATAAATCTCAAATTTGCTAATGTTAATAAATATTGAGTGTTTTAGTGGGATTTTGTATTTTTTTTTAAACTGTATTTTCTCTCCTTTTATTGAGTTCTTCAAATTTGAATGTGTTTCCTTATAGAGTTAGTAGTGTTGTTTATTTTTCCATTAAACTATTTGGTATGATATGATTAATATTTTTTATTGGAATATAGAAGTTTTTATTTTTTTTTATTTAAGGTTTTTATGCAAAAACAAAAACCATTTTTGGCAAATCTTGAAGTTTTAAAATATTCCTGAGAAAAACAAAAGTTGCCTCCTCGTTCGAAAGTTTGCTTATATACTCCTTTCTCGGCGTTGTCTCCAACTGTTGTTCGTTTGACCTTAGTGGGCTGGCAATTCTGGCTATTAGGCCCAATCACCCAACCCAAGTATAGAAACCGCGGGAGGCAACCACTCGATTTGGCGGGAATTATGACGTGGCAAAGCTCCAACTCAGCATTCCGCGCCAAAAACCCTACTATATACTTTATCTCCTTTAACTTTCCCTCTAAATCCAACATAACTGTATCAGCCAAAAATGAACTCTTCGCGCTCTTCTATGGCGTCGCCGTCGATTCCTTTTAAATCAAAGAAACCACTCCAATCAACCCCAAAATCCAAATCCGCCGCCGCTGCAAACCCAATTACCACCCAAACACCGGACAAGCCTCCGGTGGGTCTCTCTTCCCGCCTCAGGAACAGCCGGGTAGCTCTAACGGTAAAAGAGGTGCGTAGAGTTGCTCAAGGTACTCGAGATCCACCCCTCAGTAATCAGACTGACCAGATCGTCAAATCCGCCCGACGACAGATCTCGTCTTGGCCCGAGGAATCATCAACCTGCAAGTCGCACAGGCAACGCAATGCTACCGTTGATGAAGGCTCCGCTAAGATTCCGGCGGAGTAAGATTTTTCTTTCTCTCAAGTATGGTTGGAATCCGGGCCAGATCCAATGACCGGAATCCCAGTTTATTACTTTTTCTTATTGGTATTTTATTTTTGGCAGGTATGAGATGTTGGGTGAGTTTTTCGATAGCTTGGACAGTACAATTCGATTGTTGCGATTAAAGGGTTCAACGTCTACTTTCACTAATATTAGCCCCAAAATCGAGTGTTTAACGGACAGGTACATGCTTTGCTTACCTACTTATAGTTTCTGGTTTAGTACAATGAATAATGGCGGGTATAATTTTAATGGATATGTTTGGCTTATGGTGTTTAATTTATAGGAGATTTTCTCATCGACATTTGGCTCAACTGAAGTATATATTACCCGAAGCGATTGAAATAAAGAGGGTACTCATGTTTGATGAGCGAACTAGTTGTATGAAGCCAGATCTTCATGTAACTGTAGACGTTGATGCAATTGAATCTGATGAGAATTTGAAATCAGAAAGTAATAAGAATCTTCATCTGAGGAAGGTCTTTCGTGCTCGTCTTGCAGATTTTTATAAAGCTCACCCTGAGGTATATATTACGTAGTAATTGATGCTTTGTTTTTGTTGGTTTTGATTTTGTTTCAAGTTTAAATTCATAATTTACTGTATTTTATAACGTTAGGGTTTTTGCCTGTGATCTTATTTTTGATATGATCTCAAACGCAAGCTTTCTTAAGGCATTAGGATATGGTTAGCTGACATTAGCAATTTTTTCAATCACGTTAACAAGGAAGGAGAGATTTTAGTACATGATTAAGTAGTACAATTTGATTTTTCAATTTTCAACTATTCACAATTTGCTTGATGTTATTGGGTAATGATGCTTAAAAATATTTACTATTTATCTCTAGCTATTGAATTCGGTAGTTTCGGGGTGAGTAATCTGCAGATACTTATTCACTTTACTTTTGCTTCTAAAATGTTTTGGCCTAAATAATAATTCTGTTGCATACAGGGTGATGAAATTCCTGAAGCTATGCTGCCCGAGCCATTTAATCGATCAAAGCAACCTGCAGTGGAGAGTAATACACTTGAGACTAATGTAAATGTAGGCCATGGATCCAACTCCTCATCCCCAGTAGAGACCGGGACACTTGAGAAACATCAACCAGCCGCAGTGGCATCTCATTTGTCGCAATCTTTCAAGAAGCGCTTCTCCCAGAAAGTTGCAAAAAGTGAATCAGAAAATGCTTGTATTTATTCTCCAATGACTTGCTCGCGGCAATCAATTTCCCCAGTTCTGGAGGAAACTAGCTTGTCTGAGCCATCCCTAATTACTGTGTCATCTGAATTAACTGATGGTAACAAAGATTCAACATTTTGTAATTCTTCAATTGGTGAGCCTATGGCCTGCCTCCTTGCAACTCCTTGCAAGGACATGGACTCCATAAATTGTCGTGATAGTTCTGCTGAAGAAATAGCTAGCTTTCAGTCAACTCCTGCTAAACTTGCTTCAACCCCGGCTGCATTGAAATCTGCAACGCCTGCATTGCGACCTCCAAAAAGGTGTTATATGAGCCCAGATGAGGATTCTTCTAGCTTAGCGGACAAGTTAGTTAGGCGACCGCCACGAGCTAGGTCCTTGAATTTTGAAACTCCTGTGAAGAATGTTAAGAATGAACTCAATGGAATGGAGAATGTATCAGCTGATAATCATGATGATGATGATGATGATGATGATATTTTGAATATCCTTCCTGAGAGTCTTCTGCAATCGGTAAGCCTATTTTGAATGTACCACTTACCATCGCTTTCATTTGCTCTATTCGCAACCTTGAAATGAATTATCTGCCCACAGATGAACAAATGCACTTGTTAGGACCAAAGCCTTCTAATCACTGTTATTATATCTTATAATACTCTCTTTACTTTGTAGATAAGAGAAAAGGAAAGAAAAGTCCAAGAAGAGCGTGATCCAGCCATCTCACTAGCAAAGAGGAGGCGACAGATGGTTGCCTGCTTGCCTAAGCTATTCAACGTGATTCATTTCTTGTTTCAGTCAATAAATCGATCAGTTATCACAAAAGAGGAGCTTATTCACAAGATAATTGCTGGTCATTCTGACATTGTTGATAGAAGTAAGCATATAATAACGAGTCAAAAACAGCAGAAAGCAGATTATTTCTTTATTTTACCAGCTTAAGCTAACCTTACCTTATTGCCTTTTTGTTCACAGGAGAAGTTGAAGAGCAGCTCAAGTTGCTGCTTGAACTTGTTCCAGAATGGATCTCTGAGAAATCAGCGTCTAGTGGGGACTTGCTCTTCTGGTTAGTCCGAGTAAAATTTATCCGTTAAATGATTGTGCTAAGGGTTTCCAATTGTAAATGAAAGTACAGATGCACCATACCTAAATTAAAATTAGGAGTTGAATGAAGCTTTTTTAAGTTTGCTTACCATTGAATTTTGGTTTTTATGCAGTATCAACAAGATGTCAAGCGCTGAAAACATACGCTCACGACTTGAAGAAGCAAAGTGACAGGAGATCTTGAAATTACTGTTGAAGCAAAGTTTATTTTGTCCCCTTTTGTTGGGCTAATCATGAATGTTCTAATTTAACTTGTATTTAGCCAATGTTCATAGCAAAGTTTAGGAATCGAGATGTCAGTAAATGTTTACTAATCTAACAGAATTGCTAGATGGTGAAAAGGCCAATCCTTTTTGTAATTGCAAAATTTCTCACATAATTATATGCAAGCATATTATGTATGATCCTTTATTTTGCAAAATAAGTGTTGGAGGGATGAAAATTGATAATTGCCAATGCTACTTGAGCCTAAATCATTGAAGCGGTTATTCTTTTGTATTAATATTATTATTTTTATGGTTCCATTAGAATCTCAGGAAATGTGCAAATTCTTACATGTTTGTTGCATGTCATAATCCTACATTTTGGAAAAAAGATCTGCATGTTTGATACTATGTTATCCAGGCAAGATTTTGCATCTTAATTTGTCAAAAACAAGGGTTGAATTTTACAACCAAGGATAGTCCTGGTATACTTTCTTTTTCTTTGTCCATTTTGCTGTGTAAAATATAATGACAAATAAAAAATGCAAGTTTAACAAACAAAGCATGAGCCTCAGCCTCATAGACCTGGAGAGATAAGTTTTCTGCAAATCCATATCTGTCCACCTGGGTAAGTTGCTCCATACGAACTTTTATTATTATCATATTCACTTATTTTTCCTAAGCATATGTTCTTTGATATCATTCCCATAATGTAGGTTTATTTCTCAAAGTCCTGCTGCGCTGCTTCTCTTCTCGCAGAAGTTTCCATCTGTGTCTGAAGATCCTTCTCCTCATCATAAGCTGGAAATGATTCATCTTTTGACTTAATCTGGTCTCCATCTCCTTCTTTGCCTAACAACAATATGTACAGTCCAATAACAATAACGGCTCCTCCCAGCAAGCTGAAGCAGATGAATTAGGTACAATCAGTATTTCTAATCAAACTGCGAAGCAGAACTTCAATTTTACCTTCCCATTCGCAGTTCTTCGCCAAAGAAAAAGTAAGCCAGAAATGCTACCAGTAATGTTGAAAGGGGAGCAAACATAGTTACAAAGACTGGTCCTTTCTGTTTTGTGCACCACAGTTGAGCAAAAACTGTTACAGCACATATAACAATTCCCTGCCATCCATCATTTTGACATCATATACTGCATTATTTGTAACTAATTGACATATTTGGATCACATGCAGTTTGACATGTACTTACAGCATATAGAATGCACCAGAAGTTGATGTCAAAACTGATATACCATGCCCCGGGTTTGTGCTGAATAAACAAGGTGAAGACAGCTGATTGTGCTCCCCCAAGAAAGTTTATCCATGCAGTCAGTGATAGTTGTGCAGGATACTTTTTCAATGTATATACCTACAAGGTAATCATCGATTAAGATCATATTTTTGGTGAATATTTTAGCAGTCATATATTTATGCGCTAACTGTTGTACTTGGATTTTGTCTGCTAAAGAGTGTTTTAATGCTTAAAACTTTAGGTATTATGGGGTTCCTGGAATGGATGCAACGCAAATTTAAAAAAAAAAATGTATTGGAAATCACAAGTTGTAGAGCTGCACACAACCACAAACACACCCACCTGCAAAATGAACCACATAGACCACGTTAAGCAGCTTGCTGCAAGTAGAAATGAACCTTTCACCCAGTTCTGTTGAACAGGATTACTTCTGATATGCATTGGGGCACCCTGCAAGCTTTGCATGAGAGGTCCCTTGTAAAAGGTGACTATTGAAGCCCCTGCCAAGGACGTTAAGGTTCCAATGATTTTAGCTATTCCGCGGAAGTTCCTTACATCAACAACCTCCAACCTACACGATATACATTTAATGTAAATGTTAAAACTAGGAGTTACAGAGTTGATTTTGGAGTCTTGAAGTCCTCACCTAAATATAATCGCAAATAGAAAAGTCATGGAAGGAATGATGTTGGTCAGTGATGTAACAAATGTAGGAGAGGTGTATTTCAAGCTTGCGAAGTACATGTTAAGCGTCAGGCTGGCCCTGGTTTTCATTAACAAGAAGAAATTGTGAGCTTTCCATTCCTTGCAAAATAGAGCGATTCTTTCCATTTTAATTGAATGAGCAGTGTCCTACTTACCCCAGAAGAGACAGCACAAATATCTCTAAAAACAAGAGAAACGTCATTTTTGGCCTCACTTTTCTGCAGGAAAAATAAAACAAAAACAAGAACCAAAATATTCAAGCATTAAGCCCTTGAAAAACAATAAATTGCTGCATATATTAAAATAGAGCGATATATTTTTGGGGTGTGTACATGTGTTACTATGTACCTTTCAAGAAAATAGGCGAAAGGAATGACAATAAGACTGCCTAAAATATATCGATAGGTTACATAGACATGGGGATTCAATCCATGCTTGAAGGCAGCTTCTGTCACAAAGTAGAGAAATGAAAAACTGATTTGAACAAAAATTAGGAGAAAATGAGGAGCAAATCTCCAATTGATAATCTTGAATGCATTTACATTTGCCATGAATATTTAATGCAGGTTTAGTCATGCTATTTAACCTCTTCTCCTTGTTTATTATAGTTGAAGCAGAGAATACATGTGCATCTATACTATTACTGTTGGATGTGGATGGGAAAAGTACTAATGTCATTATGCTCTTTGCTTGTTGTAAGAATCATGTTCTTAATGAAATTCCAACTTAGAAAGTTGAGAGCCATGCGGTGGAATGGAAATGATAAAATAACATGACACATCCACAATCTGTACATGCCTATCACTCCATCCACAATCTTTTCTTAAGTGAACTAAGATATTTTTAGTATTTGAAAGTTTCATCTTTAATAAAAGGTAGGTGCAAATGGATTTGTAAGCAAATAGTTAAATATTGTTTGACTAAATTCATACTTATGATGTTGTATGAAATGAAAATAGTTGTCCATGTTGTATGTGCATTTTGTTATGTATGCTTAAATTTTATGGACAATACATGCCTATCATTTGATTCAACTTGTAATTTTTGGTGCATTCTCCTTAACTTTGTTATTAGTGTAGCGGAGGATCTTTCACATGCTAATTCTTATAATCGTGGAAAACACTTGCTTAGAGCCGGTATATGGTATAAGCTCACCATACGTCAAGCCAATGCAATAAAGATATATGGAACAAATGTGAGCATCTGTGTCTTTTCACTGGAAAATAATGGACAAAAAGCACGTGGCTTTTTTGGATTGGCTTGGTCTATGGGTGGACTCAGACAACAATTGTAGACAAGTCGTATCGTAAAATTGCACTTCTGTATTCTTCTCTTGTTGATCTTATTGAGCTGATCTAATACCAAACCACACAAATGTTTGTGTTCTTTAATTGACCTTTTTCTTTTTCATTGTTCAGTTAGCCTTCAACTTGGGGTCCAAACTCAGCCTTCAAATATATTTTAGCTTGTCAAATGTACTTTTATCTATAACTACAGAGAGAGAGAAGTGTAGCGACAATAAGCACCATTTTGCAGGTTTGCTGAGATCAGAATAAATTATGTTCACTTTTAGCTCAGCAAATAAAGAAAGTTCGAACTTTCAAAACTTAGCAATCAACATGACTATAAGAATGTGCCTGAACCCAGACATGAAACATCTTGGCACGACAAAGAAGTTATATCGTGGCATGCTCATGAACACTGAAGTCTTTGTCCTATGCAGATGCTATATTAATGGTGCTTGTAAGAATTTCACTTCTCCTGTTGATGTTGGTTGTTCTTGATTTTATTCGATATTGCGATTGAATGTCGATCCTTATTGTACGTTATAGGGGTGACCGCCGGTGGATTTATTATGATGGGGACCGGCACAGAAGCAGTTGAACAAGGACCAATTCGAAACCTTAGGAACTAGTCCAAATTCAAATCTTTTTCACCTAAGTCTTGATTGGTCGATTCACTGAACCGAAACTGCAAGTTGAATGAACAGATCCAGTTTAGTGAACCGGACACTCCTATTATAACAGGTCAAGTTTCAAACTTTAATATTCTGTCTCCTTTAAGCATCTTCAAACAGCAATATTAAGAATGGAAGCATAAAAAATAGAATAGTTGGGTTTTAGTGGGAATCCTTAACTATTTTGCATCAAAGAGGAGAAAATGATCTAATTTTAAGCATGTTTAATTGCGTGTATTCATAAATTTTAGTAGAATCATTTAATTTTCAACTTGTGTAAGTAAAATCTCCCAACTAAGCTTTGGGTTCTTGCATTTTTTGGGAATCTCAACTACTTTTCTTCAACGTAATGGAGTTTTAAATGAGAAATTCTCTGCACTTTTCACATTATTCTAACTTTTGGCTTCTAACTGATTTCTCCATACATGCATAGTTTTCAACTTCCAATACATCCTCCTTTCGTGGGATCCACAACTTACTTCAAGGAATAATTGGGGCAGCTTGAAATTTAGGGGTCACCATTCGATTTAGATAAATTTTGAATCGAATCGAAATAAAAGCAGTCTGAATTAATCGATTTTTCAATAAAAAAATCGAACCCAACTTATTTTCGAAGGCAAAAAATCTAAACCCAAAAGAGCAATCTACATAGCAACATTGTAAAACAACAACAAAGCCATTTATCATTTAAACTTAATGATTTATTGCCACAAATTATTAGCTTAAGTGAAAAGGTTGTAACAAATTTACAATAAAATTTAAACTTAAATTATAATAAAAGACTAATATCAAATTTGCAATCCAACTTCCTCCTCTCTTTCTGTTATGCACTAGGATTAAATTGGCGGCAATTGTTTATAGTTTACACCGGTCCATTTTCTTTCATGTTAAAACTTAGGATATGCAAATAAAATTTTACAACTCCAAAGAAACATCAAACACCAAAACCTAGAAATTTTCTCCAATAAAACAAAACTATATACTATAGAAAGAGATTCCTGAGCAAGATTGGATACCATAATAATCATATAAATATATGAGAAATGAAGATTAATTAAGGAATATGAGGCAAAGAGATCAATTATTAGAATTTAGAACACCCCAACACCCTTCTTTAGGAACCAATAATTGGGGTGGTGCTTCTCCATTATTAGCAAGAAATGTACCTAAAGAATCACTTGAACAAAGATACTCAAGACTCAATACCGTTAGAACTCGGGATGAGATCTTTCCTTCTCAACATGATGATAATGGCACTTACTTCAACTTCTTCCCTAACATTTCTTCTAAGTATGAAGTTCCTAACACTCCCTGTCGTGGCCGAGTGAGAGGATTATTGTCTAGGTTGATCTTTGTAAGGAAAGAGAACACAGCTACATTGGGTTTGGATTCAAAGAAGAAGAAATGGTTCCCTAGATGGGATCCTAAAAATAGATGGCCTCAAGGTTGGTGTTAAGTTGTTAATTTAATCCTATTTTTATTTCTTTGAGTTGTTCGATTGTGGAGGATATGCCTCTGGCCAGATTTCACATGTAATAAGCTGTAAAACAAACTACCATATAGCTTGAAAGAGTGCAATGAAAAGACAAAAAAATGGAGAATGTAAAACAACTATCTAAGTTATGAGATTTATATCCAGTTGCAAAGATTTATGTATAGTTAAGTAACTTTGATTTTATCCACATTTGAAAGCCTGTGCTGTAAATTTATGGCTTTTAAGAAACTAGTGAACGTCAAGAGCGTGGGTCAAGGTCTCCAAGATGGGTATATGCTGAATCATAGTTGCTAATTGCAATTGTCATTATCTGGGAAAATCCCATTTTTTTGTCATCTCACTAAAAACTGCTAATTGCTCCAAGTTTCTTAATTCTGAGGATAGCAATCGATCATTGTTGTCCACGAAATAACCTTGGAGGCATCTGACTAAACAAAAACAAACTCCGCAGATACTACATTACTCAATTTTGCATACCCGTTAATCAAAGTATTCCGAAAAGCTGTGTTATTTTCAGGCATCGTATTAAAATTAAACAATCTCCATGCAGGCAAGAACAAGACCATAGTAGTCCAAGCAAGGACATTTCTGTCAGGCTTTTCATCAAACACCCTTTTGGATTCACTGATTCTACCCTTACTTGAACAAAAATCAACCAAAGCAGTTTGAATTGTGACTCAAAACCATGTCTCCATATGTGACCATGAACAGTTTCCCCAAATTGCATCTCAGATATTAAACTGCAGGCTTTAGTTATTGATGAAAATGTATAACTTTTAGGCAAGACTTTGTAACTCAAACACAAGTTTCTAAATTTCAAGTGCTTGAATTGGCTGATGAAATTGAACTAGCCCTTCTATGATTGAATTATATAGGCTAAAATTGGGATTTTCCATCTGGCTAAAATTGCGAAATCTATGTCAAAAGTGGAACAAACTGAGATAAATTGGTTCGTTAAGAAACAATCTTGGCTCGTAACTGTTTTGGTCTTTCTTGAAAGGTTTCAAGAAATGAAAGAAAGTTAGCTATGGTCATTATCTTTTGTCTAGAATAACTACATGTCACCAACCACATAACAAGAAAATCTCCTACCTCAAATAAAAACAACAAACAAAATGGGCCTCCCCCTTTGCCTTTCCTTTTGATATACTAGGTGCAGAGTTTTCTGTTAACAAATGAAGAAAGCAAACAGTTTTCTTTTACTTTTCTTGCTGATGCACTTTTATATGATTCTTGTCTATGCAATACAAGTTCGTGTGACCAATATGCTTGCGGAAGGAAGGCAGATCATTATACATTGTCAGTCCAAAAATGATGATCTTGGTTATGCCATTTTGGAAAAAGGCTCTGAAATTCAGTGGAGTTTCAGTGTTAATTTCTTGGGAACTACTTTATTTTACTGTGATATGCAATGGAATGACAAGCATCAGATACATTTTGATGCATTTGATGCTTCAAGAGATTACAATAGGTGCCTTACTGAATGCAGATGGTTAATTACAGAAGGAGGATCCTTAATTGGCTATAATCAAGTTTCCAAATTGTGGGAGGTATTTCCCTTTACAGTAATATCATCACTTAAAGAAGAGAAAAATAGAACTAGAGATCATACTAATTGATGTCAAGAATTATTTTCATAGTAAATACTCTTTTTCTAGTTGCTTGTATTAATTGTGATAGCAATATTTACAGATTTAGCTACGAACAACTATATTATATTACAAGGGAGACATTCAATGATTATCCAAAATATTTACTAATTGTATTTGGAAGACGATCATTGTAAGTTCAAAGTTCCAAACATGAAAAAACATTTACAAATAAGAGGGAAAAAGAAAAAAATATATATATGGAAAAAGGCCGACAAGAAAAGAAATATTGTATGTGTTCGATAACAGCTTTTTAAAACGGGTAATATGACATTTTTTATAATGTTCAGTAACATAACATTTAATTGACATTTGGAGGTTTAGCGTTTAACATTTTATGAAAAAAGCTACATAATTAACAGTTAACCGCTACTCAAACAACTAATAGCTATCAAAATAACTAATTTTGCCGTATAGACCAATTCACAAAACAACAGAAATTTTGTCATATTTTTATAGTGGCTGGCTTGATCTCAAACTCTAAAGTAATCAGTTTGAATGACTAAGACCACTAAACCCACCTTATCCTCCAAGTGGACAAATTAGATTAAGCAGCCAATCTTACCAGAATTACTTAGAGGCTAGAAAGAAAGCATTCTATACCTTCTTCTAATGGTGGGTAGAAAGTAGAAACCACTTCTTTATTACAAACAACACTTTTGAGTTTTGACTTCTCTCAACAGCTAGACTCTCACTTTGGATTTATATTGCTTGATATAGTCAATAACCTAATTAGTATTCTATTGATTCGATTTGATTTTTAACATTTTATTAAACCTTTTTAAACAAAATAACTCATTAAGGATTTGGATTGCTATTAGCTATTGGCATGAAATTAAAATATATATAAACCATGTGGAAGTCGTATTTTCACCCGTTGTGCTTAAATTATAGTTCCTATCGCGTTGTCGTATCTACTGTTCAAGTCGTATCATAAAGTGCTATGTGGGCTTACGACACATGCCTTTATTTATCTTAAAATTTGTACACATCAATGTCTCTCCCTTCTTTTTCCTTGCTAGCATAGCCATATGCTTTGGAAAAAAGGAGATTTTCTATTGGGAGAAAATAAATTTTTGTTCAAAAACATAAAAATAGAACTATTGACCTTCTTTATGGACATAATTTGTCTCCTATAGTTAGTGATAATGATAGTGGTACATATAAATATATAATTAACACCTTAATTAATTTTTCCATGGAAATGAAGGGTTGAAGAAATTAATTAGCAAGAGAAAATGCAGGTAATGTGACTAATTTGTTAATTTGATTAGGGAAAATACGTTTGCCTATCTTTAATTAGTTGATTAGTACGTGAATTCCAATTCAATCAAAATAATGATGAATCTTGCATATATTTTATTGTCCTAGTTTGGAAAGATACTTTTAATACCTAGCTAACATTCTTTTGGTGCTAATGATCATTAGATTCCCAATCTTAGATTTGTTGGGGCCACTGTTCCCTTTATTTATTTTAAAATATTAAATATTTCTCATTTTACAATTTCAATTTAATTAGTTAAAATTAACAAACTTTGATTGATATATTATATGAGAGGTTACCTGAATTCACCATTATAAAAATTTTAAAAGTGTATTCGGTAAAATTAATTATTTTCATAGTTGTTAGCTGTTTAAATAACTTTTTATAAAATATTTTATTTTTTATAAAATATTATTTTAATATGTTATTAAACACTGTAAACAATAGTGTTTAGCATTTTAACCAGTCAAAATGTTAAAAACGATTTAAAAATTATTGCCGAATGCAGTTAAAATTAAAAATTTTAAAAAAAATAAAAGAATTGAAACATCAATATCTCTAATTCCCAAAAGGATAGTTTATTTAGGTAATGGCCACTAACATCATATGTTGTCTTCCATTTTCAAGCCCATCTAAATTGACTAAGTGAGAGAGAGAGAGATCAAAGCAATACTCATGACTATGGAGACTAAGAAGTCATCTTCATGAGATTACATGTCACTAAAAAGCTAAGCTGCAAAATCTACATAGGATCATTCTGCTTCCGTATCCTCTTTTGTGACAAAGAGAGAATAAAACAAAGAGACCAACACTTAATAAATCAAATATTAATTATATCTATTATTAACCAAAAAAAAAAAAAAAAAAAAAAGCAAAGCTCATATTTAAACCTTTATCTGAACCCCAAACGATATTAGTCTTATTTTTAAAATATTGAGAAAGAATGTTTTTGGGAAAAAAAAAAAAAAAGAAGGCAGAACTTATGTTTAGACCCTCAAATGCATTGAATTTTGTATAAGAAACCTTTTGATGTGGATATTTGAGTCTTTCAACTTTTATTTTTGGTAAATTGATCGAAAATAAATCAGCAAATCCAAGTCTTTAATAGTCAGGGATGGCAATGGGTAGAATTCGGGTCGGATAGTGCAGTCCTTGTATCCAAACTCAAACCCTATCTCTATCCCAATACTCTACCCAGTATTCTATCGGGTAGAGAATATTATACCTATGTCTAAACTTAATGGGTTCAGATATATTTATGGGTACCCATTATCCATGGGTACTTATGGATATCTATTACCCACAAATACCTATTTACTCATATAATCAAATTGTTTAAAAAATTAGATTATATTGAATCAATAAATAAAATATTTAAAAGAATGAAAATATCTTTCCCTTAAAAATATGAAAATAAATTAATACATAAATCAATGTTTAAAAAATGATAAATTAAAATTTTAATTACAAAATTGCTCTTCTTATCTTAATGTGTCACTCAAGAGTAATAATAGTATACTCTTCAACTGATAAATTAACGAAGACGAGGATTACTTGACACCGCTTGCTTTGAAATATTTGATAAATTAACTCTCTGTTGTAACTATTACTTGGGTTGAAGTTTTTGATAAAATGTTTTTATTTTTGCGAGAAAGGAGAAAAAAAGAGAGACTCTACCCAATAAGAATTTTTCAATTTCTCATGCTAACTAATAGTAATTTCAATCTACAATAAATAACATATATACTAAAATATAAAATTCAAAATTTTTAAATAAATTTAGATTATTCAAAATTCAAATTAATTTAAATTATTCAAATTACAATTATTTTACTTTATTAAACATTTCATAATACAATTTAAAGAAAATAATTAATTTTCAAACCTCTCAAGGTTTGGGTATCGAGTTCGGGTATTGCCCAATCCAAAAGTTTGGATCGAGTTCAGGATCGAATTTGAGTTTATAATAACAATATCCATACCCTACACATATCCAAAACGAAACTTTCAGGTTTTACCCAAACCCTATCCAAACTCAGTCAAAATCCTAAAAATCGGGTTTGATTGGGTTTGGGTCGGGTGCATATCCATCGGGTCGGTCGATTTTTGCCATCCCTATTAACAGCGAGAAATATACTCGATAATAACATGCCATGTGAAAAATTTTCATTAAAAATTAAAGGTATAATTTTAATAAAAATAAAATTTCCGGGGCTCAATGTCAATAAATACAAGTTCTGAGGCTTAATTTTAACAAAAAATAAGGAAAATCTCAATTAAATCAAACATGTCTGTGATTATTACTCTCTAACTCTCAATTAAATAAGGACTTAAAAAAATAAAAATTATAGGCTTAATATTGATAAAATAAAATTTAAGGACTTAATTAATAAGTAAAACTTCAGGGACTTCAATATATATTTTTCTTTAAAAAACAAAAAGAAAGAAAAGTAACTCAATAAATTCACTTATATTATATTGAAAAAAAAAAAAAATAAATAACCACAAAATTTTAAATAATTATATATAGAAGCTTAGTGAATAAGAATATTTTCAATTATCTATAAAGAGAAAATTGTCACTTCATTCCTTCCTTTGTGATTTGCAACATTACATAATACTTACCTCATATGGGATGAGTGCATGAAATGGAATTATTCAAATAAGAAATTAATTGAAAAATATTACATTTTTCATTAGAAAATAGGCTAAAGAAATGATTATTGTTTGTCCCTTAGCATAATTCATGATCATACTCATTTCTTTCACTATTTTATATACATGGGAAAATGACTTATCATTTCCATCACTAACTATGCTTAACCTAGTTGACTTTACTCCCTAAGCATCTAAATTAAATACCCATTAATTAATTATTTTTATCAATCAATCTTAATTAATAGTACCCCAAACAATTAATGACCGTCCAAATTAAGTATTTCAATCTTTTCACTATATATCAAAATAATCAATTCAATAATCAAATTTTTGCATGATGATATTGATAAGTTAATGTTTTGACCTAACTTGAAAATCTTCCTTTTAGATGATGACAAATGAGACAAGTGGAGAACAAAACCCTTCTTTACTTCTTGGAAAATTTTTAACCATGTGTTGGTTTATAGACTATTATTATGATAAGTAATTAATGGACAAATACAATAACAACACGTTTATTTAGCAATAAAGTCAATAATTTATATTTATATTACCTTATAAAAGAAATTAAACGGCTCGATTCTATAAAAAATAAGAATATTTCCTATATTAACTTTCCATTAATTCTTTATAATTAAGAGAGAAAAAATATAATAGAAATATTAGATAAGGGTAAAACTGAAATAAAATAATTAATACTATATTGATTTTTATAAGCGTTGTTTAAATGAAAAAAAATATAAAAGCATCCAAATTAGCAAAAAGCGGTAATATAATATATAGCGTTACATATTCAAGAGTAATAATCACAAATGTAAAATCCGAAAAAGTTAAATATACATATATGGTAAATTCCTAAAATTTTTAATTTACTAGTTAGTAATTTAAGTACAACTAGCAATGAACAAGAACTATACACAATTGAGTAAATCATGACTATGCCTAATAGAAAATTAGTAATGAACTAAGGTTAAGACTTATTCATTTATTTTCCGACAAATTGAATCTTTTTTGGGCCAAAGCAAAACATCCGATAGGTGGTTGTTTTCGAGGATTCATAATGTGATCGATCATTTTCACTTTCTCCCTCTCAACTACTCCTTTTTCTTGTACAGTTATTCATAATCATCAGTAAATCCAACTTAATTTATTTATTTTAAATTATAACTCTCTTTGTAACGCAAAAGAATAAAAAAAAAAAACCCAAGAAAATAAAATAAAAAAAAGAATAAAATGATTAGAAATCAATAGCAATAATAATCACTCAAGATCGATCCCCACTGTTAAAACACAAATCATGGGATTCGGACAATGATGCTGAGTTGGTGTGGTGCAAGAAACATTAGTTCATAAATATGTCATAAGATCATAATTCACATGCAAATTAAATTCCAATTTGAATCATGTTATAATATCTGCCTCTCCAAAGTATGGCTCATTTTGAAGTTTAATTACTAATTCTATTTAGGGTTTTATAATCTTTAGAATATAGTTTATCATCATCAAATAAATCAAATAATCCTAAATTTCTCTAATTCATAAATCAACCTAATTAATTTGAACTCCGGTTGGGAAATCTTTTTCTTTTGTCACATTGAATGTTCACTTGCATGACCTAATATGAGAATTATATACTACAAATTAATGTAATTTGTTTGTTGTGTTTTATTAATTGATAGACTTCTTGCTTTCCTTTGTTGTTCGGTTTTTGATTAGAGATATGAAGTTTAACTCATAAAACTTAAGGTAATTCTAATATAACCGAGTCAACCTTTTATTTTTTTAACCTAATTTTTTATAGCATATAAACGTTAAAAGAGCCAAAATTTCTCCACTTATAATTTTCTCTCCATTATAATGTATTTAAATAGTTAAATAAAATAATTTTCCATTAGTAACCTTATTCAATATTGGTACTATAGTCATTTAGTTGAGAAAAATCTATAGATTAAAATTTTATTTAGTCCTATACACTTTTGAATTTATCTCATATCATAAGAAGAAAACATTATGCTAAACATGACCCTTGAATTGAAATTCTAGCTAGATATCTAAACCAATTGAAAGGAAATAGCAATACTATGCTCAATCATCACTCTCAAATGCTACTCAATGAGCACCAAACAAGCTAGTAGTGGAAGAAAAAAAAGAAAGAAAGAGAAGAGAAGATAAGATGGTTTAAATTAATTAATTCTAACCTTTATTTTTGTTATTTTTTTTTACAACAATGTGAAAATGGGGACAATGGCAAGAGAAGGTTTAGGTGTCACAACTTTTTGGTAATAAAATGATTGTTGAAAAGGGCCATGAGAAGGGTAAGTTCATTGGGTTTAAAAAGGGTGATTGAGAAATGTATGGTATGCAAAGAATTATTTTTTTTTTTTTTTTTGAAAAAAAGATAAATATTGTGTATGGAAAGATAAGGAGCATTTTCTTCTCCAAGAAATCATTTTGTTGGCCATAAAATGACACTACTTAGAAAGTGTACTCATAACCCATTTTGATGGTTCCATAAATATATTTGCTCAAAACTCCAAAAAACCCAAAACCCTATTCTCTCAAAGCAACTGTTTGTTTTTGTTTTTGGTTCCTTCTTTTAGCCTCTTTGTTAGTGTTGGTTTGTGCTTCTCCTTTTGTGTAAATTGTTGAAGACAAGAAGCAAAAGAGGTCTAAAATGCGCAGTGTGCGCAGGATAAGAGAAAGCGGCATTACCAATTTTGTCAAAAAAGCTAAAGTGAACAGGAAGCGCAAAATAGCGGCTGCATATAAAAAGCCTAATTAATCAACTCAACTGAAAAATAAAATTGTTGTTGTTTGCTTAAGAAAAAACTTTCCTCTCTCTCTATTCAGCGAAAAAGCCATTGAAGCTTCTCTTTCTCTCTCTAAAACCAGCGGAAAAAGCTTCCTTTTTTAATCATCTTTCATTTTTTCTATTAATTTATAAGTCATACACATGAAATGTAGCTGAAAGTTTCATACTTTACTTCAATTCTCATTACTCTTAAACGAAAAAGCTTCAATTTTTACTCGGCCTTTTGAAGAAGCTGTAATCATTTGCTCTCTGTTTCCACAGCTTCTTTGAATAGTGAAAACTAAAGAAATCGCTTGAATTTTTCTGGGTTCATTCTATATCTTTTGCAAAATTGAGCTTAGAATTTGAGCGATCCATGTCGTCCGACATAAGCTAGAGGATTTCTTTTTTTTTCACAATAATTTTTCTTTCTAGATTGATTTTGAGAGCGGAAGTTTTTTCTTTTTGAACAAAATCAATGGCTAAATGCAGTAACTATTTCTGCTCTGAAATCTTTGTCATCGATCTTGCAAGTTTGGTGCTTTGTTTTCAATTTTGAGATTTTTGGTGTAAGGTAGTAAAGGAGGTTTAGCTTATTTGTCGGGGGTGGTGGTCTGAGGAATGGGTAGGGATCGTTTGCTTTTGGATACAGGAGGACCACCAATAAAGGCACGAGCTGGGTTAAGGAGAAAACAAGCAGGAAGAGGCTCTTACAGAGGAAGCTAGCTTGGTGAGAAATTAGGGTTTTTGATTTGGGGGTTGGTCTTATTTAACTGACAAGCTTGGTGGTGGTGGTGGTGCTTCGTATTAGGGTGGGTGGGGTGGTTTTAGGAATTTTGAGAGAGGATGGGTACTGACTTGCATAATACGCTGAAGGGCCTCTGCTTCAACACTGAGTGGAAGTATGCTGTGTTTTGGAAGCTCAAGCATCGAGCTCGCATGTATGTATTTTTTTCTTTATGTTGTTTCATGGTCTTTCTAATTGTGGGCACATATATATAATTAGCGATTATCTCTTGGATGGTTATACCTTGATGCTTATTGTAGTAACTAGTAAGCAAAAGTGTTTTTTTATTTTATTTTTTATTTTTTATAAATAATCTTGTTCAATGGTGTTTCTAATTGTGAGTATATTTAACAAGCGATTA
Organism: Jatropha curcas; assembly: GCF_041381405.1. NCBI lineage: Eukaryota > Viridiplantae > Streptophyta > Magnoliopsida > Malpighiales > Euphorbiaceae > Jatropha > Jatropha curcas. Next base: position 2,370,109 of record NC_143153.1, on the reverse strand, counting down.
TTTAGCTCTTTGGTGGTTATGCCTTGATGCCTATTATGGTAAGCAAATTTTTAAGTTTAGTGCACAAAGGTTGGTGCATTTTTAGTGCTTCGTTGTGTCCAGTTTGTTTTAAAAGAATCATGTCAATGTTATGATTGTATAAAGCTGTTTGGCTTATTTTAGTTTAGAAGGGTTTTGAGCATAAATTCTACTGTTTTACTATCTCTATCGTAGAATTTTGAGATGTCTTCTTTTTTTTTTTTTTTTTTTTTTTATTATTATTATTATTATTATTTTTAATTTTCTATAACTCTCTATAAAATACTGCAATAATTAGCAGGATATAGCAACTATGTGCAAAGAAGATAGTACTTGTTGAGGTTAAACACCAATAAAATGTGCTTTGAGCTCTTTTCTCATTGTTTTTAATATTTTAATGTCACAGGGTGTTAACTTGGGAAGATGCTTACTATGACAATTGTGAGCTAGATGATCCCTTCGAGAATAAGTGCTTCAGAGAGACACTAGAAAACTTGTCTTGTGGGCGGTATTCGCATGACCCGCTTGGATTAGCTGTGGCAAAGATGTCATATCACGTATATTCTCTTGGGGAAGGGTATGGCTCTATTCATGGATGGATTTGCTTATTTTTTTATTTTATTTTACATTCGATCACACAACTCTGTGAGCACTGTGAATAGGAGGTGTCAAAATTTTTTGAGTATGCCTTATATTCCTGTTTGTTATGATGTCTACATGAATTTCTTTCCATTGATACGCTAAGTAGATACTTTTTTTTTTTTTTTTTTTTTTAAATTTAAGTACGATTTTGTCAGTCACATGAAGTATCCATATGCCGATCTTGTTGATTTTGGGATGGGTTCATGCTTTGTTTTGCAGGATTGTAGGACAGGTAGCTGTCACTGGAAAACACCGATGGATCTTTGCAGATAAGCGTGTAACTAATTCCATCTCATCATTTGAGGTTAGGGTTATTCTTCTAATGCAATAAGTTCAGGTTACTTTTGTTTTTCATTGCTAATTAAAATGTTAAAGTGAATAATTATCAAAGTACTGTAGGAAATTTTTGTTTTATCTTTTTCCTAATCCTCGTACTTTCTTGGGATTAAATTTTCAGTTCTCTGATGGCTGGCAAAGTCAGTTTTCAGCTGGGATCAAGGTGTGCCTTCTTTGATTTTCGTATCATTAGTTCATACTTTCCCTGCAACCTTACTGGTGTTTAATATTCTTGTCTATCATCATCACTATATGGGATAGAACAGTGAATTTCCTGCTTTAAATTTGCTTTGCTGTTGTACATTGACTTCAAGATTGTGATTATTGAGAGATTTTTTTTTTTTTTTTGCTTGATGAGTTTGCGCCCCAGATATTCTATTTAGCTTGTTTTTGCTCTTGTGATCATCTTGTTGGTGTGAACATGACTACAGTGTAGCACAGTCTGTAATTGTCTGAAGTTCTGACCTGTTAAAATCAGAAATAAGGGGAAAAAAAAGAAATTTCGCATGGTGATGGTTGTGTTTCTTTGATTATTTTATTTCTACAATCAAATGATATAGATGGAGATATCTTCCTTTGCTCTGCAGACCATTGTTGTTGTAGCTGTTGTTCCATATGGAGTTGTACAGCTTGGGTCTTTGAATAAAGTAAGGCTATTTCTGACCAACTTTTTCATGCATTTTTGAATCCATCCATGGTTATTAAATCTTTGACTCTGTTCATGCAATGGTTATTATTCATCTTGTCAAGACAATGTTTTAACACTATGGCACTTTATATGGTGGTTAGATGCTAAATTAACACTGTTGGTTGCAAATGCAAATTTATTCCTCTTGAAGTCTTAACTTGACAAAGATCTGAGTGTCTCAATAGTGCGCCATGCAGATACTTATCGATCTTGGATTTTTTTTTTTTTTTTTTTTTTAGATTAACTTAACAAAGCTAACATCGGGGATTTGAGTTATTGGTCAATGGAAAAGCCACTTCCAAATATTTTACATGACCTATACCGTTGAAACTGAGATTGGTGTCATACACATACATATCTCTATTCTAGGTGTCTAACCATCTTTGACAGAGGTATGTTGGGATAAGATAGAGAACTGGAGAAACATAGGTTGTATTTTACTGGTATTCAATTTCTCTCTTATGTTGTTTTTTTAGGTTAAAGTGAAGCATCAAAAGTAACATGGGCTTGAGACTATTATTTCTTATCTTTCCTCTCTCTTTTTTTGGGATCTAATTGCTGCTTGAAGGGCAGCAGATCATTTGTCATTCCAGGCCTTGTAATAGTTGGATCATAACATAACAATAGGGGTGGCCACGGTTCCAGAACCGGCGGTTCTGGTTCCAAAAAAATTGGAACCGGAACTGAACCGAAAATTTCTGGTTCCGGTTCCAGTTTGGAACCGAACGGTTCCGGTTCCGGTACGTTTTCAAAACCGACGGTTCCGATCGGTTTTCCGACCGGTTTTCCGGCAAATCGCATAATTTTAAATTTTAAATTTTGAAGACCGGTTTTCAAAATTTAATAAATTTGTGAAAGTTATTTCTAAAAAAAATACACCTAAAAAATTAAAAAATTCTTCAATTAAATTTATTTTTTTAAAGACTTGAACAACAACAAAGAAACGCAAACCCAACCAACCCATTAGGGAAAAATGAATTAACAAGAAAATAAAAAGATGATCCAAACCATTAGCACTTGATACAATTGATAAAAATAAAAAAATAAAGAAGAAGAAGAACTGCATAAGCAAAAGACGTGGAGGTAAAAAAGAAAAAGACTTTACCTCTTAGTTCGGTGGTGGGTTTGAAGGGGAAGCCTATGACTGACAGTTTCTAACGGCTAGAACCGCCGGTTCGAACCGGCAGTTCTAACCGGTCGGAGAACCGGCGGTTCCAATCCGGTTTCGACCGGTTTTGTGGAACCGCCGGTTTGCGGTTCCACAAATCTGGAACCGGAACCAAACCGGAAATCTCCGGTTCCGGTTACGGTTCGGGACCGGTTCGAACCGACCGTTCCGGTTCCCGAAACCGTAATATGGCCACCCTTACATAACAAAGCGCAGCTGGTGGATTCTTATAGATAAGTAAGCAAGCAGTGTTTAACATTGCTGTGACATTAAGTATTAAAAGCTTCGAATTTGAAAACTGGAATGTTAAGTATTAAAAGCTTTAAATTTGAAAACTGGAAATCACGTGTACTTTTACCCTATAGAATCACACACTTAAACTAGTGATATATGTTTTATCATAATTTCACATGTTGTGGTCCAAAATCTTTGTGTATCAGGTATCTAGTTTTCTATTAATATATTTTCTTGCTGAGTCTTTAGATTCAGATTTTATTGTGACAAATTTAGTGAATCGTCTGGGTTAGTCCCCTGGAAAATTTGTGTAACATCAACTGAATACATAAGTTCATAATGTAAATGTTATTTGTTTTTTTTGTTTGCTCTGAATGGAGCAGGTTGCTGAGAATATGAAGCTGGTAAACCATATCAAAGATGTCTTTTTATCTCTTCAAGGTCCCTCAATTGGGCATGTTCCTAATCCCCTAGAATATAGTATGAAGAGTTCTATATATCTGGTAACCATCCCTTCCTCACTTATCATTTCTTTCTGTATATGTGAATGTGTGCTCGAAGTTAGTTTGTCAGCTTTCTGTTCATAGAATGAAACACATAAATGTGAGATATTGTGGTAATATTTGTCTGCTTGCCCCTTTTCAGTCAGAGTTATCCACAAAGGGTTTGCATTCGGAATCAGAGGTCATTCCTCATAGTCTATGCAATCTAGATAAAGCTGCAGATAAAGAAGGGTCAAATAATCAGTTGCCTATGTTTCCTTTTTTACAAAAACAATGTGATAATTCTTATTTTTGCACCTCTCCTGGCACACATCATAATACAGCAGTGGAAATGGTAAATAAACATGGAGTACATGTTTTATCCTCACCACTGAATGGTGAAAGTGTCAAATTACATCAACTTAGATCAGATATTCCCTATTTGGAGAAGCAGAATCAAGTAGGAGTAGATTTGATAGGTGGCCACACGTGTGGAGGGGAGACTAGTGTTTGGAAAGATTCAGGAGGAGGATCAGTAACCAATGTGCCACAGTTAGATGATTCTATTAAGGATAATATAAATTTGTGTGATGTTATCGGTCCAGGTGAAAAGTTCAGAGTTGATCTCACAAACTTCCCTGTTAACCTCCTTGACTCTACTATTTCTGATAGACCTAAGTGTGACAGCCTAGATAATTATCTAAATGAGCTGTTGAACATGCCTGGATCATCAAATGTGAACCTGAAAAAAGATTTTGAAAAAAAGATGAAGTATCAAGCTGAGCCAAGCCACTTAGACACCTCAAATACATTTTTAAAGTTCTCTGCTGGCTGCGAGTTGCATGAAGTGCTAGGACCAGCTTTTTCAAAAGGGTGCCTGTACTTTGATTGCGATGCAGAGAAGGCTGAACCTGGAAACACTGTGGAGGTGCCACAGGGGACAAGTATTAGCCAGATGACATTTGATACTGGTTCAGAAAATCTTTTAGAAGCAGTAGTAGGCAATGTTTGCTACAGTGGCAGTGATGTGAAAAGTGAGAGGTCGGTATGCAAATCAGTGCAATCTCTGGTAACAACAGAGAAAACGCCAGAGCCTTCTAGGCAGACTAAACCTATCATCCATTCAGCTGGTTATTCAAGTAACCAGCAGTCTGTTATTGAAGAGGATATACAGAACTGCTCAAGCTCCACAGGAGTGTGTGCTGCAATGTCTTCTAGAGGATTTTCATCAACTTGTCCTAGTATCTGCAGTGAACAGTTGGATAGGCATTCTGAACCAGCTAAGAACAATAAAAAGAGGGCTAGACTTGGTGAAAACTGCAGGCCTAGGCCAAGGGACAGACAACTAATTCAAGATCGTATTAAGGAGCTAAGAGAGCTTGTGCCTAATGGGGCAAAGGTAACTTTCCTATGGTCTGGTTTGAGTTATGTGATAGGTACAATTTCTATTCATGAAACTCCCTCCAAGATATGTACTGAAGGTTTCAATAAAATTGCACAGTGCAGTATTGATTCCTTGCTGGAGCGCACAATCAAGCACATGCTCTTTCTAGAAAGTATCACGAAGCATGCTGACAAGCTCAATAAATGTGCCGAGTCTAAGGTAAAAGCTATGATGCTGCCACTTTAAAGAACTTGTTTCTGTGAACAACGAATTAGCCGATCTCCATATGTTTAATGGAGGAAATTTAGATTTCTTCACCTGATCTGTACATTGTGTTTATTTGCCCCTGGAGTTACGCTTCACAGAAGGCTATTTACCTGTTAATATGAACTTGCAATTTTTCTGCCACTGTTGGTAAATTATTTGATACTATAGTACCTTTTTTACCCTGCTATTCTCTGCTACTGCACAAGGATTATTGCCTTGAAGCTGTTATTTTGCAACGTGGTAATTTTAGCTGTCACTTGGATATTGTACATCTTCATATATGTATCCTAGTACTGAATTTGCAGATGTATCAGAAGGGAGCAGACAGCTCAAATTATGAAAAAGGTTCAAGTTGGGCAGTGGAGGTTGGAGGGCACCTAAAAGTTTCTTCAATAGTAGTAGAGAACCTAAACAAAAACGGGCAGATGCTTGTAGAGGTAAAGTACATGTTCATTTTGTAAAATTTGCTTTAGTTATATTATTTTATTGAAGCAAAAACTGTGATAATATGAAGTTAACGCACTTAAAGTATTTTTCTTGCATGTTTGTCCATGCTTTTGGTCACACTCATTTATGTCGCATCTTTATTGCTTGTCTAGAAAGTAAAAAATAATAATTCTAAGAAAGTAATTTGAAAATATATAAAAAAAAAAAAGAAGAAAGAAAAGAAAAGATGAGGCATAACAATCCTTAGTTTTCTGCTTTAATTCTCTATATTTTGAAGTATCTTGATTGACTATGCAGATGCTATGTGAGGAATGCAGTCATTTTCTTGAGATAGCAGAAGCTATCAGAAGCTTGGGTCTGACAATCTTGAAAGGGATTACAGAAGTGCATGGCGAGAAGACATGGATATGTTTCATGGTTGAGGTAGGGAGATTCTGCTATTTCAATTTTCTTCATGATGGGGAAGAAGACTTTCTTGTCCTTCCTCTTTGTCCACTTGGAATACATGGCTGATTTAACAATAATATTATTGTTCAATACTAATTTGGCTTATACAGATGCAATATGGCAGGCATTTACAGATTTGTTGCATCTCTAGCAGTGCAATATTTTATAGTTAAAATATTTATATGATTTGTATCCTTGTGTTGAATTATAGTAGTCGCCTGCCTATTATGTCTGTTTAATTCCTAATACCATTGGGGAATCACATTGTTGTTTTCCTGTAAGATTAAAAGGATTTTATTTTTTTATTTTTTTATTTTTTGGACTCCTGGTTGAACCTGTGATCTATCTGAACTCTTAACACCCCCCTTCCAAAGACACTGAGATAGGCTCATATGGCTTAAAAGAGCATGTTGAACTATATGCAAAGTCCTGCTAACTGGTATGTATGTTTATTGACTGTTAATCCGTATTGGACTTGGTTGATTCGGTTATAGTTAACTCTGAACTGTATGAGCCTCCTTCACTTTCATGCCTTTGTTATATCTGGATTTTTAACAAAGATTATTTGAATATCTATGATATTGGTGATGGTTGAAACAAGTATGGTGATACAAGTTGTATGATTTGAGCTGTAAAAATGTGTGCGTACAATACATTAAATTCTCGATATAACATGCAAAATATTACTTGTAGAATTTCTCTTTTGGAGATTAATATTGCATTATGCTACATTTCAGGGACAAAATAATAGAGTTATGCATAGAATGGATATCTTATGGTCACTCGTGCAGATATTGCAACCCAAGACTTCAAACTAGCAACAAACACCAATCAGCTCTTGGAGATTGTGGTGTTGCTCCTTTGTGAAATAGTGAGTAATTTGTGATCTTTGATGGGCATTTTTTTAGGTGTGAAACTTGTTTGTATTCCCCCTTTTCCCGATAATAAAAAGGAAAGGAGGAGGAAATGGAGGCAAACATATATGTGAAGAACATCTTACCTTTTACTTGACAGTGTGTGAAATTAGCATCTTTTGTTTTTTTACCCAGATTTAAAACCATCATTTGTTTGGAAGTTGAATCCTGAAATAATATAGTGAGCCATCTTGCAGTGTTATCTTTTTTCCTGTTTGCCTATATTTACTTCCACGTACTGAAACTTGCTACTAGCACTTATTGATATTATTGTTTGAGCTGTCTGTTAAAAGTTGAAACTGTAAAAGAACAGAAAGAATGTCACAGGGAGCAAGTAGATGACTTTATTACGGATGAGTTTAGTTCCCAAGAATTTTTGTTGTCTGGAAATTGTGCAGCAAGCTATGATAGTTTAAAATGAGGGAGATTTGAGCTACCATCTAATCCCTTGGATCTGAAGTAGGCCATATATTCACTAATATGAGTTTCCCTGTAAATGGGTGGATTGCCTGATAGAAGTTCCTTTACTGCTCCATAAGGTTTAAATTTATTTGCTGTGCTTGGATAGAAAAAACATGCAACTGAGGCTCTGGGTTCAATTCCTCCAACCACAACTCTGTGTTCCACACTTCTCAACTTGTCATTGGTGATCAGCTGCAAAAATTTGAAGTCAGGATCAATTTAGTCTAATTTTTGTCTAAAAACAAAATTTTTTTCAACCAAAAATAGAGATGTCGTTTTATCTCCAAGGCCACTCTCAATCTTCTCCATCCCATCCTATCTTTTTCCAGATCACGATTTTTAATATGGTCTGTTGGCCCCTGAACTATGAATTCGTTTGGTAAGTTATTTGAAAAGACGATAGGTTTCTGCTTTATTTTTTTTTTAAATACTTTTTATTACATAAAAATATATAATATTAATTTTGATTTAAGTTAAATTGATTTGAAATCAAAATTTTCTATTCTAAATTAATTATTCAAAAGGTGATTTCCCCTTAATTAAACATTCTAAATTAAGAATTAACTTATCTTAAAATGACAAATTCAAGATCAAACAGAATTAGTTCAAAACAAAAAGAAATTAAGTATATACTCATTTCTCCTTATTTAATCAAATTTTTTTAAGTTAAAAAGAATTATTCCCCTAATGCTCTTACTTTATTTCCTTTTGGTGGTAAATGCCAAAAAAAAAAAAAAAAAAAAAAAAAAAAAAAAAAAAAAAAAAGAAGAATGTGATTCTAATACAGTCAAGAAAGTGAAATTACCAAATCAATCAAAAATGAGGTTTTTTCAATTCGTTCCAGCCCCTAAAGAAACCAAAAAATAATAAAAATTAGATATTTGAAAGCTCTACCTGCAAGAAGTCTCCTATGTTTACTACAAGGGCTCCTGGTTGAGGAGGCACATCAATCCACAGGTTTTGATTAAGGACTTGGAGGCCACCTACATTGTCTTGAAGCAATATGGTAAGAAATGAAGGGTCCGTATGCTTTGTAGCGCCAATTGTCAATTCTGGCTCTGGACAAACTGGGTAGTAATGGCATACCAATGATTCTGTTTCCATGCATTCCATCCCTGAAAGGTAGTCACTTGGAAGCCCTAGTGCCTCTGACAGTAGTTCTGATAGTATCTTGCTCATTGTTACCACGTGCTTCATATATTTGCTTATGGCTTCTCTGCAAGACCAACTTATTTACGTATCATACTCCAAAACTCATTGCATAAAAAAATAATCATCTTCATTCACATTAAAGACCGTTATGGTTTTTTTTTTTTTCGATACCTGCATATGTGGGGGTAGAAATTAGGGTCTAGCTTCCCATCCTGAAAATCAAAAGCTATAGTATCTCTCCAGTTTGCAGGTGCTTTATTAACAAGAAGATCTCCATTACAGAAATACCTAACTTTGCGCTTAGAGTCCCTTGAATACCATTCCATCTTCAACTCCTGTGGTTGCTGATGGAATCTTTTAACACTTACCAACATTTCATCAAGAACACTTACTGGAATCACATGGTTTACCATTTGAAAGAAACCCCATGTTTCTGCTGCATTCAAAATCTCATTAACCACTTCCCTTCTACGCCAGCAAGAGTCAAATCCTTCGAAATCAATCACCGGAACTTTCAGGAGGCTGCTAGAACATGATTTTTGAAGATTCTCTGGTGGGTGAATAAAAAACCTAGGAATCTTGGAGATTCCTGAATCTACTAGCCCTTTAACACCAGCTTTAGTTTCATCAAACACTTTGACTTCTTCAGCTTTGTTGTAGATGATAGAGCTATTATCATCTTCAACATGTGAATCTGTAGCAGTGGAATTGATTACTTCCATGTTTTTTTTTCCTTTAAAATGATGGGCAGTCAGTGATGGGGTGAAAAGAGCGAAAGAAAGCTGCCTGTAAATATATGCAGTTAAATGGAGGAAAAAAAAGTTAGATGCCCAAGTTCAATGGAGGAAAATATTATGGTACCCTAACTGCTTTTCGAACAAGGAATGTACATTTCCTTTGCCAGCATTCTTGAAATATTTTGGATAAGGATGGTAACCTGAATTCATCTAACCCACGAGAATGTAGATTTAATCATCCAGAAGCTCAATAAAAATTATTGATTGAGATTTTTATCGTACATTAATTAACATTTTTTTTTAATTTTCAATAATATATATCCTTATAATCCATCAATAAAAGCCAAAGAAGTTATGTTATCTAATTTTGGCTTTTTTATAAAAATCTTCATCTTGAGATGTTTACTGCACATATTGCATGAGTGAAGCAAAAGATGTCTTTTCCTACAACTATTTTGTCTCTGAATTCCCCGAAAGAGAAATGTCTTTTCCTTCAAATCTTTCGCCTTATGAGATCTCTATTTGCAGACAAAAATAATGAGGTTTAATGTACTCTTACATGGTGAAAAAATGTTGGTCCAGGACCAAACATCACAACAAGATGTCCTCCCCCGATAATTCAATTCCGATGGACCTTCTTGAATTCGTAGAATTTGAAAATTTTCAATTTCTTTTTAATGGATAACAAATTTTAAAAGAAATGCGTAATTGATATTCGATTCTTATAAAAAGTTATGAATTTTTTATCTTAAAGGCAAAATCTCATTTATTTTTATTAACTCAACTACATATATTTGTTTGTTAAGTGAATTTCAATTTAATTTAAATTTTCAAATGCTAGTGTAAATAAGTTTAATTTCGACCTACAACGTTATTTTCGTATGATTTATTCATTAACCAAGTTTTTCTGAATTAATTTTTTTTAACATAGAAAGAGATATTCCTATAATAAGAAGAATCATACAGCTCGCAGTAAAGGAAAAACTATTCAATCGTGTAACAAAAATTCATTGATATGTAGCATCATAATACAAGTTGATCTCCAACTCCATAATTCACAGTACAGAGCAAGGTAAATTCAATTATTAACTCCATATTTTTTTAAATATTTGCAATACATAATAAAGGTAAAACAATGTATTTACACCTAGAAACAAATAGGAAAGGAGTGGACATGCATTTCTCCAGTACAGACCTATGGTTGGAGACAAAAATCTAATTCTATAATGGGTATTCAATAATATGAATTTCCTCGAGTTGTCACACTCTACAAACACCACGAAACGCAGATTGTTATTTGTTTTGTCTGAAATTTTATTATGAAAAGACAAATTATAACAATTTGATATTAGAAGTAAATGTAATTTTTTATCATGTCATATTTCATACTTATTTAATAGAATATAATGTAATTATTGATTATTCAATTCAGTGTGATATAGTTGATCTCTCAAATTCGAATCCTTTCGATCAAAATAGTTTTTATCAATTCGGTGTATCATAAAAAAGACCATTCTATAGTGAACTTCTTAATAAATAAAAAAAATATAATTATTTGATTAGATAATAAATATATTTCGAATAAAAAAACATTTTTTTAGAGTTGATTCGATAAACTATATAACTTGATGGAAGAAAATACAAAATTATCACATATATATATATATATATATATATATATATATATATATATATATATATATTTCCCTGAAGGTGTAAAACTTCCTCAAAACTTCTTTCATTTCCGAAGAACATTTCAACAATAACGAGAGGACACATACAAGAAAGTGTGAACTTGAAAGAGATGACCAAGAGAAAGGGTGAGATAAGGTGGTTCATTTCTTAAATCCTTCTAAAGCTGTGTTAGGTAATGACTTTTTAAATTGCTTTTAATATTTTGACCTGTTAAAATGTTAAATGTTATTTTTTGTAGTTAATAACACAGCATTTAAACTAATTTTTAAAGAAATTCATATAGCGTTTTATAAAAAGTTAATTCATACGACGTTTAGTTTTTATCATTTCATGAACAACAGACTCAATCAGCTACACACTATTAAAATAAGTATTTGCTGCCGCAACAGATAATGTTATCGAACTACCTCTAGGTTTATCCTACGAATACTTATCCCTTCAAGTAAGAAACAAAATTTAAACATTGGAATTGAAAAAGTTGAGACTTGAACGGTACAACTGTCCCAAACCTGTATAACAGAGCCGGACAAAACCAAACTAAAATCCAAAAACAGAAGACAACTAACAAAAAATAAGGGATGAAAACAAAAAGTAGAAATCAAATTCAAAACACTAAAATAGAGACAAACTCACCCATGTCAGAATTGCTAGCCCACAACAGAAACAACTAAGAGACCCTGAAACATTAGGCCACAAGTAGTCATTATCAACCATAGCTACAAAAAATATGTGGATCCCTTGAACAAGACATATCTATGAGTACTTGGGACAAACTTTCAGAAGTAATGTCTTTCACTAGCGGAAATTTGTGATTGACATTTTTTTATTAAAATGAGAATGGAATCGAGTTCATTCTTAATGATATCAGTTAAAAACAAAAAAAAAAAAAAAGTTTGATCATATATTTTTAAGGTTAATTTAACTTCGACGCAGAGGTTCAAACTCTCAATCTCACAGTATTAGAGACAATTTTGGTATTATTCACCTAGTTTATCAAGCTAAACTCGAGTCAAATTCGGAACAGAAAATAGTCTTGCGGTCCTTAAATGGCAGAAGGAGCAATATATAGCAGAACCACTGAGCTACTTTAACCCATTTTGACTCGGACGGAAAACTCATATATCTATGCGAACTTTTCATACAGCTCAGATAAATATTGGAAGATAGAGAGGTCCCCTGCCCTATCTTAAATTATAACAAGAAACAAGAGTGCTTTCAGAGTTATAAAAAGAAAGATGGAAAAATTGCAAGGTTTATGATATCATGTAATTCCCATGAGCAAACACGGGAGAAACACAATACGATAGCGTTTTTTTTTTTTTTTTTTTTTTTTTTTTTTTTTTTTTTTTTTTTTTTTTTTAAGACAATAAACAAAAGGTTCTTATCCATGATAATTCTTGAAATTTGTTTCAAAAAAAAAAAAAAAAAAAAAAAAAAAAAAAAAAAAAAAAAAAAAACAGAGAAATTATAATATGAACAGGAAAGTGCCACTGACTGTACTTTGGTTTGAGAATTCTCACTGCTGATCCCCCATCAACACCAAATTCATTAAACCTGTAACAGCAGAATTTTATCATCATGTGTTCATTAGTACAAACTAGAGTCTCCATGGGTTCTTCAAGCTCGTAGTTGAGGACCCATTAGTGTATCTAACACAGCACAACACCCATTAATGCCCATAAGAAGATAAGCAGATAGAATAATCTATTTTTGCATCCATGCAAAGCTTTTGTTATTTTCCCGCGGCAGCCATCATTAATTGCTACACCCTCAATAACTGTGTTTACAGTAAGATAAACCGCAATCTAAACAGAGAAACAAAATATGTAAATTAAAATTTTCTAATTTCCGTTATAGCATCCAAGACAAAAGTTCCATTTTTTTCCCTGTAAAAGATATTAATTCAAAAACAAATAAGCATTTTAAGACACAAATCCTTTAATATTAAGCATTAAGACTGTGATTTTGACTAAACTAACAATAATAATTTAACAGGAAAACAGCACCATTTATAATTTTCAATTATGCCATTTAACTAGCATGTCTAATAACATGATCTGTCAAAGTTCAAACCTCGTCATTTTGCCAGTGTACAAGAAAAAATTAAATATAATGTTTAATTATAGACCAGAAACATGAATGAATCCAGAGCATACCAAAAATGCAAAAGCCCCTAAACCCGTGAAAGAAAATATTTCTTTTTTATCCGGAAAAACAAATAGAATGAAAATAAAAGCAAGTAAGAGACGCATTTCTAATATATATGTATATATATATTATAATGTGAGATTAATTAAGAACTTACTCTTGGTAAGCAGAAAGTATGAAAACAGAGGCAAAAGAACTCTACCAAGAAACAGAGTGAAACCCATTTTTTAAAAAAGATTTTCTGGTTTTCGGACAGAAAGAGAGAGATGAGCAGCGTATCTCTCTATTTTTTTCGCTTCACGAATCACGACAGGGAAAGAGAAACTTGGAAGGCTTAATTTGCTGGTTTTAAGAGTAAAATCGTGGTAATAAAATCACTAATACTAATAATTACTTAATTAGAGGGAAACATGCCCTCCGATCTGTTTATATTTACAATTCCATTTACGGGTTTACCAGTAGAGAGTGGGTAGGACAGGGGTAAGAAAGGGATTTAAGAATAAAATGAAAAATAAATTAAATAGAAGTAAAAAACAAAAATTCCCATTTTGAAATAGTTTTTCTCCCGTTCCCGCTTTCTTCCTGTTTATATTTATATTTGTGATAAACTGATACAGTGATGTAACAACCAGTAACCGATGTTAGCCAAATACAAGAAAATCGCATGTCACCCCTTTTTAATTCCAAAACCTTCTCAACAAGCTAAAACGCTCTCTCAAAAACACACCATTGTTAACCAATTAAAGAATTGCTCTAAGCTAGAAGAGCTTGAATGTGTATATGCCACCATGATCAAAACCAATGCAAGCCAAGACTGTTTCTTGATGAACCAATTTATTTCCGCTTGTTCAACATATAACCATATAGATTTTGCAGTTTTAGCCTATACCCCGATGGAAAATCCCAATGTTTTTGTTTATAATGCGATGATTAGAGGATTTGTACAGTGCTATTACCCAATTCAAGCCCTTGAATTCTATAAGCACATAATAAGAGCCAAAATCTTGCCTTCAAGTTACACATTTTCATCGTTAGTTAAAGCTTGCAGTTTAGCATCTGAAGTAAGATTTGGGGAAGTTGTTCATGGTCACATTTGGAGAAATGGGTTTGAATCTCATGTGTTTGTTCAAACTTCTTTGGTTGAGTTTTATTCAAGAATGGGCAGAATTCAGGAATCCGTAAAAGTGTTTGATGAAATGCCTCAAAGAGATGCCTTTGCTTGGACTACTATGGTTTCTGGTCTTGCTCGGTTTGGGGATTTGAGTTCTGCAAGGAAATTGTTCGATATGATGCCTGAAAAGAATACTGCTACTTGGAATACTTTGATTGATGGATATGCAAGATTGAGAGATGTGGAATCGGCAGAGTTTTTGTTTAATCAAATGCCTGTAAGGGATATAATTTCGTGGACAACAATGATCAATTGTTATTCTCAGAATAAGAAATTTAGAGAAGCATTGTTAGTTTTTAATGAGATGATAAAAAATGGAATTAGCCCGGATGAAGTGACTATGGCAACAGTGATATCAGCTTGTGCTCATCTCGGAGCTCTCGACTTAGGGAAGGAAATGCATCTTTTTGTAATGTCAAATGGATTTGACCTTGATGTATATATAGGATCTGCATTAATCGATATGTATGCAAAGTGTGGGAGCTTAGATAGATCCCTTTTGGTGTTCTTCAAGTTGCGCAAGAAGAATTTGTTTTGTTGGAATTCAGTGATTGAAGGGCTTGCAGTTCATGGATATGCAAAAGAAGCGCTAAAAATGTTTCAAAAGATGGACGAGGAGAAAATTAGGCCAAACAGCATCACATTTATAAGTGTATTAACTGCCTGCACTCACGCAGGGCTTGTCGAAGAAGGCCGTATGAGATTTGAGAGCATGACACGTGACTTCTCTATCCCTCCTCAAGTTGAACACTATGGATGCATGGTTGATCTATTAAGCAAAGCTGGGCTACTTGAAGAAGCATTAGAATTGATAAGAAATATTAAATTTGAAGCAAATGCTGTTATTTGGGGTACATTGTTGGGTGGATGTAAGCTGCATAAGAACTTGGAGATTGCAGAAATTGCTGTTAATGAATTAGTGGCTTTGGAGCCAGGCAATACTGGACATCGTTGTCTTTTGGTTAACATGTATGCTGAAGTTAATAGGTGGGGCGAGGCTGCAAAGACAAGAGAGACCATGAGGAAACTAGGCATAGAAAAGCGATGTCCTGGATCTAGTTGGATCGAGTTGAAAAATAAAGTGCATCAATTTGCTGCATCTGATAAATCTCACCCAGCTTCTAATGAGATTTACTCGTTGCTGATTGAATTGGATGGGCAGCTGAAGCTAGCTGGTTTTGTGCCTGAACTCTGGTATATCTTATAGCATTTTGGTGCTGAATTTGCAGAGAGGAAACTGACATCTAAGTGAAACGTTGTCAAGGTTATTGTATTCTCGGTGTGCATAATTTACAAGAAGTAGATGGCTTTTGAGCTACGCAACGCCACAGCTTGGAAACTCGTGTCAGGAGAAGAAGGTGTAGATCAAGAAAATTGGACATGCTTGATCCTACACTCACAATACATGTACCAAAAGGAAGAAAATGGTTGTTCAAACTAACATAAAAATCAACACTCTTCGCCCGTTTTTTTATTCAGTTTTCTGTTCATTTCTAATAAACTCAAATATGTTTTTGTTTTTTATATTATTTTATCATTGTAGTTTATCATTAAAAAACAAAAACATCAAAATAAGAAAATTATAATTAATTTTAGGCCTAATGACTAAAAAAAAAAAATAAAACCTGAACTTTTGGCCTTTTAATAATTTTAGCCAATAATTTTGGCCAATTGTTTTAATTGCTATAATTGATACTGCTAACCATTACTAATAGCATAATTTTTGGCAGCAATTAAAAATACATTAATAATTATTTATTGTTTCTAATAATTTATAATCATGTAGTAAAACGTCAATGTACAAAAATATAATGTTGTTACTGATAAAAATAAATGAATCCAAATACAAAATAAAACCAAATCACAACTATAAATTTATTCAATCTGAAGTACTTAAGTTGATCTTTGAAAGACAAACTGTCACCATGGTGTAACCAGTGTTTCTAAGTCTAAAGGTATCCCCCAACTCAGACTATGGCTTGAGGACTGCTTAATTAAAATCTGTAAATGAGTTCATGAACATTTCTCAAATGAATATAAATAAGAATAAATGACCAAAGTTTAAATCTATTAATGTTGTGTTTCAATACAAATCATAAAATTAATTACATATACAAGTAGAAAAATAATCAAACAAACATTTACAGGCCAAACAGGCTCCTCAATATCAAAATCACAGCTTGAAATGCCAGCCTCTGTCAGAGCAGACAATCACGCATCAAATGCCCATCAACACCTCTTCAAGATAAAAAGCTTCCGACATTCCTGCAATATGCAACTTATTCTATGACAAGAGTTCAAGATATCAAAGCTCCTGCCTTTCGATATTACTGCAATTGGAGTTCAAGATAACAAAGCTCTTGCCATTCGAACAATCCTGCAATATACAACTTATTCTATGATTCGGTTTCAAGGCTTATTCTATGATCTGAAAACAATGACCCAATCTCTCAGACTCAAGATGGATTAATATCAAGCATAAAGGTCTTACACTACATAAATCAGTGAAACAACAATTTCACAAAGATCCCAGATCAAATTTCAAGTGGCAGTTGAACCAAGGCAATTAAATGAACTGTTGCAGTAAAGTAGCAATATCATAAAGATAACCCTCAAGATACAAAACGAAAGCAAGTCTTTTTATAAAAAGAAAGAAAAATGCAATTTTCTTCAAAACAACAAACCACCAATAAGAAGAATGATCAGATAGAGCTAATACAAAGCAATGAGCCATCATTTCGGCCATCAAACCAATAGGGAAACCTATCATAGTCATCGTGTCATCCTTCCTCATCACTTAACCCAAAAACTACTATTTCTTAAAAAACATTAATTTCGCAAGTTCAAAGCCAAAGAGAATGATCAGATAGAGCTAATACATTGGAATTTGCCATCATTACGGCAATCAAACCAATAGGGAAACAAACAAAGTCATCATCTCATTCTCATAAAAATCCATTTCTTAGACATAAAACAAGAAAATTAGTATCATCTATGTGAAAGAGAATGATCAGATAGAGCTAATACTGCCATCATATTGGCAATCAAACCAATAGGGAAACATATCAAATCATCACCTCATTCTCATTACCCTAATTTAAATTGAAAATAATAATAAGATTTTACAATAACAAAAACGGCGCAAAATAAACTGGCATTGAGCGAGAACCAAAAACCCTAGATAGAGTTATTTATAGACAAAGGAAACTGATAGAAGACGCGAGATGTCGCCGTATTTCTTCAATTCCCTTTTGGATTTGTTGCCAAGGAGTGAAATAAAGCATCCGACTAATCAAAGCCCAAAAGCCTGATCCAATTTCGGCCCATTTTATTAATTAGTATATTTAGAAATCGACCAACTATGATTACCCTCTTATTCATAACATACATCGAAAGTACCCTCTCTTTTTTATTTTTGTTTTTCAAACTGAATTTTTGGTTTGATCGTTTCCGTACTTCTACTTCCGCCACCGCACGGCGTCACCGCAATTGGAAAATGGCTAATCGGTTCCTAAAACGCTTCTTTCATGATTTTTGTAAGTGTGATCTTTTTCTTGATTTGATTATAGTAAGTTTTTGGATAATTAATTATACTAGTGCAAATGTTAATTATTTATAGGCTACACAAAAAGTTTGATAAAGAGACAAGAAAGGTACCAAAGGTTTGTTTTTGGAGTTCTAAGCAGGTGTCAATCAAAACTTTCAAAGCTTGACAAGGAAGAACCAGAAAATGTCCTGAATGAAGCAAAGAAAGCATCTCAAGTTTCTTCAAGGTCTATACTTGAGGACAAGAGCACAAATTTTGATTCTGGATTTGGAAATTATAGTTCTGGTGATGACATCAGTGATAAAAAGTGGAGATTAGAGCTTGCTTGGCTTACTAGGGCTCTTGAACCAGCTCTGCAATTATGTAAGTGAGCTTAAACTTCTTATTTCTTACTGTCGAATTATGATTCTCGTAAAATTTTTTAGCTTTTTTTCCTTCTGTTCTTTTCCCTATCTGAAATGGTTGCGACATAATCTTTGTTTTAATGAACTTAATTTGTTTGAAAGTTGATTTTTTTGCTGCCCCTATCGAGTTACGTTATGGCCAAAAATCATTTGTTATTTCTGATTTGATATTAATATAATTGGAATGTCCCAGTGTTATGTGAAACACTCCGCCTGATTCAGTTTTCTAGTTTGCATTGTGGTCATGGAGGGTTATTGGATGTTCAAATTTGCAGGGAATGGATTCGGAAACAAAATCCCTCCTAGCGGTCGATCTCTTACAGAGATAATTTCAAGCATTCAGCGGAGCAAGATTGGGATTGAGGGTTGGACCTTGAGTGATCTTACAATAGGCCTATATCTTATTTATCTCCGTCAATCATCCTTAAATCCATTTGAAGATATTAAAGGGGTTCAAATCTCTTCAGAGTTAATAGTAATTTCAAAAACTTTAGTACTGAAGAAAATATTTGCATCTTCAGCATGAAACGTGTTTCTACAATTTTTTTTTTTTATCTTTTTCTGTATTTGTGTATATAAGTTGCGCGTTGAGTAAATATTTTGTAATTGCATTACAGGGTAGAGCTTATATGAAGTAATTATCTTCTGATTTAGGTCCAAGATCTCATCTACCACATTGAGTTAGCAAAAGGTTCATATAAAGATAGTGCTTTCTGGCTTGCAAGGAACAGCATGCTTCGCGAAAGTAACATTCTTAAATTTGTAAATGATTCCAGTGTGATGAGGCCTGGATATTACATAGGGCTTGATCCTCGCAAGAAACTCATAATTCTGGGAATTCGTGGAACACATACAGTATACGACCTCATCACAGACATTGTTTCTTCAAGTGATGGAGAAGTCACATTTGAAGGGTATTCAACCCACTTTGGCACAGCAGAAGCTGCTCGTTGGTTTCTTAAATATGAGATGGGAACCATAAGAAAGCTCTTAGAGAAATATAAGGTGGTGACCTCTGATGCTCTTTTTTTTCATCTATTCCACTTTGCTGCTTGGGATTCTTTCACTGCCCCACCCCAAATGCCCTTCTCTTTTTTGTGTTTATATGTATGTATAACCAAATTTGATGAACCTAATTCATCTACAGGGATTTAGGTTAAGGTTAGTGGGTCACTCTCTTGGAGCTGCTACAGCTTCTTTGCTAGCAATCATGCTGCGTAAAAGGTCACCTGAGGAGCTGGGGTTTAGCCCTGATATTGTTTCTGCTGTTGGTTACGCAACTCCTCCATGTGTCTCCAGAGAACTTGCTGAAAGTTGTGCTGATTTTATTACAACTGTTGTAATGCAGGTGGGCAGATGTATTTGATTAACTGTTGGTTCTGTTGATTAGAGAATCTTCTTTTCCCCCTTTAGAATTAAAAAAATGAAAGATTTCTCACCTCATTAGTTCTTCCTTGATTTAGTCATTGCCACTTCTTTCTTCCCTTAACGCTTGTTGCTTCCCAACTTTCGTGTTTGTAGGATGATATTATACCTAGGTTGAGCGCAGCTTCTCTAGGAAGGCTGAGGAACGAAATTCTTGAGACTGATTGGTAAGTGAATGCAAAGGCAGTTAAATTTTAAATGCATGAAGAAATAGAACTGAGTGTTGTTACTTCATAATGCAAGCATTTTGACTTGTTTAGGTCGTCAGTTCTGGGAGGTTCGAACTTTTGAGACTGTTTTTTTGTGGATTTTTGGATTTAAGATAAGTGACATTTGAAACTCTGAAATTATTGGGGAAACTAAAAGGCATATGTTAATCCAATATCTTATGCACTTTGTATGTTAATCCAGTAGTTTATGCTCTTTGCATTGGGTGAAATAATGCATTTCCCCTGCTTCATTCAGGCTGAATAGGCAAAATCTAGTTCTAAGGATTTATGGCCTAATATAAAAGCTCACGTTCTTCTTCTTCTTCTTCTTCTGTCTCTGAATTCCTTCTTGTTTCCCCTTAAAGTGAAACCATCAAGTTTATTATGATTTTGAAGAGAGAGAGAGAGAGAGAGAGAGAGAGAGAGATTGAATGATTGCTCAAATTTCTTATTCACAAAGAACATTCCTAGATTTACACGGTATATCATGATTTTATTTTCACCAAGTGAAGAGGAATGAGGTTTATCAACTATTACCTATAATCCTATGGAAGTGGAATCCAAAATTCTTATATTTATAAAAGTTAATTGTTTTAGTACCCTACCAAAAAACCCAGTTATGGTATTATGGAATTATTTGTCTGGATTCCAAGTAATTGCAAGGCTTTTTTTTTTCCTTAAATGCTCATAGATGATGTTTGATAGGAACATGAGTAGGATATAAATCATAACCAGCTTCCATACTGTGGCTATTTAAGATGCAGTCATAAGCCTTGACAGCAATATAGCAGGACCATTCCAAAATCCTTTTTCCAAGACTCCACTTTTGTACGGCTGTAGTCAAAGAGTGTTGGTTTTCCCTATTTCCCTGCTTTGTATAACTTTCCTTTTAACTCTGGCTATGGCTTCTTATTACCCATCTCTTTGAGAAGTTTGCATGTCTTGTACACAGGTGGGATGCGTATCTCTCTGTCTCCCTCTGGCTGTTTCTCCAAGAATTCTTTACTTGACAAGTTCCCTAAGTATTTTATTTATAATTTTGAGAACTAGCTTATGAAAATTGGTGACTAACTGAAAACATTTTATCAAGGAACATTTTTCAACATATCCATCATTGACTGGTTGCATAATTTTTTATTGAAGTTTTTGATTTTGAAGCTAGTTTCACTTGGGAATTTATATATATATATATATATATTTTTTCATCCTCAGTGTGCTTTGCTATCTTAACAGGATGAGTGTGATTGAAAAGGAGGACTGGAGAAGTGTCATAGGTTTGGTCACAAATGCAAAGCAGGTTGTGTCATCTGTGCAAGATGTAGCTCGAAAACTCGCTGATTATGCAAAGTTCAGGAGCAAGAAAATTTCTCCTGGTAAGCTTGTCTTGTGTCCCCAGATGTTCCCAAAATCAAATGGTTTATTCTTGCACCTTGGTCCCCAGTTTTATTAATATTAGCTGTTCTATTTGCCCGGTTATCCTTTTGATGAAGGGCATAATGTTCCTGGTGTATTTATGGAAATACAGGGTTTGCCAAATTTGTGAGCTAGTCTTTGAACTTATAGCATAGGCATTTGAGATTTGTAAATTAAGATATGCTTTACCAGATTTTGATATTTGTGGCTGTTCTGGTGACTATAAATTATAGTTTGGTATTTAAGCATCAAAGTTATAGCAAAAATTGGAATAGAGTTTTGCAAGTTAACATGGAGCTGCAAATTAAAGTTGAAACCTGAAGTTTCCAGTTTCATTTCCCTTTCGCAATTCTCTGTTGTCTAAATTGCTAAGTTTTTCCTCTCTGCTTCACCTAATGCTCCTTCGGTATCTAATACAGATGCTGTTATCGATAAGGAATCACTCACTTCTCCGGGAATCAATTTACCTTCCAAAGCTACAAACGACAGTGATATCAGCGTCAAAAAGGATGGACCTGCCTCTACAGAGCCAGAGGAGTTGTTTGTTCCAGGTACCGTTTACTATCTAAAGCGAAACATCGACACACACATTTATTGCAGAAATGGCAGAGAGGTGGAATTTTTCACACTGTGGAAGAGGCATCCGGGTGAAAAGTTCCAGAGGATAGTACTCACAAGCAACATAATTTCAGACCACAAGTGTGATAGCCATTACTATGCACTACGAGATGTACTCAAATCTTTGCCTGGGAACGATGGTGAAGTCATTTTTAGATGATTAAAATGTCAATTATCACATCAGTTTTTATCTGATAACATGTAAAATATATTTTTTTTATTTGTAATGCCAATTTTGCTTCTGCAATGCCACATTCAGAATTTGTGCAGTAGTTATACAGAAACTTGCAATGATTAGAACCGTCTTCCCATTAATCTTATCTCTCCTGAATGGCAATTCGAATGTGAAATCTTCTGGATGATATCAATGTTTTTTGTAGTTGGTAGTTTTCCCCAGTTTACATCGGTTTTTGAAGCCATCCGGACATGACTATATTTCGGTTCTCAGTTAAACCTGTCGAATCAGTTTTCAGAACAATGGTTTTGCTAAATCATCATGATTGAAAAAGCATTTGACATTAATTAGGTAATGACATTAACACCTCTATCTTTGGTATTGTGAGGCAGACATGAAGATTTCCCATGAAGCATCTAATTATAATAAATAAAATTAGGATTGCCTCTCCCACAATCAAGCTTATGAAGAAGAAATATTGTATAATGTAAAAAAGGCTTTAACTTTCCCCTTATAACTGTAAGTAATGGGCTAAGCTTCCCCACCACTATTACCTACCTGAAAAAAGGTAGTGGGCTAGTGCCTATGCATAAATTGGCTGTATTCAATTGCCACTCCTATTCCTAGGCCACCCTACTTAGGGTTTATAGCATCCAAGAAAAAGTAGAAAACCAAACTCAACACGCATTATTAATTAACATATTGCTTAATCAAATTAAAATAATAATCTCCTTGATAATATTATTAAAAAAATATTGTGTTTAAGACAATATCTCAATTTTACTAATATGCAATTTGCATATGGTTATACCAAAGAGAACAAAAAAAATTTATCTTATTTGAACGAGAAGTGAAAGTTAAGTTCGAGTATTTCGATCACAAGAGTTTTTATTAAAAATGAAAATAAATTTTTTAAAACTGATTAATTAATCAATTTTGACATCATTTTGGCCATATATATGTACATAGAGTTCCTAAAAAAAAACGTAATGATCAAAGATGTTGATATAACAAAATTTGGTCATGAAAAAGAGGTATTACTTTGGTCACATGATAAAAACAGGTCATGCAGTGGACCGACCCTGCACTCAATGTATATAAATATAACAGATTTATACAGAATTTGCAAAAGAAAGTATGTATTTATGTACAATTCAGTTTCTTTTGGTCGGGAGAAAGTTGTAAAGAATATTTCAACATTTTCTAATTAAAAAATATTTTTGTCTAGATGTGTATGTATTGTGACACAGAAAGACAAACTGTATTATTATTCTTTTATTTTATTTTAAGTATAAGAGCCTCTGGTGGGGCTTCCATTGCTCAAAGAGTCAAGTCTACAAGGAATTAAATTCCAAACTTTGAAGAAAGCTTCTTTTATTTGTTTTTTTTTTTCCCTTTTTTTTGTTTTCAAATTCATTGGATGAGCTTTTGCCGTGTTTAAGCATGTTTTTTAGATGTAATTAACCAAATTTAAATACTTAGGTACTGATCAGACGGTTTGATTTTACAACTCCATTTGTTTCCAGAATATAACTTATTAGAAAATATTTATTAGATGTTTTATGTTTAAGTTGCTTAGAAAAATTAATCAATGATAACAGAAAATAATTATATTGTTGAATGGAAAATTAAATCAAACTATGTATTTTAAAAGAAAATGATTTCCCTTTTAGAAGAGAAAAAAGACATTTTATAACTTTATAAATATGCATTTAGAACAACCATTGATTATGGATGATTATCATTACGATTAATGTTAAATCACCATAATTTATTATTTTTAGATAAATTTTTTTCGATTTATTAGGAGGTTAAATGTATCAAATTAACATTGGGGGCTACATAAGAGAGGTAGTCTCTCACCAAATTGGTAACAACTATTGTAGTTGAGAAAACTCGAACTCGAAATCTCTAAATTTTTCACATAAGTGAGAAGATAGAACGCATCTTAAATGCCATTTACATTACATATATCTAAATATGACAATTTTGAATTTCTATAACAAACAAACTAATAGTCTTGCTGTTATTAAAAATATAATAAAAAACAATATAAAAAAAAATAATACATAGGTTGCACATGCCTTGCACCTGTTCTATCGTAAAATCATAAATAAAACAAGTGACCAAACTACAAATTCATATATATAGACATTACTATGCATGATCTCACAACAGGTTACAAGAACATCTCTTCTGGTGGTCAAAGTCCAAAGAGGAGTTCAGATGAAGTTAACTTGTGTCTTATAAACTCTCTTGGTTTCTCCCAGGTTGTCTCTACCTGTGATTCAGATTTCTTACACACAAAGTTTAAAATAAAAATGATCGGTCCAATTCTATTATTTTCATATAAAAACAAAAAATTTATATACATTTGATTCAAACTGAAATGACAACCCCAAATTGTCTTTAAGTGTTACTGCTTAAAGCTTATATCAGCTCCACATATTAGGGTTTGGACTTTGAACAATTGCCCCCCATTCAAAATACATAAAAAAAATTAAAAAATTTTATATAAACCTGTAAATTAAATATTGGGGTCTTGAAAATGAAGGTTTCTAGTTATGTTTCTCAATCATTAAGCAATTACATTTTCGTCTTCTTTTGTATTGTCGGAGTCTAAATTGATGTTCGAACGACCTACTCTATCATCGTATGTCTATATGTTTATATATATTGCCTGCCCTATATTGCTACATTTTATTATAAATGGAACTTGATTCCATATATATATTTCATTATCCTTTTTGATGTTAGAGAAGGCTGTTCTAATTTGATCTAAAATCAAAATTAGCGTAGAAAATGACTTTTATGCCAGTTAGATATCCGGGAAGTGTAGTCGCTAAAAATCTTTACGTTTTATAATCTAAATACATATTTCTAAAGATTTCGATGAAACTCTTTATTTCATATCTCTACATAAAAACTCTAAGGTCTTTTTATTTTCTATTAATCTCTTTAACTTTAACATTTAAAATGTCTTTTAGCGAACTGTAATAGAATATAATGTAATGTAATCAAATGCACTTATGATGCATATATATGAGTTTATAATCCAATATTTAAAACATTATTTTAGAAGGCTTATTCTATTTCTATTACACAATATCCCTTTTATAAAAATTATCATTAGTGAATTTGTTTTGAAAAAGCAAGATTATGAATGATTTTGATTAATTAACAGGCAAATACCAAATGACACGTAATGTCTCTATCAATCACATGCAAATTTATTTTAATAATGCTATTATTTTTGTTCAGGCAATTAATTATATAAATACATTATCGTGTTGAAGATGAATGAGTCCAAGACATTATAATTATGGCTCAATAGGAGTTGAGGTGATTAAATTAAGACGATAGAGATTGGAGAGAATGAAGTGATCAAGTTCTAGATTGAGAAGAAGAGAAATGGGATAGATTGCAATCATCCACCACACGTGCAATATGGACCCTCTATGGGACTAACTGTGTCGGCTTGACTAGTCTTTAGGGCAACACATTTTCAACCATAAAATTTCCAGCTCCATCTTTGTCCTTCTATATTAAATATTAATTTTAATATTTAGACCTTTGATTGATTCCTTGTTTTGGATTTCTTTTGTTTTTGGTTGCATCTACCAATCCCTTGTTTTACTACTTAATTAATTAATTTCTTAATTCAAAAAGAGTATGCATTTTTATAAAAACCTCCTTATCTTAAGCTCCAACTCCAATCGATTAAATAAATCACATTTAAACAATTTTTAGAGTTATATTCCGTTTGTTTTCGTAAAATAATTTGTCAGAAAATAACTTTTTTCGAGCCGAATTTAAACCGCTGGAGAGATGACTTGGCTCATTTACACTATAAACTTCATATATCTTTTTTAATGTACACACTTAATTTCATACATTTGATTAATTAATTGAAATTAATTAGTTATTATGCTAATCATATGAGAAGCTTCCTATCTATTATTTAACTCACATGTATAAAAGGAAAGTTCAAATAAAAATTTACCGAAAGGTTGATTTAACCATAGCCTTGTGCTTAAATATGTCAGTTTGTTAATTAAATTAATGATAATTTAGTGTTTCAGTTTGAAAAATAAATAAAAATAATAATTAATACTACAAAATACTCCCAAACTCATGAGTTAATTGACCCTTAATTTATCGTATTGTTTGTGGTGACGTGGCATCAGTTTTAGTGGGACCGACAAACGAGTTTTAAAATGCACTCGTGCGGCGTGTCACTTCAGGACGAAACCCTGTGGGTAAAAGCGTCACTGTGGTTTATTTTCTAATATTGGGCACGTGCAACGCAATCCCGAGAATAATAACGACCCTTTTATTTTTCTTAATTAATTCAAAATGGAGTTTTTGTTTATTTTTTCATCTGGCATCATTTTCACTGATAATTAATAATTATTATTTCATTTTAATTAAGTTCTTTATAAGCAAAAATGCCATATAAAATTACTATTTTTCAGCTGTATAAATACGTGTACTTTACCAGTCAAAACCAAAAGTCCAACCTCCTAGATTCTGATATTTAATTTTTATTAGATAGAATAAAGTTTTAGTTTGCAAATTAATAAAAATTTGTCAATTTAAAAATTATTAGTCGGCTGTACTGGACACCAAATGGCTTAATAAAAAATAATTTAACCAAAAATAAATATTGTTATCAGTAAGAAAAATAGAAAAATGTTTTTGACATATATAAGAAAAATGTGAATAAATAAATAATAAAAGTTCCATTTTGCAGATGGTTTATATATTAGTAAGAGATGCAATTATACAGGGTGGATGCAATTGCAGAGTAAGGGAATAGTATATAAGAGGAGAACATGGGTTGCACTTTGAACCAAAATTATTTAATTAAAAGACCAAAAATGGTGATGGCTCACCCCATGTTTGATCTTTCTATTCAAACATTTTATATATATACCTGCTTCTTGCTTGGGTAATGACAATTTGGACTAACCATATCTATCTCTATAATATATAATACAATATTTCTATACATGCTGCTTTAAACTATATATGATGATTTTTAAAAATATAAAAATTAAATAGAAAATGGGAAAAAATATACAACTTATAACATATGAAGCAAAAAAAAATCAACAGATGTGGAATAATAATATATAATTTAATTCGATTTAATTATTTAGTTTTTCCCCACAAAAATTAGATTAATAGAGATTGATTTTTTCTACTAAAACAAAATAGTGGTTATATATATTAATATTGAGGTGGTGACAAGCAATCAGAAGTGAGTTTGATTAATTAAAAGCAAAAGGTTGAATTGTTGCTTCAAAATTTAGTAGCAGGTCTGAAAAAATGAATAAAACCAAACTTTTTGGGAATGGAAACGAGGGATGGATTGCAATTGGCAAGCTCTGCAAATATCAGTAATTAAACCATTCTAATGGAATTCTACCAATCAATTAATTTCTGATTTATGTTATTTTTTTAAAACAATAACAAGTGACTTTCCCGACCAATTACGAGATTCGATCGAAAGTCTTATGTAGAATCATTCACACAATATAGTTTTAGGAATCTATATCTGCCCAAGATCCAAATATCAATAAATTAACCAAGGTAGACTCTTCTTTTATTATGCATAACATGAAGCAAAAGTAGCTCAAAACAAGAAAAATAAATAAAAGAAACAACTTAACTAAAATATATAAATTATTAATCTTTCAAGATTTTTAATATATGGGTATGCATGTATATCTTGGAATAAATCTTTTTGCTCATAAAAAAAAAAAGGGTATGTATGAAAATTGAAAAATTAAGAATTTTGTTTTAAGAGAATTGTATTTCATTCCATGTTCAAATCCAATTAAAAGTTAGTCTTAGGTTATGTTCGGCAACAATTTTTTAAGTAGCTAGTCAATAACATAGCGTTTGAACTAGCTTTTAGAGTTTAAGTTAACATTTTGTGAAAATTTAACTCGTGCAACATTTAGCTTTTAGCGTTTCATGAAAAGCTACTGAAATAGCTAATAGCTAAACGCTACTAAAACAGTTAGCAATTATAAAAATAGTTAATTTTGTCAAACCGACCCTTATTCTTTTATGTTATGCAGTTGGGGTTAGAGAGGAGAAGAAGATTGAAACATATTGGATATATACACTTAATTCTTTAAAAAGAAATGGAAGACAAGAAGCTTTGAAAAGCAAAAAGAATATCCTTCAGGAGTTCTCCTTCTATTTTTAAAACATTATAGTGTGAGTGTGTATGCTTCTTTTAAGATTAGTTGAGCTTAAACCTCTCGTACATTATTGTCTAAAGAAGAGGATTATGAATTTGAAAAACCCATAAATTAATTTAAGATGGCCTTCTTGTCTGAAAGATCACTCTTTGTTTTCATGCTTAAGTGGCCAACAAAGGACACAAGACTTAGCAAAGCCATTACTAATGGTGGGATTAATGGCTGCCAATTAGGTCGATCTCATGCACAACCCTTTGTTAATACGTCCACCTGTGTTTTCCAAGAGTCGTCCATATCATATATAGCTATCCTTGTCATCATTCTATAAATGTTCCCACCAATCATATCTAGAGTATATACAGGATTTGTTGAATAAAATTAATTGTTTTGGTAGCTATTCGTTGTTTTAGTAGTTGTTAACTGTTAGCTGTTAGAGTAATTTTTTATAAAACGTTATCTTGACATGTAAAAGCTAGTTCAAACGCTATATTACCGAACACTATACAAAATAGCGTTTAATCAAAACAATAAAAGCTACTTAAAATGTTATTGTCGATAGCCATAAAATTTTATGAGAAATTGAAGAGCGATATCCGTCTAATGTATAGTTTATTTCAATTTTCCACATACCAGAAGAAAATAAAATATTAAAAAACACAAATTGTATTGGTTATCTTGTGTGATGCACAAAAATTCTTAGTCATGTATGTATTTGTATGTACATTTTTCCGTATAATTAAATATCATTCCCTCGTATAAAATTATATTTAAAAATTTTCATTTTCGCATATAGTTTTCTTATTAAAAGAGAGAATAATAAAGCGTGGTGGATTGCAGGAAATGTTTACTAGTTTGGCTTGTTAATTGGTCAAGGCATATTAATTAGGGTTTTGTTGTTATTACGTAGATTGGTCTCTTTCGAGCATCAAATCAATTGGGCAGCTTAAAAGCCGTATTCAGACACAATAAGCGTACATTAAGATAATCTTGTAGGGCATTGACTAGCAACCAAACAAATTTGTATATATATATAACTATTTCTTTTGTTAGGTTCAACAAGAAATATGCAGGAAAAAGTTATCCAATTGTTAGAATAAATTACAGAGTAATTTTTAAGTGTTATAAGGTGTACTTGTTTTCTTTTTTTCTTTTTTTTTTTTTTTTTTTTTTTTTTTTTGAAAATTATAAGGTCTACTTGTTATTAAAAAGTAAAAAAATTTAATGCTGGTAGTAATATCACTCGATGGTTAAATTTTTTTATAAAATAAAAAAAAATTTAGTCATACTTTTTAAAAATTTAAATAGCATCATCATCATATATGTTATTAATTACTGTATTAAACATCAAATATTATACAATGTTAAATTTAAATTAATAAACTAATTAATAAGCTTTGGTTCGGTGATATTGGAATTATTTTCAAAGTTTTGGTCCTGAATTTCAATCAACATTGACAAAAAAATTTTTCTCAATAAAATATTACTCTCTCGGTCCCATTTTGTTTGCTTATTATTCCTTTTTTGGATGTCTCAAAATATTTGTAAGGTTTGTAAAGTTAGACATGTAAACAATTATTTTTTTCCATAATAACCTTTATAATTATTCATTGAATGAAGGGCTTTTAGTATCTTAACGAGCTATTAAGGGTAAAGAAAAGTAAAATAACTTTTGTTGACTAAATTCTTAATATGCGCGTTTTATTAAAACATGCAAATAAAATAGACGAAAGGAGTAATATTTATTAAATTAAATATTTAGAATGGCATAATAAAAATTTTTTTTTTCATATTGTATTAAACTTACCTTTCTAACCATGACAAGAAATTCACAAATGAGAAAAACCATTATTTATGATAATTTCAAGAACCAAACCTTCATCAATGAATAAGAAAAACACCTAACTAATAAAATTAAGAGTAATTTTTCCAACCATTATTGGACATGTGTATATATATTGGAAAAAACACTAAATATATAAATAAATAAATAATTTTATAACTTCTTTAATTGGAATGTTAGCTATAACAATGGGATAATTAATTACTTGAGAGAGAGAGAGGTAATTAATTAAAGGTTAATTAAGTTGGGGTGTCATGATTAGGATTGAAATGTGGGGCCTAAGTGCACATTTGGGAAAGGTCTACATGTTGGTGCCTATGTGTGACAAAAGGAAGTGATTGAAAATGATTAATGATTATAAGTAAGATTAATTAATGATAATTGCTAGACAAGTTGTGACCTTCAAGGCTTTAAATTAATAAATCAAAAACCAGAAAGTAGAGAAGAAAGAAAGACTTATTTCTTTTTCTTCTCTCTCAACTCAAAATGCAATTGCTAGCTATTACTTATAGTCAAGTGTTCTATTCTAGTGTCACTATCTTTTGTTTCTTTCATTTTTGGAATATGCTTGCTTTTTTCTGCTTCCCCTTTCTGTTTTCTTCCTTTATGGTCTGGTTATCTGTCCGTAATCACTCTTAAGAATCCCTTATCACAATCCCCCCAATACATGATGGACCTAATTTCTGAGATCTTCAACTGATGATCTGTCATAAACTTAATGTTTATGTTCTTCCCCATTGATCATTTCTTTTTCTTATAAAATATTAAAACTCTTTATTGGAACCATAATATTCTCCAATTTAATATATAAATGCCCCAATTATCAGCTTTCAAATTAATTTGAATACATATAGTAATTACTTCTAGTGATTTTGAATAATATAATGATATACAATAGAGTCATATAATTACATGAAAATTCACGAATCGTATAATAATTTAATTTTAATAGCAATTTATCTGATATTATTTTGATGCAATTAAGAATGTAAATGAGCCGAGCCAATTTTCGAGCTGTTTGAAAATTTTAGTTGGAATCGAGTTCGAGTCTAACAATATTCAATTCGAAGACTTATCGAGTCTTATTGAGCCATATCAAACTTTTATATGTACATATTTATAATATTAATTTTAAACTTATTCGAATATCAAGCCTCAAGTCGAGCTGGAGTTTAAAATTTGAGCTCAGGTCAGCTCGTTTAAAACTGGAAATGCAACAAAGGACATGATAAAGGCAGCATTAATTAGGAAGTTTGATTACATAGAATATAATTAAGTGCCTGGCTAAAACTAAAGAAGTGTCAGCTTTACAGAGGATTTAGTTAAGTTGATATTGGAACATGACCTGTTAACTCAATCAATCTAATAAAAACGGTATCTGATTTAATTAAGGTCCAAACATATTCAGCTACCTCTACCTTATTTCATCTGTCAATACTCAATAGGATTTCCCACTTTTAATTTGACATTATCAATATTTACACATGCTCGGATATTTCCAAACTCATTATTAAAACTTAAAAGTGTTCTTCACATGTTAGGAACCTTCAGTTGCACTGACAATCCTTAATTTCTACAATAATTAATTAACTTCATCAAAAATGTTTCTCTCCTTAATTATTTTTTATATTTTTATTCTTTTTTTTTTTTTTTTTTTGTCCTTAATGTCTCTTTTCTACCCTACTATAGGGTAAACCTTGATTAGTGCAATTGATAAGATATTATACTATAGGGTAAACCTTGATTAGTGAATCTAAATTTTTACTTTACTCTTATAATCATCTGTTTTACATGTATTAAAGTAGAAAACGTAGTTGTAGTTATCAAATATTAATCAAGCTATAATAAATCCAATCATGAAGCAAATAGAAATGGGTTTGGTTTATGCTAGGTGTTTTGTCGTTTAAGGATGTTAAAAGGAATCTCATTTTGAGGGTATAAATAAAAATTAATTAAGATGGAAGATAGTTTTTTATTTGTGCAAGGAATAAATAATACGAAATATGTAGCCCAATAAGGGAACCAGTTGTAATTAATTATTCATTATAATATTATCCACCTCCCTCCTCCTCAAGTGTTTATAAGCATGGTGATAATGCTTCTACAGAGCTGAGAAGCCAAAAAACCAAAAATAAAAAGAATTATATAAAAAAAATTTTAAGTTCATCGAGATTTAACATTCAAGATTATTCAAAAATGACTGGTTCTGGTTCTCCATGCGGTGCTTGCAAATTCTTGAGAAGAAAATGCGTTAGAGGTTGTGTTTTTGCTCCTTATTTTTGCCATGAACAAGGTGCTACACATTTTGCAGCCATTCATAAGGTTTTTGGTGCAAGTAATGTCTCAAAGTTGCTTGCTCATCTTCCTGTTAGTGATAGATGTGAAGCTGCTGTTACAATTTCTTATGAAGCTCAAGCTAGGCTTCAAGATCCCATTTATGGCTGTGTTTCACATATTTTTGCTCTTCAACAGCAGGTTTGTTTATCCCCTTTTTAAATTCTTTTCAATTGTAACTGATTTTACGAAACCCTAATTTTTAAATTTGACTCTTTCTTGTTCAGTTCAATTTAAAACCTTTAAAACCTTAGAACTCTAATTCTTCTTTACTCAATAAAATTTTCTTTTTCTTGTAGGTTATGACTCTACAAGCACAACTTGCTTGTCTTAAAGAACAAGCAGCTCAAACCGTGCTTAACGGCTCTGCAACAGCAAACCCTAATAATGCACAAGATCTTCAAAGCTGGTTTCAGTCAGAGAATTCATCAAACATGTTGCCACAATTAATCAATCCAAGTAGTTTCAATGGAAGTACTACACAATATTGTGAAAATGGGTTGGTGGATCCATTTTCTATGGGAAATTATGGGAATTCTTCAACAACTAGTACCTCATTTGATAGCTTTGAAGAGGCTTCTTCCTTTGACAACATGCAAAAAACAGAAAATTACAGGCAATGGAGTTATCAAGATTCTGATGATCTTCGGTCCGTCGCCTTTGGCTATATTCAGTGATAGATAAAGAGAGTGAGGCCTTTGTGTGGGAGGTGATGAAGACAGATTTTTTACTGTCAAATTTTTGAATTACTAGTAGTTAGTTGTTGTTGCATACTTTGAAACATGCACTTTTGTTGCTATAAATAAAAGAAAAAAAATGCTAGGAACCCTAGAAATTATGTTTCAAGCGAATCAGAAACCCTAAATTCCACCCCTCTCTCCCCATATTATCTTTTTCTTTAATTTGATTAATCTAGTACAATCTTGAATATTTTGTAGAATAATAGTATTTATTCTCTTAGGAAATCTAGTCTTATGTTTTTAGTTAATTCAATTCAATTCCCTTTTATTTAATATGGACCTACTTAACATTAATAACCTAAATTTTTGACCTAAAATGGACAGTTAACTAGGCTGCTTATTTTTCATTCCTTCTCCATACTTTTATATTATGAACCAGTAAGTTTCACTCTAGCAGAAAATTATCTGATATCTTCTTAATTAATTATTGGATACTTACTTAATATTTATTTTTAATTTCTGGATGAAGAATTAAAGTAATTCCTCAGTAAATATTCATAATTTCACAAGGTAATAGAGATATGCTGATATGTGTATATAATTAAGAATGAAAACTTGGTTTTTGCTTAAGAAAATGTGTCATTAAGACACTTGTAGCTTCTCAACTGAAAAACTGACCTCTCTAACTAAATAACTAATTACCTAATCCTCAAAATGAATATAAAGATTTGGAGCATAACTCCAGCTTTTGTTGAGGTATTCTTGTTGGCTAATTATCAAACATGAATGACAGAAGCTAGAATACAATTTAATCCCCTTAAAATAACAGATAAACTACCCGAATTTGCCTCGAATGGAGAGAATGTATGCCTCATTTTCATAAGATCACACGTATATGTGTGTGTGTGTGTATATATATATATATATATATATATAAGATCCCAAGAAAATTTTTAAAGAATCCCCTACCACAGCATGTCATTGGAGTTACACATAATCTTGCATATTCATTCATAATTTGTTGATTTGTTTTGCATTCTGTTTTATTTCCTAGAATTATTTGATGATTGCTTGAAAAATATATTTACAATTTGAATGCACATTGTTCAAAAAGATAAAGAATTTATTTCTCTCATCTCTTAGGGTATCAGATTATGAAAATTTCTCTGCATATTATTAATTAACAATTTCAATTGCTCGATCTTCGAAATAAGAGCAATGATATAAGCTTTGTTAAATGTGATTCTTGGGATGCCTTTGAATGAATTTAAAAGCTGCTAATTCTTTGTTTAAAGATTTCCATACATTAATATATATGTATGTATGCTTCCATTGGAACTTGCTCTGTGTTATTGTTTATTGTTTAGTGCAAATATTACATATACTAATTTAGCTCCTATTCACACTTAAACCCTTTCTTGCAACATCTTCTTTTGTATTGTTCATATATAATTCTTTTTTGTGATGATACAATTTGGTGTGTAGCATATAGAGATTGTTTTAGATAATAAAACAAAAAAGAAATTAAGAACCATATATGATATATAACTATTCAACAATAACCTCTAAAGTGTTTTATTATTTATTATTTTATTTTATTTCAGGTAAACTTTCTTTTTCCAAGATTATGAGAAGTTTTTTTTTTTTTTTTTTTGAAAGTATGATTATGAGAAGTTTTGGTGAGTGGACTTTGAAGGTTATGGATGAGATGATAGTTTCTTTTTTTTTAAAAAAAAAAAAAAAGTCAATTGGAAGATCTTTTGATGGATGAAATGCAGAAATTAATGCATATTTTCTTGATATTGCATGTCTTACTAGTAGTGATTTGAAAATGCATGATTAGAATTTGTTGATTCTTGATGCTAAATGATGGAAATGAATTAATTTAAACTATTTCTCGTTCAATGAATGAGAGCACATAGCATAAGGATATGTTCTTTATCATATTATACACAGATTTCCATTTTAAGAAAGTCTTTTGATTCTTTTATCAAGTCAAGTTTGGATTCTATATTTCATCCATCAAAAGAATGGCAAAAACGTCTGGTTGCCTTAGACACCAAAAGAGAAACTCCTCTCTCTTTTTTGTTGGTCAGAAAATCAAGAATTTGCCTTTAAAGAATAATTCTAGTTGTTAAAATTTGAACTTGTTTTTTAATTTTGAATTACCTCTTGGAATGAAAGCTGAATATTTATACAAAAAGAAAGGTTATCTTCTATTTTATATTCCAGGCCATCCTGGACTGTGAGAACCAATATGAAATAGACTTTTCTTTTATATCTCCTCTTTCTATCAACTGCATAGCCAAGCTGTTACATAGGGTTGATTTTTTGCTCTATTCATAACCAAAATTCTTATTGAAATGAATTTTTTCTTCAATTTTGCAGCTCAATTTTATAGTTCTGACAATGTTAATAAGTGGATTTCAATATCCCTTGCCATTTCAAGAACAGGGCATGGACCAGAAAAACAGAATTGTGGCCCTCCCCATTTATTATTATTAACCCAAATTCAGCCCGTTCTCAATAGTCATGAACACTATGAGCGTCATTAACAATAGGATTTGTTAATGAGCAGCCCAACTCCCAGGCACGGGAGGCTTATTCTAATCCATTCATCTTAAACCCTTTATTATATTTCACATAACTTTATCCAATCAAATTGAAAGTTTCAAGTTCCAATCACTATATTTTTTATTTTAATTGATCAAAAGGGTATATGTAGTCTAAAGCTCAAGATCAACAAGAAACAACAATCATTTCTTCATGTATAAATAGTTCTCCATGAAAATATTAGGTAAGTATCTATATATTTACCATTAAAAGATCAAGATAATGTCTGTCTATCTGTTTTGAGATTTGCAGAGTTCCCATAGCTACAGTTTTAGCACCTTCCATTGCAACTTCCATGTCTTTGAAATGAACTATGAATTCTCTACTGGTGATGCTTTTCTTCAGTGTTTCAATCTACGTCCAGATTCAAAAACTCCATAACCCAGGTAGCAAAAATTGCGGTACGTTATCAGCTGGTTAGACTAAGAAATTCCCAACTATCACCCCTAATAATCATATAAGTGGTTGTCTTGCATGAAAAGAGTGCAGTAACTATATTGATACCTCTATCATCCACCATTTAAACTATGGTGATTGAGATTCTATTTCACAACATTACAAAATGTACATGATAGTATATTTGTATAACCAAAATCAGACATGGTATATCATTCCTACCTCTAGTGTAGAAGCATGTGGTACACTTAGGACATAGACGGGCGACCTGCTGTTCCTTCTTAGGAA